>NC_084831.1:110004797-110315455 GCF_033115175.1 Lepus europaeus
TTCATACTGAAGATGAAAATAATTATTTTTCAAAAGAGCTGTAACCCAATGGAGGGGTCCCTGGGCTATCCCACAGGAGATCGTAGCTTTAGAATGTTGAGAAAACATCTTTTCAAGCACACAGTGAGTCCGCAGCTGTGGAAAGCACGGACTGCAGAACCCATGTTCTGTGAAACCGTCAGAAGTTGCGTTCTAATTCTCATATTCGGGACCCTTGGGAGCATCACTTGTGAGAAGGTAGCAGGTGTAACAAGATGAAAAGATCCTAAGCACGTTTTTAAAACCCTCCATAGTTACAAAACACGAGAGGGAACTTCACCTGTGCCGTTGGTCCTAAATGCGCGCATGTGGGGACCGTTGGTCCTAAATGCGCGCGTGTGGGGGGAGGCGGTAAACACACTCCAGTCTGACTCCTGTGGATTCCTCTCTGTTCCCCGGGAGACCTGCGGGTTATGGACGCTGCCCATCATCAACCGATTCCTGAGTGTTGCCACAGCTGACCAGCAGAGGGCAGCAGGGGACCACATAAGGAAAGAGGAAGGTCCCGCCCTCGCTCATCCCCAGAGCCCAGCAGGTGTCACGCTTCTTGGCCCGGGATGGACCCCACCAGGTTCCTCCAAAAAGGAACAAGGACAGTGGGTTTCAGCTGATGCTAAATTGTTGGCCGTCCCCCGCCATTTTAGCCAAAGATTCCAGTCTTTGTGCTTAGTGCTCAGATTTTCAAAAGGTCCCTACTAGAGGCCGGTCCAGCCTGGACACTGGAGTGCCCAGCTCCATTCTGTGGTGTGGGGGACGGGTCAGCCAAGCTCGGGAAGAGTCGCGTACTGTTACTTCTCTATTTCACGGTCTCCAAAAGACCTTCGCCATCGTTCTGCACTCTTCCGGGGGCAGGGCTGTGTTTAGTGGTGGAAGGGTAGGCCGTTGGCCCCTGCGGTTGGCTGGCCTTTCCCTTCGGCTCTGACTCTGACTTCACTGCGTTTCCACGACCTCCTCCCCGCTGGGCATCATTTGGCCTGAATCGCCCCTCCACACCCCCTTCCCCAGCACCCCGGAGTGTGACTATTTACCGAGGTGACTGCGCTAAAATGAGACCATCAGCGTGGGGCCCTAATCCGATCCGAGTGGTGTCTCTATGAAAAGGGCTCAGCGAGGGGCGCGGGGATGTGCGCGCGCAGGGGGCGCCCACGTGAACATAGCGAGAGGGCGCCCTCCACAGGCCAAGGAGAGACCTGGCTGCCTTGATCGTGGCCTTCCCCACTCCGGAGGTGGGAGACCATGCCTTCCTGCCGTTGGAATCAGCCGGCCTGTGGTGTTTGTCCCGGTGGCCCTGAAAAATGGGCAGCAGGAGAAAGTGCACAGCTCCTCATCTTGATGGGAGGAGCACATGGAAAACTACATATAAAAAGCTCTCGGTCTAGCACCTGGATTATGCATGCCTCCCCGGCGGGACCCCATGCCCAGGGCTGCCATTTCTGACCACCCCACCGCCCTGTGCAGGCCGCCTTCCTACAGAGAACACAGGGCTTCAGAAAAGCCTGTAGCCGCCCCCACGGCTGAGTCCATCACTCATTCCCTTCGCCCCCATTTTAAAAATATTATTTATTTTTAAAGTTTACTTTTATTTATTTGGAAGGCAAAGAGAGAGAGAGAGAGAGAGAGAGAGAGAGAGAGAGATCTTTCATCCACTGGTTCATTCCCCAAAATGGCTACAGCAGCTGGGGCTGGGCCAGGTTGAAGCCCAGAGCCAGGAACTCCTTCTGGATCTCCCACGTGAGTGACAGGGACCCAGAGACTTGACCATCACCTGCTGCCTCCCAGGATGCATTAGCAGGGAGCTGGATTGAAAAGAGAGGCAGGAGGCCGGCGCCACGGCTCACTAGGCTAATCCTCCGCCTGCAGCGCCGGCACACCGGGTTCTAGTCCCGGTCGGGGAGCCGGATGCTGTCCCGGTTGCTCTTCTTCCAGTTCAGCTCTCTGCTGTGTCCTGGGAGGGCAGTGGAGGATGGCCCAAGTGCTTGGGCCCTGCACCCCATGGGAGACCAGGAGGAAGCACCTGGCTCCTGGCTTTGGATCGTGCCGGCTTCACTGTCTAATTCTGCCTTTCAAAAAAAATTAAAAAAAGAAAAGAAAAAAAAAAAAGAAAGAAAGAAAAGAGAGGCAGGACTCAATCCCGGGCTCACCAAATAAGGGATGCAGGCGTCCCAAGAGGCTTCCTAACTTCCTGCTCCACAACATCCAACCCCTGTGCCCACTGATGAAACAGAGGAAGACTCTCCAGAAAGGCTACCCTGTCCATAGCTTCTGATTCCTCCTGGCTTCTCCATCTTTCCAGTGATCCTCCCACATCCTCCTGCACCTGCTGCTTGGCTCGCCTCTCCCCTTCACGATCAAGCTCCCTGGGTTACACCTGTGTCTCCACTGCCTTGTCTCTTTCAACTTAATTGTGAAAGACATTTTTACCTGCAAAATCTGGCCTGTTTAAAGAATAAAATAAGACACACACCAGGGGCCAGCACTGTGGCGTAACAGGTAAAGCCACCACCTGCAGTGTCAGCATCCCATATGGGCACCAGTTCGAGTCCCGGCTGCTCCACTTCTGATCCAGCTCTCTGCTATGGCCTGGGAAAGCAGTGGAAGATGGCCCAAGTCCTTGGGCCCCTGCTTCCAGACATGCAAGAAGCTTTTGGCTCTTGGCTTCAGATCGGCCCAGCTCTGGCCATTGTGGCCATCTGGGGAGTGAACCAGCAGATGGAAAACCTCGCTTGCTTGCTCTCTCTGCCTCTCTGTAACTCTGCCTTCAAATAAATAAATAAATCTTAAAAAAAAAAAAAAAGACACACACACCAATATACTCCACTTAGGTGAAAAAAAAAAAAATTTGCCTAAACCTTGGAATTCTCCTAAGGGCCCCCCCCCCCCCCCCCCCCGACGTAGCTCCTGCTGTTACCAGGAGCAAGGCTGCTCAGGAGAGATGCTGCAAGGAGGTCAGGTGTATTTAAGACACTGGCAATCCTGGGAGGTGCGGGCCCCCATGGTGCAGTTCTCAGGCTAGCAGGCGGGCTTTCGAAGGGAAACACGAAAGGAAGCTGGAAGGGTCCAGGAACAAAAGGAACAAAGGACAGGGCCAGCTGCCAGGCGATAAGGGGCAGGCGGGAGCCAGCGTGGTTCCCTTCCTCCTGCAGCCATAAAGCTGGTCTGCTCTCACGTTGGCCAGAGCCAGATGACTTTGCAGCCTCCGCTGGCTTTCTCAAGGCCGGTGTCCAGAATGCGCAAGCGAGCGTAATTTATCTGCCAGGTTAAACATAAGTCTGATTAGTCCCCAAGTCAGCAGTGAGAGCAATCATTTCTACAGTGGGAGGGGAAGGAAAGCAGGCGTCCTATGACTGCTGCGATGGTACCCCAGCCACCCTGCCACTTTTCTGTGTGGTTTGCCCACCTGCTGGGTTTGGCTGAACGTCAGCCCCCAGCGATGTGCGAGGCATCAGTATTGCTTGTCTAAGAGAAGAGCTGCTACATGCGATTGTAAGATACCCCGGGTTGTAACAGGCATCTCCATTGTACATCAGAACATGAAAAAAAGATGAAGTCATAGAATCACCAGAATGTGGCCTACAAACCTCCAAAACAATGCGCTTTTAGTTTGCCTGTTTTTGAGCTTCACGCAGAATTATCCAGAATGAAGTCTTCTGTGATTGCCTTGTTGTCCACTACGCATTAGAGACTCCTGTGCGAATGCACTGGAAGCGGTGTGTTCCTTTTCACTACCATATAATGTTCCACTGCAGGACTCTGTCACACTTGATATTTCTGTAATTGGGAATTTAGATTATTTCTGGTTTCAGTGGCTTGACTGTTTTTGTGTACATCATTGTACACGTCTTCAGATGCATACAAGTCTTTTAACTGTATAGATAGAAGAAGAAAATTTAGGTTCACAGGATATACATAGGTTTAAATTTACTAAGTCATGTCAAAATACCGTCCAAAGCTATTACATTGATCTAAGTTCTCCATTTTAATGTAGGTGCATTTTCAATTGCTTTCTCCATTATAATAGAACACATTGTGCATATTGCTTGAGAAATCTGTTCTAAATATTTTATTTACTATTTATTTTCATTTTTGTTTTAGACTGAGAGAAAAAGAGAGATTTTCCATGCACTGGTTCATCCCATCTGAGTCTCCCATGTGGGAGGCAGGGACCCAGGTACTTGAGCCATCGTGCACTGTCCCCCAGGAAACACCTTAGCAGGAAACTGGAATAGAGTAGGGACTTGAACCCAAGGACTCCAGGATGGGGTGTTGGTATCCCAGGCTGCATCTTAACGGCTGCACCAAACCCATGCCCAAAGAAATCTTTTGGAGGTCATGGTGATGGGCTCCTTGTCATCTTCCAGAATTTTACAGTTGTATCCTTCACCAGAGTGGGAGGGACTCCTCGTGTTTCTGTTCTATTCCAATAACACTGGGCCATCTCTTTGCATGGAAATTTGTTGTAACTCACCTTAAAAACTGGTTAGGCTGGGGCCGGCACTGTGGCGTAGTGGGTGAAGCTGCCGCCTGCAGTGGCGGCATCTCATGTGGGTGCCGGTTCAAGACCTGGCTGTTCCACTTGCCATCCAGCTCTCTGCTGTGGTCTGGGAAAGCAGTAGAAGATGGCCCAAGTCCTTGGGCCCCCACACTCACGTGGGAGACCTGGAGGAAGCTCCTGGCTCCTGGCTTTGGATCGGCACAGCTCCGGCCATTGTGGCCAATTGGGGAGTGAACCAGTGGATGGAGGACCTCTTTCTCTCTCTTTCTCTCTCTCTGCCTCTCCTCTCTGTGTAACTCTGACTTTCAAGTAAATAAATAAATCTTTTAAAAAGAAACCTGTTAGGCGTCATGTTTTCTTTTTCAGAAGATTTTTAACTATTGATTCATTTATTTTAAGGATTGAAAGTATACAGGTTTTCTTTTTCTTCCTGATCAGGTGTTGTTTATTTGTTGTTAAATTAGAATTTCTTCATTTCCATTAAGTTTTCAAAGTTATTACTATAGAGGTGCTCATAATGCTTTATTATTTAAGTTTGGGTGCCTCTGTATTCATAATTTTTTTTAAAAGATGATTTTATTTATTTGAAAGGCAGACTGACAGAGGGAAAGAAACACACAGAGTGAGAGTGAGAGAGAGAGAGAGAGAGAGAGAGAGAGAGATCTTCCATGCTCTGTTTCAGTCTCCAAATGGCTGTAGCAGCCAGGACTAGGCCAGGTGGAAGCCAGGAGCCAGGCGCTCCATCCTTGTCTCCCACATGGGTGACAGGCCCAACACTTGGACCTTCATCTTCTGTCTTCCCAAGAAGGAGGCTGGGTTGGAAGCAGAGCCGTCAGCACTTGAACCAGCACTTGGAGATGGAATTCTAGCATCACAGAGGCAGTGTAACCTCCCGTGCCGCAATTCTGGCCCCTGTATTCATCTTTCTTGATAAATTTGTTACATAATTATCAAGAATAAATTGCTTAGGCTGGCACTGTGGTTCAATAGGCTAATCCTCCGCCTGCAGCGCCGGCACACCGGGTTCTAGTCTCGGTCGGGGCGCCGGATTCTGTCCCGGTTGCTCTTCTTCCAGTCCAGCTCTCTGCTGTGGCCCGGGAGGGCAGTGGAGGATGGCCCAAGTGCTTGGGCCCTGCACCCCATGGGAGACCAGGAGAAGCACCTGGCTCCTGGCTTCGGATCAGCGCAGCGCACAGGCCACAGCGGCCATTGGAGGGTGAACCAACGGAAAAGGAAGACCTTTCTCTCTGTCTCTCTCTCACTGTCCACTCTGCCTGTCAAAAAAAAAAAAAAAAAGAATAAATTGCTGACTTTGTTGCTCTTATCTATTGTATGTTTCTTTATCACATTACTTTCTGCTCATGTTGCTGCTTTCTCTCTTCTTTAGATTTTTTGAAATTAATTTATTTTTCTGAAAGGCAGAGTTACAGAGAGGCAGAGGCAGAAAGAGGTCTTCCATCTGCTGGTTCACTCCCCAAATGACCACAATGGCCAGAGCTGAGCTGATCTGAAGTCAGGAGCCTGGAGCTTCCTCTGGGTCTCTCATGCAGGTGCAGGGGCCCAAGGACCTGGGCTATCTTCTACTGCTTTCCCAGGCCACAGCAGAGAGCTGAATTGGAAGCAAAGCAGCTAGGACTCGAACCAGCGCCTATATGGGATGCTGGCACTGAAGATAGTGGCTTTATCTGCTACGCCAGAGTGCCAACCCCTAGATTATGATGTTTTAAAAATATTTATTTGAAAGAATCACAGAGAGAGAGGGAGAGACAGAGAGAGAGGTCTTTCATCCACTGGTTCACTCCCCAAATGGCTGCAATGGCCAGGGCTGGTCCAGGCCAAAGCCAGGAGCCAGGAGCTTCTTCTGGGTCTCCCACATGGGTGCAGGGGCCCAAGGACTTGGGCCATCCTCTACTGCTTCCCCAGGCACATTAACCGGGAGCTGGATCAGAAGTGGAGCAGCTAGGACATGAACTGGCATCCATTATGGGATGCTGGCGCTGCAGATGGCAGCGTAACCCACTACACCACAGCACCAGCCCCTTTAGATTTATTTCGATGTTCTTTTAAATTCCCAGCCTTTCTTGTAATTATAAAAATTCCTGTTAATACCCTTTTTGTGAACCGACACAGCTTCTCATATGTTGTATTTGCAGCTCCTTTCAGTTCAATTTCCCTTCCAATTTCTATCATGATTTCTTCTTTGATTCATGAAATACTTAGAAATTTTTTAAAGTTATTATTTCCAAAGACACTGGTGTCCTAGTTCTATTTGTATGATAATCAGAGAAGGTGGTCTAACAGACTCATTCCCTTGGCGTCTGTTGATGGCAGCATTTTAGCCTAGCACTTCTTACACGACCTGCATAGGAAGAAGGTGTGCTAGGTCAGCATCACGGTTAATAAACATCAGAGCGTACCCTGTTCACATTCCCTGTACCCTAAAAATTATTTGGACTGCATTTCCCAACATTCACTGAGAGAGCTGTTTGTAGTCTCCCACTATGGAGATGGGCATTGTGGTACAGCGAGAGAAGCTGTCACCTGGGACAATCACATCCCATGTAGAAATGCTCACTCAAGTCTCAGCTACTCGGTTTCCAATCCAGCTTCCCACTCATGTGCCTGAGAGGCAGTAGACGGTGGCTCAAGTACTTGAGTCCCAGATACCCACTTTTGAGACCTGGATGGAGTTTCTGGTTCCTGGCTTCAGCCTGGCCAGGGCCCAGCTGCTGCAGGCATTTGGGGAATGAACCAGTGGATAGAAGATTCTTTTTCTGTGCCTTTCCCTTTCAAATAAATAAATCCTTTTTAAAAATTTCTGGTTCAATTTCCTCTTACAGGTCTATCAAACTTTGGCTTAATGTATTTTGGTACTATGTTATTAGGAACATAGAAGCCTAGAATTTTGGTATATTCCCAGTAAACTGAAGCTTTTATCATTTTATTTTTATTTTTTTAAGATTTATTTATTTACTTGAAAGATTTACACAGAGAGGAGAGGCAGAGAGAGAGAGAGAGAGAGAGAGAGAGAGATCCTCCATCTGCTGGTTCACTCTCCAATTGGTCACAATGGCTGGAGCTGCACCAATGTGAAGCCAGGAGCCAGGAGCTTCCTCGGGGTCTCCCACATGGGTACAGGGGCCCAAGGACCTGGGCAATCTTCTACTGCTTTCCCAGACCACAGCAGAAAGCTGGATCGCAAGTGAAGCAACCAGGACTTGAACTGGCACCCATATGGGATGCCGGCACTGAAGGCGGCACCCTTACCGGTTGCGCCACAGCGTCGGCCCCTGCTTTTATCATTTTAAAGTCAACTTTGTTGGGGCTGGCTCTGTAGCATAGCGAGTAAAGCTGCCGCCTGCTGTGCCAGCATCCCATATGGGCGCAGTTCGAGTCCTGGCTGCTCCATTTCCTATCCAGTACCCACGTGGGAGACCTGGAAGAAGCTCCTGGCTCCTGGCTTCAGATCAGCACAGCTCCAGATGTTGTGGCCAATTGGGGAGTGAACCAGCAAATGGAAGACCTCTCTCTCTCTGTCTCTCCTCTCTGTGTAACTCTGAATTTCAAGTAAATAAATCTTTTTAAAAAGTAACCTTTATTTATTTAGAGATTTATTTGAAAGGCAGAGTTAGAGAGAGAGAGAGAGAAAGGCACATAGAGGTCTTCCATCCCCTTGTTCACTCTCCAAATGGCCACAATGACCAGGGCTGGATCAGGCCAAACCCAGGAGCCAGGAGCTTCTTCTGGGTCTCTCAGATGTGTGCAGGGGCCCAGCCACTTGGGCCATCTTCTGCTGCTTTCCCAGGCACATTAGCAGGGAGCTGGATCAGAAGTGGAGCAGCCAGGAACTGAACCAGTATCCACAAGGGATGTTGGCATCACCCTCTACACTACAACACTGTCCCCAGTAGCCCTTTTTAAAATACTTTTAAAACACAGACCCCAGCACAAGGAGGCAGGCCTGCGAAACCAGGTGAGCGAGGAGGGCTGACCAGGCCGGGCCACTCGGCGGCCGGGAGTCCGGTGGGAGCTGGGCTCTGGGCGCCATCCTTGCGTGCCTCTTCCACGACGTTGCTCTTGGCCCCACAGCGAGGTGTGAGAGCCCTCGAGAAAGCACCCTCTGTGACCTGCGTGCCCCTTGTGCCCTGGTCACGGGCTCTTGAAGATGTAAGGAGCAGCAAGCCAGAGGGGAAATGAGCGCACTTCCGCGTCTGCACGGGGCGTCCAGGGACACCCACGCGGGCGGACTGGGCTGGAGGGCGAAATCTGAAAGGACAAGGGGTCCAGGGCGCAGGTAGGGGCGGCTCCGGGCCGCGATGCGGTGTGCGAGCAGCAGGGGGCGCCCGCCGCGGGGCTCGGCGTCCGCCGGGGAGGTACCGCCCGCGAGAAGGGCGCGGGGGCCGGAGGCCGAGGCCCAGCGGGGCACTGCGGGGCTCGTGGGCTCCGCCGGGGAGAGGCTGCGCCCCGAGGCCGGAAAGGCGATTTGCAACCCCGACGCTTTTCCTGGGGTCCTTCTTTGCAGGCGCGAATACTGATGGCACCGGGGGAGGCAGAGCTGGGGGCTCTGCGGGACGCAGCCGCCTGCCTGCACCGTTACACACGGAAGGGCTAAGCAAGCCGTGCTGTTTGGGGCTCCTTGCCCTTGGCCGGTGTCCACGGAGAGCCTCCCCCCACCCCAGGCGCCGAGGGAGGAGAGTGGAGAGGGTGGGTGGGCGAGCAGGGTCCGGGAGCGCGCCAAGCTCTGCGGCTCCGTCTGTGCGCCCGGCGCCTGTTCGGCAGGTCTCCTAAACCCATTCCGCCCAGGAGCAGCTGGAGGCGCCCAAGGTCGCCGGATGGATGTGGGCGGAACCATGTTCTTTGTGCATTCTGGCGAGTGGCAGGAGAGACGCACGGGGACAAAGCTGAGCTGGACTCCGGCTCCAGGTGGAGGCCACAGCCCTTCCTGCTTGGCAGGCACCAGGGAGCGGGGGCTGGGCCGGGAGGGGCCCCCACATGCCCTTCCCTGCCCTTGTCTCGACCTGGGCATAGGGGGAGGGAACAGGAAGACACTCCTACAATTGGCCCTGGGCTAAAATTTTCTGGTTGTACCTTTGAACGCTATTTAAAAAAAAAAAAATCCTCAAAACTCATTTTGGAAAGTTAATGATTCACTCTCTGGGGGACCAGATGACCTTTGCCACGTGTCTTTTTTTCCCCTGAAAGTCCTAGAGCTTCCAATGGGACCAGTGTCCTTCAGAGGAAGACGGAGAGAGGAACGTGGGGTCCAGGGAAAAGCTACGTTTCCCTGTTGCCCTCCCGCTCCCTGGAGCTTGGACACACTTTCCCAGGGACAGCTTCTGTCTGAACACTGGAAACAGATTGGTCCTTGGCTGTGGCTGTGTCTGTGGCTGTGAACGGGAGACCAACACAGACCAAACCAGATAAAAGTCCAAGCCACCTCCATGCGCACCTGTCTCCTCGGGGCCCTGCTGTCGCCTGGGCAGCCTCTGAGTTGGCCGACAGAGAAGACTGTCTTCATGTCAGTGAGACCCCTGATGGACCCTGCTGCTTACAGGTGCGCTTGAGGAGCTTTTCTGTTAAAAGAGAAAAGTTGCTAAAGATGCAATTTCAGCCACCTGTTCAGCCACCTGAACGTTAATTGACCTCCAGTTAAGAGGCAAGGAGGACAAGACGGCTGTGTCAACCTGGGCTCTATATGGAGCAGTTGCTGTGTGGCAGATTCTGCTCTGGGCACTGGGGTTCCATGGGTGACCATGAGGCAGGGGTTCCTGCTCATGGGGAGCTGCCTGCGGGCGGGTGACAGCATTCAGAGCCAACAGGAAAAGGAGAGTGAAGTGTCACAGAGGAGCAAGGGATCTGTTGCCTCCTGGTAGTCTGCTTGCAACACAGCCCTTTGCCCTCAAGGGGGAGACTCTGAGTCTCACTGATCTTTGTCACCTCCTGGGTGCCTCACAACATCTGGGCTGTGTCCTAGCCTCTCAGTGTAGTTCTGGAAGGGAGCAGTAAGAAGAAAGGTGAGGATTTGGAAAACATTTAAGCAAACGCTCTGGGCTAACCATGGAGCCCCCTGAACATCTTTCCTTACTTAACTCAGAATGAAGATGAAAAAGGACATTGTCTCGTGGCATTTTTTCTCCTTGGCACTCCTGAGTGGGGGTTTCTGTATGAGAGACTCCCTGAAGCCAGGAGGTACAGCCCAGGACAGGGGAAGAGGGCTGCACGGTCCCGGGACTCCACCCTGCGCCACAGCAGCATCACTGAGCGATGGGGAGCAAGTCCCTTAATCCCTGATGTCTTCATCTGCAAGGTGGAGATCCTAAAACCGGTCCCACGGACTCACAGAGCCGAATGAGTGCACGAATGGGAAATGGCTTGAACTGTGAGATGCAGCGCCCGGCCATCATAAAATGGATTGGGAATCGATCATCATCCGGGCTTGTGCTGGCTTTGCTTGGAGGACACTAGAGCAGCAACTTGTCCGATATAGTGATCTTTAGAAATGCTACTTGTAAACCTACCCCTCTGGATCCTTAAGGAAGAAAGATTCCTGGGCCCCCAGGATACCATCAGAATGCCTGAGAGGCAACTACATTCCTGCTTGCCCACCCTTTAAGTGTCCTCCCACGCTCGCTCCTCTTCTAAGTATCAGGATGTGTTGCCTCAGGCCCCGGAGCCAGCCAGTTGCCTTCCCTGAAAAGCATGCCCTCTGCCTCCTGCTCCCAGGAAATAGGCAAGAGATAACGTCATCTCTCGCCCTCGACTGCGACTTGCCAGCGCACGAAATGGGGCTCCCTCACACCCTCCACTCACCTGGCGTGGGTGGCACAGACCCTGCACATCTTACCCTTGGCCCGCCAGCCCCTGCAACAGAATCCATTCAGCCCTGACACCTGCCTGCCAGTCCTGCTCCCTTGGGGTTGGAATGGTCACCAGTGGCAGCCTCAGGATGCTTTAGCCAGGAAGAAGCTTCTTGAACCACAGCATCACTCCAGCAAGGTGTGATCTCAAAAGGGCAGGGACTGCACTGGTGGGAAGTAACTCGCCCTTGCGTGTCCGAAGTCTCAGGTTCCTGAGTTGTAGCTACAGCTCCTGCAGCGTCTTGAGCTGCCATCCACTTTAACAGTAAGTCCCCTAAAAACACCTTCTCTGACAAAAATGGGCTAAAGCAGTCGCTGGGATGCATACCCTTCTGTGCACTGGTGGAACTGAAAGAAGGGAGAGAATGTTTAAGCGCACAGCAAGCTCTCACTATGGCATTGCTCACTAGCGTGCTCCTGGCACACCACACCCTTCACTCACTCATAACCACTTCAGTGAATCCCCAGGGGGTGTGACTCCCGGTTTCTTGCTCTCTCCTGTGAGGTCTAGAGCCACTGATCTTTGGCATAATTGCTCCTGGGCTCACTTTCTATCTGGATGGCGGAGGATTTCGTTTCCATGTCACCATCTGGGGTGATAAGCACAGAGCCAGGGGTGGGGGTGGATAGTGGGAGATTCTGCCAACAGGAGCCTTCCACCCAGGGCCTGCACCTGTAGCATGAAGCCATCTCACTCCTCTAAGACAGTTTCCCCATCTGTAAAAAGGAGACCAGCAGTCTATGCCTCCAGCTCCCTGCTAATGTGCCTGGGAAAGCAGTGGAATTAGGCCAAATGCTTGGGTCCCCGCCACCCATGTGGGAGACCCTGATGAAGCTCCTGGTTCCTGGCTTCAGCCTGGCCCAGCCCCAGCTCCAGCCATTGCAGCCATTTGGGGAGTGAATCAGCAGATGGAAGACCTCTCTTTCCTTCTCTCTAACTCTGCCCTTCAAGTAAATTAAGTAAATCTTTAATTTTTTAAAATTTATTTGAGAGACAAAGAGACTTCTCACTGAATGCCTGCAACAGGCACCGCTGGGCCTGGGAATTTATTCCAGGTCTCTCACATGGGTAGCAAGAACTCAGTCACTTGAGCCATTACCACTGCCTTCCAGATGTAGCCAGGAGCCGGAGCTGGGTACCGATCCCAGGCAGTGTGAAGTGGGACTCTGATGCCTTAACAGGCATCTTAACTGCTTAGGCCTGCTGCCTGGCCCACATGGTTGTTGTTGAGTGAATTATGTAAAATGGATTTGAAAGAACTCTGGATTAAAAATGCTAATTACTATTATCACAGACACACAAATCACACAAAAAAATTTAATTTAATTTTTAAAATTAGTATACATTAAAATTGTTTTGTGGTGTGCAGTTCTATAATTGTATACATATATGTATTTGTGTAACCATCACCACAATGAGAATATAGAAGAGTCGCTTTGCGTCATTCACTCTTTGACGGACATTTAGTCATGGTATAGTATCATTTTAATGTATTATTTGATTCAATTTGCTGTGTGTGTGTGTGTGCGTGCGTGCTAAGAAAACAAGAAATCCATCTTCTGCCTTTGCCATGACATAGTAGGCTAAGCCTCCACCTGCAGTGCTGGCATCCCATATGGGCACTGATTCACATCCCGGCTGCTCCTTTTCTGATCCAGCTCTCTGCTATGGCCTGGGAAAGCAGCAGAAGATGACCTAAGTGCTTGGGTCCCTATACCCATGTGGGAGACCCCGAAGAAACTCCTGGATCCTGTCTTTGGCTTGGCCCAGCTCCTGCTGTTTCAGCCATTTGGAGAGTGAACCAGTGGATGGAAAACCTTTCTTTCTCTCCCTCTGTCTGTCTGTAACTCTGTCTCTCAACAACAACAACAAAATCTTTAAAAAAATACAGTATTGTGAACTATAGGCATGATGATGTATACCGGCTCACCAGCACTTCCTCATCTTGCATACTGAAACTTTATACCCAATGAATAGCAAAGTCCAATTTCCCTTAAGGGATATTGTTCAGAAGTTTTCTTTTCTTGTACTGTCTTTGGTTTTGGTATCAGGTAATACTGGTCTTATAAAATAAGCTACGAGGTATTTCCTCCTCTTCTATTTGCTGGGAGGATTGTGTTCCATCTCCTTGAAGAGAAGTAGAATTCATCAGTGGGACCATCTGGGTCTGGAGATTTCTTTTTCAAAGGAGTTTTAGGCAGCAATTCAATTCTTTACTTGTGATAGGACTACTCACACTTCCATGTCATCGTGGCTGAATCTGGGCAAGTGGAGCATCTCCTCTCAGTTGTCAGATTTGTGTGTGTGTGTGTGTGTGGTTGTTCATAATCGTCCCCGTTTATCTATTCACATCTGCTGGATCGGTAGTGATAGTCCCTCTTTCATTACTGATATTAGTAATTTGTGTTTTCTCTTTTAACTAGAGGTCTGTCAATTTCATTAGTCTTTTCAAAGAACTGTATTTTGGTTTTCTTGATTTTCTCTACTGCTTTTCAATTTTCAACATCATGGATATCTTAATTTCATTTCCTTCCTTTTGATTGCATGGATTGCTCTCTTTTTAGTTTTGTAACTTTTTTTCCTCAAAAGTTGGGGGGTGACGGAAGTTCTTTTTAAAAATTTGCAGAGTTACAGAGAGAGAGAGAGAGAGAGACAGAGAGAGAGAAAGGTCTTCCATCTGCAGGTTCACTTTACAAATGGCTGCAATGGCCAGGGCTGGGCCAGAAGCCAGGAGCTTCTTCTAGGTCTCCCATGTGGGTGCAGGGGCCCAAGCAGTTGGGCCATCCTCCACTGCTTTCACAGGCCATAACAGAGAGCTGGACTGGGAGAGGAGCAGCTGGGACTAGAACCGGCGCCCATATGGGATGGAGGCGCCGCAGGCGGAGGATTAACCTAGTGCACCACAGTGCCGGCCCCACCTTTCTTTTATTCCCATGTAAATATTTTTCTATAAATTTCCCTTTAAACTGTTTTAGGTACATCCCATAAATTTCGGTATGTTTTCGTATATATTCAGCTCAAAATATTTTCTAATGTCCTCAAGACTTTCTCTCTTACCAATGGATTACTTAGAACTATTTTGGGTCTTTTAAATTAATTTATTTTTAAACTTTTATTTAATAAATATAAATTTTTAAAGTACAACTTTTGAATTATAGTGGTTTGTCCCCCCATAACCACCCTCGCACCCGCAAACCATCGCATCTCCTACTCCCTCTCCCATCCCATTCTTCATTAAGATTCATTTTTAATTATCTTTATATACAGAAGATCAACTTAGTATATATTAAGTAAAGATTTAAAAGTATTTTGTTTAGTCACCAAGTGTTTTCAGATTTTCCTGAAGACAATTTTCTAATCATTAAACCTAGGAAAGTGGCAGAAATCTAAAGAAGCCATTTCTTAAAACGCCAAATAGGTTACTATACAAACCTCAGGCTAGGTGCTAACAAGGGTTCATAAGGTAGCAGGTGTACATGCTGCTGCTGTGTGTGTATGTGTGTGTGTGTGTGTGTCTGTGGTGCATGGTAGAATGTGGCCAAGTTCAAAAGTATTGACTTGGTCTTGAGAATAGTAGAGATTCTGTTGTAAGGATTTAGGGCAGGGCCATTTCTAGTTAGGGGGCTTGGCTGGCATAGTATCCTGTGGGCCCCTCTCCACTGTGCTAGGCCAGGCTGGCAGCCCCCTGGCCCGCACAATCCACACACACCGGGGAGTGAGCCGACCTGGCCCGCTAGCCTGAGGCGCCTCCAATAGCCAAGGCAGTTCCTGAAGCCTTTAGACAAACAGTTAACCTTTCATTGTCTCTGGGCCAGCAGAGGTGAAGCCGGAGAGGGTGACAAAATAAAGCAAATATTGAAAGAGCACTTGGCCTCCCCCACACATCCTGCAGCCTGGTGGAGACATCCTGTGCTTCCGATTTGTCTGAAGTCCGCTGTGAGTGTGGATGTCTCGGGCGGCACCTGGGGCGGCCCCACGTTGTAAAAGGGATGAGCTTCAGGCTGCCGGCCTCTGTGCTGCACTGTGGCCAGGGAGGTGCTGGAGTCCCAGAGGCCGAAGCGGGGTGGAGTGGTAGGTGTGGGAGAGGAAACAGCCCCTTCACTTCACTGTCTGAGGGAGTGGAGGGGGAACTGCAAGGTAAAAATAGCGCCATTCCTTTGAGACACGTGAGCCATCAACCCACAAGAAAGCCTTCTGGGCAAGCGAGAATTAATGTCAAAAATGCTACTCATCATGTCTTTTCCATCCTTCCTGATGTTTGTATATTTCATCTCCTTTCCCATTTTTTTTTTTTTTTTTGGAAAACCTGACTTTTAGGATCTGCTTTCTGTACCTAGGAAGAACAGACTAAAACCAATGTTTCTGACATTTTTGAAACTTGGATTTTTCCATCCATTTATTTTGCATTTGCACCATTTTGTTTTTTCTGAAGAATGATTGTGCATCTGTTGGTGGTATAACCAGGAGGAAATATTTCTTTTAAGTCTTTGGGCAGGGGGCTGGCACTGTGGTAGAGCAAGCTAAACCTCCGCCTGCAGCGCCGGCATCCCACATGGGCGCTGGTTAGTGTCCCTGCTGCTCCTCTTGCAATTCTACTCCCTGCTAATGGCCTGGGAAAGCAGTGGAAAGTGGCCCAAGTCCTGGGGCCCCTGCACCCATGTGGGAGACCTAGAAGAAGCTCCAGGCTCCTGGCTTCAGATTGGCTCAACTCTGGTAGTTCCATCCATTTGGGGAGTGAACCAGCAGATGGAAGACCTCTCTCTGTCAGTAACTCTAACTCTGAAATAAATAAATAAATAAAAATTTTTTTAAAGTATTTGGGTAAACATTAAAATGACTAGGCTTGATTTATATAAACATTATTTTTTTTAAAAAAGGAAATCCTTAATTTCTTACTGAATTTCTTTGGGGAAGTGACTTAAACCCTCTAAGTCTCTGTTTCCTTATCTTTGAAACAGAGATTCTAACAGCTACTTCAGGGTGTGACCATGACATGGGAGGGAGAGCCATCTTGAGAGCCCTGGCACAGACAGGCAAGTGGAACCGCTGGCGTGGACACAGACTGCGTGAACAGGTCCCCGAGCGTTGCGAGATGCTGTCACGACGCATGCAAAGAGCGTCTGGCCCCACAATGAACGGTTAATACGACCTGTTCTCCAGCAAATACCCAGTGTGGTAAAAAAGAGTAAGTACAGCAGAAGGAGATTTTAAGAACCAGATCCCGATCTCTGTAAAATCAAGACATCCTTAGGGGGTTGATAATTTGTGGTGCTCTACAGTGCATGCCTCGTGTCTTTCGGACTACTGAAATCGTCCCCAGAAACAAACAGGGACGTGAAGACACGGAGGGGGTGACAGGTCGCCCGCGGCTGATGAGGGCTAGCCACAGGCTGAAGCCCAGTGTTCCGCGTGGAGTTCTAGCGCAGGGCCCTTCAGCTGAGGGAGCTATGCTGAAACCATGCAGGATGATTAGTCTCTTTCAGTGGCAGGTGTGTGTTTCCATTTTCCTACAGGCAGAGCGCTCCCGGCACTTGAGTGCTATGGGATTGGTTTTCACGGTAAGCTTTGCCTAATTTACTGAAGTGAGTAAGCTCCAGATGTCTAATGGGGTTGAACCAAGGGAGAGGCAGGGGCCAAGCGGGCCCCTCCGCGGGGCTGCTGTGGGCCTGTGGGTGCACGGCCTGCCTGTCGCACCCTTCCTGCAGCTGGCTCCCGCGCAGTGGCGAAGCCTCCCCGTCCCTGGTGTGGGACAGGGCTTTCAGATGGCTCTGGCCCGCCTGGCAGGGATAATGCTGCATCCTTAGGGAGCTGCGTGCGGGTTCAGAGTCCTCAGCGGATCATCCAGCTCTTGCCCTTCTGATTCTCCAGGGCACCCCTGGCCGCCCTGGTAGACATCACACAATACAGGGAGCTGCGGCAAGCCTTGGGGCACTGCACCTCCCTGCCGAGTCTGAGACTCCGAGACACCTGTGTCAGCGATCCCAGGAAGAACCTACCAGGGTCCTCGCCTCCAGGGTCCAGGCAAGCATTCTCATCCGTGCTGCCTCTGATCTTACGATCACATCTGAGAAGGATTGGTTCTCTAACTTCTTTTCTTTTGGTGAATTCCCAAGGCCATTTTTTTTTTCCTACCAGAAAGTGGTAGAAAAGAAGCAACAGGAGCCAGCTTGTGCCCCTCGCTGAGTTCCTCTTGCAGAGTGGGGGACGGCCCTGTGCACTGTTGCGTGTGCAGTGTCCCTGGCTCCAGGACACCACATGCTGCCCACCTCCTGCCCCCAGCCATGGTGACAACTAAAACCTACTGAACATTTTGTTCAAAAAGGTCTTCCCTGGCCGGCGCCGCGGCTCACTAGGCTAATCCTCTGCCTGCGGCGCTGGCACACCGGGTTCTAGTCCTGGTTGGGGTGCCGGATTCTGTCCCAGTTGCCCCTCTTCCAGTCCAGCTCTCTGCTATGGCCCGGGAGGGCAGTGAAGGATGGCCCAAGTGCTTGGGCCCTGCACCCGCATGGGAGACCAGGAGAAGCACCTGGCTCCTGGCTTCGGATCAGCGTGATGTGCCGGCCGCAGCGGCCATTAGGGAGTGAACCAACAGAAAAGGAAGACCTTTCTCTCTGTCTCTCACTGTCCATTCTGCCTGCAAAAAAATAAAAAAATTTTAAAAAAAGGTCTTTCCTGGTGTGGGTGTTTCCCGCAGTGGCTTAGCTGCCATTTCAGACACTCACATCCCGTGTCAGAGCACCTGCTCTGAGTCCTGGCTCCATTGCTTCCAACTGAGCTGCACTGCCAAAGTGAACCCTGGGAGGCAGCCGGTGAGGCTCAAGTACTTGGGTCTCTGCCACCCACATGGGAGACCAGAATGCAGTTCCAGGCTCTTGATATTGGCCTGGCCCAGTTCTGGTTGTTGCAAGCATTTGGGGACTGAACCAGAGGATGGAAGATTTCTCTCTCTCTCTCTCTCTCTCTCAAATAAAGTGAAAATAAATTGTAAAAATTAAAATTATAATAACAAATCTTACCCAATGACAGTGAAGCCAGCAAATTAGGAACTGCAGGCACAAAGGGGCCCACATCTGGCTTTTGTGTGACCCTCAGGCTACGGATGGCTTTTACATGCTTTGAGGGTTGGAGAGAAGAGTAGTGCCTACCTGTGGTCTCCATAGTCTAACATATTTACTCTCTGGCTCTGTATAGGAACATTTCACAGCTCAGCAAGGACCGAGCACAGCCATCCTGCCAGGTGCCGAGGTTACTGTGTGCATGAGACATTGCTGTTGTCCTAAGGGAGCCACAGTCATGTGTGGGAGAAAACAGGTGCGCTGCAATAGCACGTGCAAAGACTGGATCACACGCACGTTGTTCCAGAAGCACGAAGCGGGGTCAGCCAACTTGACTTCGGGCTCAGGGCATGTGGATCAAGGGAACCTTCCAAGAGGAGGAGGGAGGTGAGGTAACGCTGGAAAGAGAGGTAGGTATTAGCCAGAAGGGTGTGGTGAAGCTGGGGAGAGGCGGGGAGGAGAGAGAGAGAGAGAGAGAGAGAGCCTCTATCAGTGGATCACAAGATGGGGTTTTAAGAACTGAAGCCAGGGATGGGCATTTGCCCAGCCATTAGGATGCTGGTTAAAATGCCCATGTCCCATACTGGAGTGCTGGGTTCAAGTCCTGGCTCTGATTCCAGCTTCCTGTTAATGCCCACCCTAGGATGCAGCAAGTGATGGCTCAATCTAGGCTCCAGCCTGGTCCAGCCCCAGCTGTTGTGGGCATCTGGGGAGTGAAGCAAAGGATGACAGTTCTCTCTGTCTCTCTGCCTCTCAGGCAAATAAATATTTTTAAAAAGAAAAGAAAAAATAGAACTGAAGCCAGAGAAGAAGCAGAGGCCAGTGCCAAAAGACCTTTGAAAAAAGATTGATTAATTTATTTGAAAGTCAGAGTTACAGAAAGAGAGAGAATGAGATCTTCCATTCGTAGGTTCACTCCCTAAATGGCTGCAATGGCTGGAGCTGGGCCTATCTGAAGGCAGGAGCCAGGAACTTCCTCTGGGTCTCCCGCCCGCCCTGCCCTGCCGCGAGGGCTGGCATCCCACAGAGGGGGACTCACTTCCTGCCCTCTGCTGGGGGTCGCCCTCCAGCGCCTCTGCCCCAGCCTCTAGAACTCTCTTAAGACACGCACAGAGCCTGCCAAGAGTCAGGGGAGCGAGTACCAGTTTGGAGCAGACAGCGCCCTCCCCCGCCCCCACCCCGGCTTTCTCCTGTCCACCCACCCACAGTGCTCTGTGGAGCCCCTCTGAGGCTTCTAAGCTGGTGTGGATCTGGGATCCAGCGCTTGGGGGAGTGCGGCAGCTCTCCATGCCCAGGGCTCGGAGTCTGCCTTCCCCTACTGCTGCAGCCTGGCGCTGGCAGCTGGCCACCCCGGCCAGCCCTTGGCCTGTGCAGGCTGGGCACTGAAGATGCACTCTCTCGGTGCTCTGGGCTCCCTGGAACAGGAGGACATTATCTTTGATATTATTATATAATAATGAGAAAATGTTCCTGCGGGCTGTGGCTTTCTGGCTGAGCGCACGGCGCTCGGGGAGGAAATATGGTTACAGGAATTAGGCTCGTGTCTTCCCTCCTGAATATCAAAGCTGACAGCACCGAGACATGGTCTGTGGTCATTGCCAGATCCTCGGCCTGCTGCACCCCTCCCGCCTCTGGCTTCGGCTGCTCCGTCTCTTGCCCGCCAGGCCTCACCCATCAGCCGCCCTCCTTAGGGGGCTTACAATGAGCAGCACCTGTTGGAGCACTCGGCTCCAAGGTCCTCATTTCATTCCGGTAGTCCTAGGAGTTGGGTGCCCTATTGTTCTTGTTTCACAGGACAGGACAGGGAGGTTAAGTAAGGTTCAGAGGTTGAGCTACTGGGTGGCAGAGCACAGATTCACAGCCAGGCAGTCTGGACCTGTCCTTTGTGGTTTTAACCCCACGATATTGAGACGAAAGATGCGGTGCATCTTCTATGTGGCTCTAGGTACGGAATGAATTATGGACGCTCGGATGTGGGCATCTAGAGCAGGAGCAGTGTGGGGCTTGGGGATACTGTTGATCAGCTTTGACCGCTCGTCCATGTGGGAAAATGACCCCCCACCCCCCCCCCACACACACCATGGAAGCTTCTGGCTATTCAAAGCTCTGCTCAAGCTGCATAGGTAGCCTCATGGATTGAGTGCTGTGTATTCCTTTGGGGGCTCCAGCACTGCCAGAGCTGTTCCTGGGGTTCCCAGAGCTGCCCAGAGCCAGCCTTGGTTTGAGCAGCCAAGCTATGGGCAGCCAGCTGCTAGATACCTGTGCTGCAGGCCAGCTGTCCCGGCATGGCCAGCACGGGGCCATGCAGACCCTCCCCAGGGACACCCAGCATCCCTCCATCGCTGTATTTCTGGGGTGGGCCTGACTGGGGGCACAAATGAACTACTCACTGTGTATCTCCCCAAGGGGACTTTGCTGGGTCTTCACTTCTTACAGTGTGTGCATAGTGGGGGCGTATATGGTCCATGCATTAAGTGTTGGCGTGTCCTCGCGTGTGCACATGCAGGCACATTCCCCAAGGCTCTCACCATGTGTGATGGACAGCTGCCTAACACCGTCCCCTTAGCTGCTCTCAGCACCCCCAGCAGTAGTCCAAGGTCACAGGGGGGCTGCCCCACAGACACAGGCTGCTTGGTTCTCTGCCAGCTTGATTTGGTTCCTGGGTAAAAGCCCCTCCCAAATTTCCTTTCAATCCCCCCCCCCACACGTTTGTGGGCCACATCAGAAGGGAGTGGAGAACCATTTGGTTCAGGGCAGTTTTGGGCCCAACAAAAGGGCAGGGCCCAGGAGCCCCTGTGGCCATGGTGAGACTGTATCAGAGGTTTCTGGGTTTCTGAGGCCACTCCCCATTCTTGTCACTCTGCCTCTCAACACTGACTGCAAGTGGGTGGCTGCCGGTCTCCTCTGGGTCTCTGGGGGGATCACGGACTGCCTCCCTACTGGCATGGCATGCTGGGAGAACGGTGGGCTGTGAATGTTTGGGGTCTAACAGAGAGGAGAGGGAGAGGGAGATCCTGAGCTGCCAGTGGACTCTTTGGGGGAGGAGTTACAGGAGCCAAGGGGACCCCATGGGAGATGGCCCCTGTACCCTGGCAGCCGGGAAGCAGCCACAGGCTTGAGCTGGTTGTGTGTTGGGGGAGGGGAGCTGCTGCTGCACCACCACTCCCTTCAGCATCCCTGGCCCAGTGTCACCAGCCTGTGTTGGGCTGGCATAGCGGCCGTCCAGACCACGCAGGGCCAGGGTGAGAATTGATGCGTCCCTCCGTGGGAAGCACCTCCAGCAGGGTTGGCCCGGGGGCCGCACCCCACGACTGGCCATTCTGCAGCAGGCGTCCTCCCTGGCTCTGCTGGCAGACTGGTCTTGAGCCATGGCTGCATTCCCACTAGCCCTGGCCTTCCTGGGCGTGCCCAGCGGGTCAAGGCGACCGCAGCCAGCGGAACAGCTTGCTCTGGCCTCCCCTGCAGGCTGGTCTTAAAGGTCGCGGAGCAGAGACCCCTACAGAATCGGTCTCTGGTGACAAGGCCAGCAGACGCGGCTGCTAAAAATAAACCTTAATAAGATTTTGAGTGAACACTCTCAGCAGCCGTTCGGATCACGATTCCTTTTCTCTCCAGGAGCAGCGCTGGGTTTGCTCGCCGGGGCGCCCCCTCCCCCACCGAGCCCTGCAGGGTGTGGCTGGCTGCGCGGGCGCCCCGCAGGGCAGGGAGCAGGGAGAGGCCGCCCTGCTCTGTCACAGATCGCTGGCACCGCCCGGCACGTGGCTTTGGGAGGGTGGTGTCCGGGGGGCCGCCCGCCGAGTCGGTGCGGTTTACTGGATGGGGAGCCGGCCGGGACCGCTGGGGCAGCGCGGGGCAGGGCTGGGGCGGTGGCCCTGGGTCTCGCAGCCCGCACACGCAGGAGGCACCGGAAGCCTGTCAGCCGCTGCGGGCTGCAGACCTGTCTTTCCTGCCCCTTCTCCCCGCGGGAGCCAGAGAGGGTCAGAGGGGTGCTGGGCTCGCCGTCTGCAGCAGCGCCGGCCTCCTCGTGGGGCGCTCCGCACCGGCCGAGGCCGCAAGGGGCTCGCAGAGGAGAAAGGGTGGGGGCGGCGGGCCAAGGCTGAGCAGAAGGGGCAGGAGGAGCCAGGGAGGGGCGGGCAGTGGGGCCACCGCGGGCACTTCCCCGGCGCTGACCATCGCACCCTGCGCTGTGGGGGTCGGGGCCACCCGTCCCCACGCTGCGGCACCGAGCGGGCGCCGGAGCATTGGAAGGGCGGTCTGCAGGGCTGGAGGGGGAAGAGAAGGACAGCGCGGAGAAGAAAAGCAAAGGTGCGGGAGAGCGCGACCGCCGAGCCCCGCCGGGTTTAGGCGACGCCTGGGAGGAGGGTGCGGGGCCGGCTGCCACCTGAGCCCCGAGCGCGCGCTGGAGGGACCTGCTCGGCAGCGCCCCCTGCCGGCCGCGCCCTGCACGAGTGGCGCTGTCTTGCCGCTTCCCAAGGCGAGGTGGCCCAGTTGCATGGTTTCCTTCCCGGAGTTGAGGATGCAAAAGTCGCATTCTCCCATAATGAACACGGGTGGCTGTGCCTGTGGTCACAGCTGGCTCCAGGCTAAGAGCACAACCTGAGGCACTGAGGGGAGGCAGGGAAATACCCACAGCCTAGAAGGGCCGGTGGGTTCTAGGAGCCTCCTGCTCAGGAGAGCCCCACCTTGTAATCCTCAGAATCACAGCATCTAGTAGCTCGCATTAGTCCCATTTTACAGATGGGAAAACTACAATTCAAAGGGGTCAGGTAATTTGCTCACAGCCACACAGCCAGCGGCAAGATGAGCTGGGGTTTGAACCTGGCTCTTCAGACTTTATCAGATTAGCCTGCACACCAGGTAGGCAGGCAGGCAAGCAGGCAGTCCCTGCTTTTCCGCCTGACGGTTCCTCTCTTTGACCCGCTGGCTCATGGGACCCTTGGGCCTCCATACCTATCACTTTTCTGCCTTGTAATGAGAATGGTCTGGAACTAAGGCAGATTGACATTCCTGTCACTGATGGCAGCTGGAAGTGTCTCCCTCCCCCCATTCACCTTTCATAAGCTTTAGGTTAAGGATGGAGGTTATTAAGGGAATTGATTGAGGTGGCTGCCAGGAGTGCGGAGCTGGACTGCAGGTGTCTCCAGGCATACAGGTGAGGCTCACCGGCCCGTGGTTGAGCACCTGCCTGTGCCCAGTGCTCAGTGCCCTCCCAAGTGCTGCCCCTCTGTCCCAGAGCAGGAAGCCAGGACTTCCCAGGGATTCCGTGACATACTCCAGGCAATGCTGCAGTGAGAGCCTGAGTCAGGACCCAAACCTACTCATCCATCACATGTCTTTTCTACTGTTTAAATATTACTTTAGGGGGCACGTTTTGTTGTTAAGCCATTGCTTGAGATGCCCGCAATCTGATATTAGGGTCCTGCATGGAGTCCCACCTTCACATCCAGCTTCCTGCTAATGCACCCGGGAGGCAGCAGGTGATGGCTCAGGTATTCAAGTTCCTGCCCCCCACGTGGGAGACCTGGATGGAGTTTCTGGCTCCTGGCTTCAGCTATTGCTAACATTTGGGGAGTGAACAGGTGAATGGAAAATATCTTGCTTGCTCTCTTGCTATGCCTTTCAGATAAATAAAAATATATAAAATAACAACATTGAAAGCTAAAAATAAGAGTTTTGCTGTGTGCGGCGATGTGGAGGTGAGCTGGGATTCTTCCCGTCTCCCTCTTGCTTATGGTCATAGGTGGGCAAACAGACATGAAAACGGATCATTGCAGCCAGGTGTTGTAGGGACCCGGGGCAGGGCCACAAACATCAGATAAGTGGCTGGTCCACCCAGAGGCAGCGGGTGAAGAGGGAGCAAAGAAAATCTTCCTGGGGTGGGCGTTTGGCCTGGCAGTCAGGAGACTGGTTAGGACCTCTGTGCCCCACACCCAGTGTGCTCAGGGCCTACCTCTGGCTCCTGACTCCAACTCCCTGCTAATGCAGACCCTGGGAGGCAGTCACCATGGCTCCAATGTGGGAGACCTGGACCAAGTTCTTTCTGGCTTTGGCCCTGGCTATTGTAGACATTTGGGAAATGAACCAGTGGATGGGAATGCGCTCTCTCTCTCTCTCTCTCTCCATAAGTAAATAAATAGATCCATTAAATTGGCAAACAGCATAAAAAATAAAAGAAAGCCTTCTTGAAGAGAACTGTGGATTCAGGCCCCCGCCGTCCAGCCCCAAACACGGTGGCATGGGGGTGGGATGGCTTCTGATGGGGTCTCTCCAAGAGTCTCTGGCCTGCTTTGTGGGGGGCCAGTAGCATCGACTGCAGCGTGCTGAGGGGCATGGAGCACCTGCCCACCCCTGGTGTGTGCGGGCAGCCTGGACACACGGCAGCCTTCTGTCCGCCTGGCTTGCCCAGTTCAGCAGAGGATGATTTTAAATACACCTAACTTGAAGAACAGGATTCAAAAGGTGGGAGCCCAGCGTACACAGGGAAACCAGATGAGACCCAAAGTGCTTTCAAGGTGTCTCTTCTCCGTGTTTCTGGTTTGCAGGCTTTAAAAGCAGAAGGAAAGTGTCTAGGCTGCAGTATTTACATAAGAAACACATTGAGAAAAAGAGGCTGTGATTTTGGAAGTGTTCTTATTATACTGCACTAAAAATCTCCCCGGGGATGGGGGAGGTTTAAATTAGTTGGAGAGAGGAGGAAATAAAACCCCTGTTTTCAAAATGCAAATCTCCCCCAAACTAAAAATTCCACCTTAGGCCGTGGCCGCACTGACGCAGGCAGCTCGGTGCGGGCAGTGGACAGAGGCCTCATTGTGTGAGGGAAGGCTCCACCTTCAGGCTTTCATTACCATTCACCAGCTCCTCCTACATCCGCTTGACAAGTCCCAACATTGAACTTGGTTCTAAATCATAGACCTCAGCACAATTCACAAGGAGGTCCTTGTCCTGCCTCGTTGTGCATTTTGCTGCAGAAATGTATTCACACGCCCTTGAATTGACTGGAGAAATCAAAGCTAGAGGGAACAACACACACACCATGCACCTGCCTATGAGACAAGGATCCAAGAACGGTCGGGCGGCTGTCTGATCTCCAAGCCTGTCTTACGTTCGCGTGTAAAAACTCTGTGGAAATGGGATGAAAAGATACATTCGTTTCTGGTGCAAAAACTTGGAAGTCATGCTTAGGTTTTTCATAATAAAATTGTTTTTCATGAAATTGTTGAAGAGCTCTTATAGGTACAAAAGTTTGAAATTTTTACACCAAAATGAACATCTTTTAATTTTGTTTTCACAAACTTTTTGAAATATCCTCCTATGCGCATATTTACATATATTTCTCTGACATCTATCAAATATTTGCATGCTAAACCTTGTGGAATCTCAAACGCAAGGATAATGCTGTTAACACCATGTTCCAGTTACCTTTCATTGTATAACAAACTACCCCAAACTTAGTGGCTTACAAGCAACTCATTTTATGAGGCATCGTGATTGTGTGGGTCCAGAATGAGAGCAGGGCTCGGCTGGGTGGTTCTCTTGCTCGGGGCGGCATGAGTGGCAGTACCGGGTGGTACTGAGCTAGTGGAGGCTGGGCTCCAGTGTTTCTCACTCCCCTCTGGCACGGGGGCAGAGTTGGCTGCAGGGGTGGGCTCTGCTTCCCCCATGGAGAGTCAGGGTCCTCCAAGTAGAGTCTCTTCAGCAAGGTGGTCTGACTTCCCACACAGCAGCGTGGGGCTCTGCCACCAACAGTCCAGGACACGTAGTGCTGACACTGCCAATCTCCAGGGAAGAAAGGACTTTTTTGGAATTCCAGCTTTCCCAGTGTCTTCCTCTCTCCCCATTCCACCTCCACCCCTGACTCAAACACCTACTGGTGCAGTCACTTCTGCTGCAGTCTGTCACTGGCCAAAGCAAATGGCAATGCAGCCTGGAATGGCAGGGAGGGGAGGGAGGCCCCACCTGCTGTAGGACAAGGATCAAAGAATGTGGTGGCTGCTTCTTATCCACTATAGCCAGTGTCCACAAAGAATGTGGTGGCTGCCGCTTATCCACTATAGCCAGTGTCCACAAAGAATGTGGTGGCTGCCGCTTATCCACTATAGCCAGTGTCCACAAAGAATGTGGTGGCCGCCTCTTATCCACTATAGCCAGTGTCCACAAAGAATGTGGTGGCTGCCGCTTATCCACTATAGCCAGTGTCCACACAGCCTAGCTTTAGACTTATTTATCCACAGATAAGGACAGCCTGCATAGAAACACAGAGCCTAAGATTTGAAAGAGACCTCAAAGTTCTCCCAGTTCACATCCTAGTTTTACAGGTAAGGTGACTGAGGCTCGGACAGACCCGACAGCCTGGGTCACATGGCCACCGACTACAAAGGTGGATCTCCAGCCCAAGTGTTCTGACTCCAGATTCAATAAGCTTTCGACTCCTAGGTTCATCACCCAGCACTCACACAGAAGGCAGAGTTCTTGGCGTCCAAGACTTTATAACGCAGTAGTTAGAAGAGTCTAGAAATAACCTCAGTGTAGGTAAAATAAGAACTGCAGATCACATGTCATGAAATACCACTGAAAGGCAAGTCCAATGTGGTTAGGGATGTTAAGAAGGGATTTCTGGAAGATCTGAAGTCTCATAGGGGTCTCCAAGTATGGGGGAAGCTTTTGATGACACTGGCCTGTGAAAGGGTGTTCCAGCCACAGCATGTGTGAGCAAGGGAACGAGATGGGGTAAGCAAGGAAATGGGGGTTGCAAGCTGGGATGTGTGTGGGGCAACAGTGAGATATGAGCCTAGGCCCCACATTGCTGGGCTTGGATGTCAGGGTGAGGAGCAAGGACTTCATTAAGGTGCCCTCCTCCGGCTGTGAGCCTGCCAACCCGGGTCCCTGGTGTGCAGGCTCACTGTTCAGCTACTTGAACTGCTTCTGCAATAGCCTGCAGTGGTTTTCCTCAAGACGCTTTCTTGTTAACTCACCCACCTGAGCAAGATATGCTTCATGTTTAAGCTCAGCCGTGTCCAGTGCCGTCTGCAAATTAGAATCTCCATGAATGTGTTAAAAACATCCTTATGGGGCCCAGCGCTGTGGCATTGTAGGTAAAGCCTCCGCTTGTGGCACCAGCATCCCATATGGGCACTGGTTCGTGTCCTGGCTGCTCCATTTCTGATCCAGCTCTCTGCTAACGGCCTGGGAAAAAAGCAGAGGACAGCTTGAGTATTTGGGCCCCTGCACCCATGTGGGGGACCCAGTGGAGGCTCCTGGCTGTGGATCAGCCCAGCGTCAGTCATTGTGGCCATTTTGGGGAGTGAACCAGCAGATGGAAGCCCTCTCTCTCTCTCTCTCTCTCTTTCTCTCTCTGTAACTCTGCCTCTCAAATAAATAAATGCATCTTTTAAGAAAATATCCTTATGCCTGGTCTCAATTCTATAATGGCCACCTCCTCTGAGGTGTTACACACGTCCTGTTTTTCCTTTGATAAATTTCCCAAGTGATTTTAAAAATTTGTTTTTAAGCTCCGGTCTGCTGGTTTACACCATAAATGGGCCACGTCCTGGAGCTGGGAACTCAATCCAGGTCTCCCACGTGGGTGACAGAAACCCAATTACTTGATCCATCACCTGCCGTCCCTCAGGGTCTGTGTTAGCAGGAAGCTGGAGTCAGGAGCCAGGTACTCTGATGTGGGACATGGGCAGCTTAACAGCATCTTAACCACTAAGATAAATGCATGCCACTCCCTGGGTGATTTTAGTGTGCTAGATCAATTGTTCCAGTGCACACCCGGACCACCCAGAGAGCTTCCCAAGACCCAGACTCCCGAGTGCCATGCCCTAGTCACTGTGCTGCTAGTCCCTGGCCCTCGCCATGACCGTGGGCTCTGACTCAGCACTGACCCCTCCTACGTCTGAATCCACCCACTTGGTAATTCCATCCTTGAACAGAGGCTGCAGCCTGTGTGGTGCAGAGCCCTGCTGTTTCAAAAGGAGGTCCCTGTTAGCCACGCACAAGCCCAGGCTGCCCCAGACCTACCGAATCAGAATCCGCATTTTAACACAGCACCCAGGCAGGTGGAAGGCATGTCTAGTTTTCCCTGGCTGCCTCCCAAGGCTTGGGGGGAGCGCCAGTTTCTCCAGATGAGCCGAGGTCCGCAGGCACTGCGGCTGTCGACGGGAGCCAACTGAGGCGACTGTGGCGCATCAGCCACTATGAATTTGGGTAACAGCAGCTCTGCTAAGGAAAAACAAGCTTGTTTTTGTCTCTAGCCTTTTGCAGGATGCGCTTCTGCTTCCTACCTTCATCCAGAGCTCTAGGTGACTACCAGGTGACTACCAGCTCTCTCTCCGTTAAGACCCAACTCCAGCACAGTAAACAGAAATGAGCTCTGCTAGCTAACTCTCCGGGGTATCCGCTACTGCAAACTTCTCTATTTCAAGCGCTCCGATGGTTGGCCCCCGCCCAGCCAGGATGAAGCTGCTGTTTCTGATTCGGGTGTTGATTGCCATCTTCACACCGCTCTGCTACTGCGCAGAACTAACTGCTCCCAGTTGGCTCCTGGTGTCTCGCCTAAGGGGATTTTCCTTCTGCTTTACAACCTGGAGAGTTACTGCTCCATTCTGCTCCAGATTTTACCTAGTGGGTTTGGAATGTGCCTATCTTTTAGTGTGGCTGGCTTCACACCAGCTCTGGCTTGCATCACTGATGGGAAGCTGTGGTGATGAAAGTCTTCCTAGCCCCTTCCAACACGCAAGTCTCCTGCCTTAGCCTATGATCCGTACTCCCTTTGAATTCGTTTTGGTGGAGGAGTGTGGCTGGGGTCAGGGCCCCCACCCCCACCCCGGTGTCACCTCCAGCTGGGACCCTCTGTCGCCTTTGGGTCATCTCATGATCTACTGGATTCTCCCAAACCCTGAAGTGCAGTTTTTCCCAGCAGAGAGAAAACTCACCTGAAGAGGCCACTTTAGGCCACTTGGTAGTGCAGGCACGTATTCAATACCATGCTGGCCAGGCTCCAAGCAAGACAGTCCCGCATGGAAATTCTCGGCGCTTTCACAGGATGCTGTGTTTTCTTATTTTTAACAAAAGAACATCATCATCCGGGGATGATGCAAGGTTTTGGCTGATGTGAAAGGAGAAAGTTGCATCCATGCCAATAAAAGAGTGAAATCCCCTGATGGAACAACCAGTGTTCTCACTAGGGCACAGGTGGTTATACTGTGGCTAGACACGGCCATCGATATAATCCTACTCCAGATGACCAGGCTGTTGTAACCAGCCATATCATCTCCTGGGAGGAAAGGAAGGGGTGAACTGGTTTTAAGAGTGTATATATGTGTCACCACGTTTGAAAAAAGAACGCAAAAAAAAAAATCAGTGGTTGTGAACTTGATCAATCAGGAGAGATTGCATTGCTATAAGAAGTTGCACCCGTTTCTTTAATTCTTAAAAAAAATATTTTTTATTTTGAAAGAGAGAAAGAGAAAGTTCTTCCATTGGTTGGCTCACTCCCCAAATGCTCACAACAGCAGGACTGGTCT
Organism: Lepus europaeus; assembly: GCF_033115175.1. Classification (NCBI taxonomy): domain Eukaryota; kingdom Metazoa; phylum Chordata; class Mammalia; order Lagomorpha; family Leporidae; genus Lepus; species Lepus europaeus. Next base: position 110,034,770 of record NC_084831.1, read on the forward strand.
GGCTGAAGCCAGGAGACTGGAACTCAATCCAGGTCTTCCACGTTGGTGGCAGGATCCCAAGTACTTGCGCCATTGCCTGCTGTCTCCCAGGGTGTGCATTAGGAGGAAGCTGGATCGAAAGCAGAGCCAGCAGTAAACGCAGGCACTCTGATATGGGAGGCTGGCATTAAAGCTGTGTCTTAACAGCTGTGCCAAATGGCCACTCAGGTCTTTTAAATTCTAAGGAACCAGGACTTGGGGAATCTGAGAGGAGCTGGAGAGCCTTGAAGGAAACTGGCTGGCCAGGTGTCTCCAGACAGCATCATCTACAGCAGGGTGGTACAGCCCTGCCTGTTTCTTGGCCTTATAGGCCCAGAAGCTCAGTCTGGAAATATAGAGTTGGTGGAGCTCTGTGGGACTGACTATGACTAATCCAACTCACAGGAATCTAGGGTATAACCTAGATGCCAGCTTGTTGATTTTTTTTTTTTTAATAGTAACGCCTCTTCCCATTAATTAATCCATTATTTTTTGAACATCTACTAGGGCCTCAAATTTCCTGTCTTCATGTTGTATCCATTCTAGTGGGGGAGATTCCTGTGCTTTGAATACTATTTCTCCTTCCAACTCATGTAGGGGTTAAAAGCCCAAAGTCTTATGGTAATGAAATAAGTGGAAATTTAATCAGACTGCTGTGTACGGAGATGAGGCCTTTGGAAAGAGATTAGCTTTGATTGGGTCCCTAGGGTGGAACCCTCAGATTGGATCCTGGGGTTTTTTTTAAAAAATTAATTATTTATTTATTTGAGAGGTAGAGTTATAGAGAGTAAGGGGGAGAGACAGAGAGGTCTTCCTTCCATTGGTTCACTCCTCAAATGGCTGCAAAGGCCAGAGCTGCACAGATCTGAAGCCAGGAGCCAGGAGCTTCTTCCGGGCCTCCCACGTGGGTGCAGGGGCCCAAGGACTTGGGCCATCTTCCACTGCTATACCAGGCCACAACAGAGAGCTGGATCGGAAGAGGAGCACCAGGACTAGAATAGGTCCCCATATGGGATGCCGGCGCCTGCGCCGCAGGCAGGAGATTAACCTACTGCGGCATGGCACCAGCCCCATCCTGGGGGCTTTGTAAGGAAGAGGAGAGAGACCGCACAGCCAGGGTCACTCCAGCCATAACTTGCCGCGACCACGAGGCATCCCTGAGAAGCCTGCATCTTGCTGTTTGTACTTTGAGGCTCCAGAACCATGGAGCAAGCCGAGTCTCTTTTCTTTATAAAGTAGCCTGCCTCAAGCGATTTGTTATAGTAACAAAAAGCTGCCAAATGCAAGCCTATGAGGGTACTTCAAAAAGTTCGTAGACAATGGAATTTAAACATAAGCTTACTTGGGTGCCCAACAATTTGAAATTCATGCAGTGTATTTTTTCTCAGTATGCATTTTCCATGAGCTCTGGGGAGACTCCTTATATATGACAAAGCAAGTAAGTATATGATACATCATATGCGCTATGAGAAAATTAGAGTAAGGGGATGAAAAAGTGTTGGGTGGAAGCATGGGATCAGGGTTGTGTCAGGGATAGCCCTCCTGATAAGGAGACATCTGAATAGAAAGCTGACCGGGCTGGACCCAGCGTATCTGCAGGAGTCCTCCTAGCAGAGCCTCCCTGAGAGTGGTGAGACAAGCGGTGTCTGTGTGGTGACAAAGCTGGGGGTGGGGCCGGGGGGGGAGCAGCAGCCCTGCAAATCCCTTGCAGACCTTCCTAAGGCTTTTGGCATTGCTCTGAGTGAGATTTTGAGTGGACAGACTCTGATTTACATGTTAACAAAATCAATCCCTCTGGCTGGTTGTGTTGCAAATAGGTGGTGAGGCAGGCAAGGGAGACAGGAGACCATGAAGATGCTTCTGTAACAAGGGAGGCGGGAAATGAGAATGGCAGGACCAGCTGCAGGGGCAGCCATGGGAAGGGGTCGGGCTCTGGCTGCATTTTGAAAACCTGCAGGGTTTGTCCCACTGGTTTGGTTGTGGGACGTGAGAGAAGAGTCAAGAGTCATTCCTAACTTTTTGGCCTAAAGAACTAGAAGAATGGAGTCTCTGTTTGCTGGATAGGAAGAAAAATCCAGGGTGTGTGTGTGTGTGTGTGTGTGTGTTGCTGGAGCAGAATCAGAAAGCAGCTTCGACATGCCCATTATAAAGCTGGAGATGGCAACTAGTTCCGTGGGATATGCGTGTGTGGAGTCCACTGGAAAGGGTGAGGCTGGAGATAGAAACTTCAGAGTCATGGCACGCACATCACATTTAAATTTTTTTTTTTTTTTTGACAGGCAGAGTGGACAGTGAGAGAGAGAGAGACAGAGAGAAAGGTCTTCCTTTGCCGTTGGTTCACCCTCCAATGGCCGCTGCGGCTCGCGCATCTTGCTGATCCGAAGCCAGGAACCAGGTGCCCCTCCTGGTCTCCCATGCGGGTGCAGGGCCCAAGCACTTGGGCCATCCTCCACTGCACTCCCTGGCCACAGCAGAGAGCTGGCCTGGAAGAGGGGCAACCGGGACAGAATCCGGCGCCCTGACCAGGACTAGAACCCCGTGTGCCGGCGCCGCAAGGCGGAGGATTAGCCTGTTGAGCCACAGCACCGGCCGCACATCACATTTAAAGTGCCAACACTGGACGCCACTCCCCACCAAGAAAGTGCACACAGGCACAGAAGAGCTCCAGACCTTTAGATGCCAATGAAAAGGAGAAAACCCAGGGAAGAGGCCTGAGAAGGAGCAGCCATGGAGGGGGCCATAGCCAGAGGTAGAGAGCGAAGTGACAGCTGGGTCACAGACTGCTAACCGGCTGAGTACCCAGATGACTGAGACTTGACCACTGGACTTGGGAACCGGGAAGTCATTGCTAATCTTAGCAAGAGCAGTTTCGATGGAGAGGTGGGAACAGAAGTCTGATTGGAGGGCAGCATTTAGCCGAGAGGTGAAGACATTCACATCCCCCCCTCGGAGTGCTGGGAATCAAATGCCAGTGGTGCTCCTGACTCCAGCCTCCTGCTAATGCACACCCTGGGAGGCAGCAGGTGATGGCTCAACCTCCTGGGTCCCTGCCACCTTCATGGGAGACCCGAATGGAGTTCCCGGCTCCTGATTTTTTAATTTTTAATTTATTTTTTATTTTTTATTTTTAGACAGGCAGAGTGGACAGTGAGAGAGAGACAGAGAGAAAGGTCTTCCTTTTGCCGTTGGTTCACCCTCCAATGGCCGCCGTGGTAGGTGCGCTGCGGCAGGCGCACCGCGCTGTTCCGATGGCAGGAGCCAGGTGCTTATCCTGGTCTCCCATGGGGTGCAGGGCCCAAGGACTTGGGCCATCCTCCACTGCACTCCCTGGCCACAGCAGAGAGCTGGACTGGAAGAGGGGCAACCGAGACAGGATTGGTGCCCCAACCGGGACTAGAACCCGGTGTGCCGGCGCCGCAAGGTGGAGGATTAGCCTAGTGAGCCGCGGCGCCGGCCGGCTCCTGATTTTGGCCTGGGCCAACCCTGGCCATTGCAGATGTCTGGAGAGTGAATCAGCAGGTGGGAGATCCCTGTCTGTCTCTGTATCTCTGCCTGTCAAAATAAATTTAAAAAATTTTTTGCTTTAAAGAACGGGTATAGAACTCAGTTCTAGCTGAAATGGTGGGAGAAGGCTGCAGGAAAGGCCGTTCAGTGGAGATTTCTTCAGTCTTTATCGCGAGCCCAGGGAAGTGCTCATTTTCCCTGCTGCGGGGCCTTGCTGTCCCAGGGTGTGGGGCCTGGGTGTGTGGCAGGTGTCTTACCAGGGAGGAAGACAGCCTGCGGCCAAGGCTGAGAGGTGAGCAGGGAAGCATGGAGTGGAAAGAACTGAGACCCGTGACAACGGTGTTGAGCCCCTCGATTTACTAATCAGAGCCTCCCCTTTCTCTGGACTGTTCACCTCCGTCTCCCATCCTTATCTGTAGAACAGTGATAGTATGATAGCCCCTTCTTGGGCAGGCGTTGTGCTACAGCTGGTTAAACCACGGCTTGGGACTTGCACATCCCATATCACTGTGCCCAGCACTCAAGTCTCACCTCTGCTTCTGATCCAGCTTCTTGTTGGTGCACACCCCAGGAAGCAGCAGATGAGGGCCCAAGCTCTTGAGCCCCTGTCACTGGTGGGAGACCCTGAAGGAGTTCCTGGCTCCTGACCGGCCCAGTCCTGAGCCTTTGGGGAGTGAACCAGTAGGTGGAAGATTTTTTTTCTCTGTCATTCTACCTTTCAAATAAGTAAACATCAAAACAAAACAATAGCCACCTGTTGTGGTTGTTACAAAGTCACGTCTTTGAAACTATAGGGGGGTTTCAGCCAGCCTGAAAGAAGTGAAAGTAACAGTTAAGTTTATTTTGGCAAAGAAACTTTTTTTTCCTTTTTTTTTGACAGGGAAAGTGGATAGTGAGAGAGAGAGAGAGAGAGAGACAGACAGACAGAGAGAAAGGTCTTCCTTTTTGCCGTTGGTTCACACTCCAATGGCCACCGCTGCCGGCGCATCGCGCTGATCCGAAGCAAGGAGCCAGGTGCCTCTCCTGGTCTCCCATGTGGGTGCAGGGCCCAAGCACTTGGGCCATCCTCCACTGCCTTCCCGGGCCATAGCAGAGAGCTGGCCTGGAAGACGGGCAACCGGGATAGAATCCAGTGCCCCAACCGGGACTAGAACCTGGTGTGCCGGCGCCTCAAGGCGGAGGATTATCCTGTTAAGCCACGGCGCTGGCCATATTTTTGAAATCCTGAAATCCAGACATTTTTTTCGTAATACACTTTTTTCCCCTAAAGTCCATGTGTATTTTGGTTCAAATTACACTTTTTTTTTTTTTTAAACATGCGATGTTCAGAAAGGGAAGCACGTGGACACTGAAGGCAGTGATGTGTTTGTGACTTCCTTAGGGTATTCCTGGGTCTCATCTGTCCTGTGCTGCCCTACCAAATACCACCCCATCTGTGGACGTCACAGGCAGAGGCTCTGCTGTGGTGGACACACTTGCCAGGGGCAGCCTGCAGCCCAGCTGGGCAAAAACACAGCCCAAAAACATGTAGGCAAGAGCAGACTCCATGACTCAGAGCACTGCTACCCTGAGCCCATCTAAGGCTTCCTTCCACCTGTTTAGAAACTCCGCAGCCTCTTTCAACTCTCTCCCCAAGATCAGAGTTCATTCCGTGTGAGTGCGCCTTCTGTAACAGGCAGAACCACCTCTGCCGCCGTGATCTTCCTTGATGGAAGGCACCCTCCATGCTGAGTGCTTGGGTGTCCCCTGTAGGGTCACTTTGGGTGACCTGCCCCCTTTGCTTGCTAATTTGTGCCTCTGGAGCTTCTCCTGCGCCATCCCATGACCCCAGCCATTCAGCAGCAGGGGTTTATGTCCTTGGTTAGCATTAAGGCTCGTTCTCAAACACCAGTTAGCCCTGTCCATTATCTTCAAACTCAGCTCACAGACCCCATTATAAAAGTGCTGTATGTGCATTTGGCATTGAAAGACGCCATACCCCTTGTCCTAGAAAACCTGCCAGTGTAGCCCGGCCAGGTCATACATGGGTGAGTCTTTCTAATTCTCCACCAAATAGACTGACACTTACGCTGCTGGCACGTTGAACATGATTTTATTTCATGACCTTATTGGTGCCACTTCATCCCTGGTACTGAACATCACTGGTTCAGTCTCTGCCCCATGTGCGTCTCCTCAACAAGGGAGCCATCAGAAGAGGTTGGCAAGGCCACCCAGGGGAGGAGACATCATAAATCCACATGAGCTGGAGAGCACTAAGAAGGAGAGAACACATTGCATGCTGCCATAGCCACAATAAAAAGGTAACTGTGAAACAATAAAACAATCCAGTGGAGCAACAGGACACAGCTGGCCACCGAGGGCAAGTGACCTGTGGATACTTGGAGGTCTGCCCCACATTGCCTTCATGGTGCAGGCAGAACAGACAGGCACCAGGCGGCCCCTGGATGGGGGACCCCCCCTTACCTCAAACACCTGCAGGAACCATGTCTCAGTGGGCCAGCCTGCTCTGATGCACAACTGTAGCCTCTGTGGAGTCGGGAAGGGCCAGGACCCCTTGTAGAGCCAATGTGCCTCCAGCAGGGATCTCATTGACACAAACCAAGGCGGCTCATGTTGGGTCTGGCATCTCTTGGGGCATGCTGGCTGGGTGTTTAGGCTCTGTGCTCTTCTCCTAGGCTCTGAGAACCGAGGCAGGGCCTTGGTTGTCAGTGCATCCCTGAGAAGGAGCCTGGAGCCTGGCGTGGGTCCACTCTTGGGGAAAGTTTGCTGACTTGAAGGCCTAGGTCAGGGTGGGCAGGCTGTCCCTGTGAAGGGCCCAGGTGACTGCTTTGGGCGTGGTGTGCAGGTGAGCTCCAGAAGGGGTGTTCACAGAGCGCATGGAGGAGTGTGCAGGCATTTGGCACAGCCAGGGTCCAAGTGCTGGTTCTGCTCCTGAATCCAGCTTCCTGCTAATATGCGCCCTGGTAGGCAGTGGTGATGGCTCAAGTACTTGGGTCCCTGCCATTCATGTGGGAGACCCAGATGGAGTTTCTGGCTCCTAGCTTGGGCTGTACCTAGTCCTGGGGGTTGTGGACATTTGGGGAATGAATGAGTTGATGGGAAATCTCTGGCTGCCTGTCTCTCTGCCTTTCATATAAATAGAAGTATTTTAGAAGCACATGGAACATGCATACGAAGAAAAAAATTATACATGGATTTAAAAAAATTAGTACCAAGGGGTTGGCATTGTGAGGTTAAGCCCTGGCCTGCAGTGCCAGCTCCCTTATGGGCACCACAGTTCGAGTCCCAGCTGCTCCACTTCTTATTCAGCTCCCTGCTAAAGGCCTGGGAAAGCAGCAGAGGATGCCCCAAGTGCTTGGGTCCCTGTATCCACTTGAGAGACCATGAAGAAGCTCCTGGCTCCTGGCTTCTGATCAGCTCAGCTCCGGCCATTGTGACCATTTGTGGAGTGAACCAGCAGATGGAAGACCTTTCTCTCTCTGTCTCTACCTCTCTTTGTCTTTCAAATAAATAAAACAAATCTTAAAAAAAATTATACCAAATAAATTTGTCTTTTAATCCCATTTTCCCATGAATTATTTGAAGTACCCCATATTGCAGCTTCATCTCAACAGTGAAAGCAACCACAGATAACATGGAAAGGAAGGAGTAGGATTATGATCTGATAAGACCTGGTGTTATGGACACTGACATTTGAGTGTCACATAACTTTCATAGGCCATAAAATATTTTTCTCTTGACTTTTCAACTGTTCAGAGATGTGAAAAACCATTCGTAGCTTGCAGGCTGTATCCGGGTAGCAAGCCAGATTTGGTCAGGGGCTCTGAAGCATCAAAGAAGGCCATTTCCTGTCTCCAGTGGGGGCTGCACATGGGTCTTCCATGGACACATTTTGGTCTCTTAACGGAAGTACCCCAGAAGCTGGGTCACCAGCTCCATGGACCATGTGAGAGGTAGCGTAATGGCTGTGGTTCTGGACCCAGGGAGTGTGAGGTGGGCAGTTTCCAGGTTGCCATAGTAACTGCCCAGGTACTCCCAGGGATGCTGCTGCTTCTCGGTAGCAGAGAGGAGATGGAGATTGTCAGCGGTCGGAGCTGAATTGTGTACCTCCTCCACCCACTGCGACGCCCGGGCACATTAGACCACAGGAGGCTGTGAACTCGGGGGAAGCTGGCAGAGAGCACGAGGGAAGATCACAAGGGGGGAGAAAGGCATCACTAATGTTGATGTTTCCTTGTCAACTTTTGTGTATTTTAGCATATTTTAGTTTATCAGTTTACTTCACACACTTTGTTCACTTATTCCTCTCAACCCTTCAATGAGGAAACCATAGTTGAGAGAGCTTTGGGGATGTACATACTGTTTCATATGCCTCTTTTTTTTCTCCCTCAATATTCATTTATTTATTTACTTGAAAGGAAGAGTGATGGAGAGAGGGAGAGAGAGAGAAAGAGAGAGAGATATCGTCCATCCATGTACTGGTTCACTTCCCAAATGGATGTAATGGCTGGAGCTGGGCCAGGCAGAAATCAAGAGCCCAGGAGCCCAGAACTCCATCCAGCTCTCTGGTGTGGGTGGCAGGGGCTCCAGTCCTTGGGCCATCTTTCTCTGCTAATACTTTATGACGCATTAGCCAGGAGTGGGGTCGGAAGTGGAGCAGGACTTGAACTGGTGCTCGGTCTATATAGGATGCCGGCACAGCAAGCAGCAGCTTAGCTCTCTGTACCACACTGCCATGCCCCCATATGCCTCTTTAGAAAAGCTTATTTATTTATATGAAAGGCAGAGAAAGAAGGAGGGAGAGAGAAAGAGAGAGAGAGAGGAAGGGAGAGAGAGAAATATCTTTCATTTGCTGGAACTCAAGTGATATGGGAGAACTAGGCAGGAAGTTAGGAATAAATGAGTTGGGAGATTTTCCCACCATTCTTTCTCTGCAGCCTTGTACTATAACAGCACCCCTTGCATGTCAATCCAGCGTGTCCACTTTCCCATGATGCACCTGCAGCTCCTACACAGGGAAGAAGAAGCCACTAGGCTGGCCACATAGAAGTTGAATTCCACATGGAGGTACCATGAAACTCCCAGAAAACTTCAATGCCACCCAAACTCCACTCCACTGGTATATTCAGTTAGAGGATGCCCGTACCCCTAAAGAGAGCTGCTGCATGGGGAAGCAGACGTTTTTGGCTTTTTGCCTTTGCTGTTGGCCCGTCTCCCAGGGCTCTCCTAGCAGGCATTTTTCTAGCCCTCTCATGGCAGATATCTCTCCTTGAGAGTTTGCACACACTCATGCCTAAATATATTCTCTCTCCTCTCTCTCTCTCTCTCTCTCTCTCACTGTAGATCCTACTCTTCTTTGTGTCTCTTGCATACTCCTCTGCTTTGAAATCTTCTCTCACACGGTGTCATATTCCCATGACACATTTGGGGCACTCTCTGTTTTCTTAGGCACATTAGCAGGAAGCTGGATCAGAAGTGGAGTAGCCAGGACTAAAACTGGCACTCAGCTATGGGATGCCAAGTGGGGCCTTAATGTGCCATGCCACAACACCTGCTCCATGTCCCACCATCTTTAAGTGGCAGAGGCAAGATCATAGCCGGGTGTTCTTATCCAAAGTTTATTTGTTCATTTATTCAGCAAACAAGTTTTGAGTGCACCACATGTTGCACGTGGTGAATATAGGATAAGATATGGTTCCCGTCCTTAGAGCATCACTGTCTAGTGCCGTTGTACCCCAGCCTGCCTTGGTTTTGATATCCTTGGGGGAGCTCATTCATGAAGATTCCGCATCAATATGTATGTCTGTGGGACAGACAGCAGATGGAGCAGGAACCTTGGGCCAAGCTCCCTCTCACCTCCTCCTGCCTTGTTCCAGTATCGGGGCTGAAGCCCAGCCCCATTTAGATCCCTGCGATGAAAACTCTATCAGGCCCCAGTATCGCTCTCTGCCTACAGCTCTTCTGTGAAGAGTAACTTGTAAATTAAGGGAGTGACACCAGGGTAAAGCCAGAGCCACGACCCTGAATCACAAACACTCAGGTTGCCCCTGTAATTGACATCTCCATGCTGGCCTCTATCTGGGAGCTTCCAAGGAACTCACAGGCCCTGATCAAACAAAGTAGCATCCCATCCACCTGTAGACCCTGGATGGACCAGAGCCCACCTTTGCCATTTTAGAAAGAACCGGGCTGGCCCCTATCACTGACCAATCAAAGAAAGGCCACATGCTCTGTGAACCAATCAGAGGCCCACATAGGAGCTGATGGCACACGGCCCATCCTCCATTTTCCCTCTAAGATTCACAGCCTTGGATCCCTCTGGGGTCTGGGAATGGAGTGATAGCTGCCTTGCTCTGCGCATTGCGAATGAACTGCTGTCTCCGGCCACCCCAGGTCAGTGATTGGCTTGCTGTGAGTCAGGTGAGCAGACCCAGTTGTGGGGGATCTGGGGCAATTTCTTCACGTTTTGGTGGTGTTCTATAACAGGGCCAGGAAAAGGCTGATCCCAGGGGGAACTTCCTTTGGTTCAGGCTGATGGGGACAATTCTAGAAGAGGAGTTGGTGTCAGAATTCAATTGCGTAATCCCAGAGAGTCTGCAGACCCCATTGTGCACCTGAGAACCTCTCATTAAAGTCTCCCCCACGGAGTTGGAACTGACAGCACAGCAGAGCACAGTGAGCAAAGCCTGACACTTGCGCTGAGAATCCTAGGTGGCTGTGACCCTAAGCAAGTCACTGAACCTCTCCTCTCCGGGAAGGGCAATGGGGCTATGGGGGCTGGGTCTTCTGTTCCCCTTTCTGCCATGAGCATTGGAGCCTAGGCCAGCCCCCGGAAGCAGGGGGTCCTGCCTTGCCCAAGAAGCTGTGCTCTTGGCCTTGCCCAAGCAGCTCACCGAATGGCTGTGGAGTTCTAGGGCTGGCAGCCCCGGAGTGCGTCCCCAGGTGCTGGCGGTGCCTCCTGAGAAGGACCCGCGCATTCCCAAGTGTTGAGTGCCTGGGCATCTTGCAGGGTGCCTATCTCTCTGCCTTCTTCTTGCCAGCAGCACCTGAAGTGAGCCTACTCTGTGGATGACTCCAACGTGAAATTCACATGCAGTTGTTTAAAATTTCATTGAGGGGCAAACCCTGACCTGCAGCACCGGTATCCCATTTGGCCGCCAGTTGGTATCCTGGCTGCGCCACTTCCGATCCAGCTCTCTGCTGTGGCCTGGGAAGGCATTAGAAGATGGCCCAAGTCTTTGGGCTCCTGCACCCGAGTGGGAGACCTGGAAGAAACTCCTGGCTCCTGATCAGCTCAGCTCTGGCCATTGCAGTCATTTGGGGAGTGAACCAGCGGATGGAAGACCTTTTGCTCTCTCTCGGCTCTACCTCTCTCTGTAACTCTGTCTTCCAAATAAATAAAATAAATCTTTAAAAAAAATCTTAACAAGTCCAGTATTTTGTTGACAAGTGATACTTGCAGGGGCTAGGGGCGATTTTAAGCCTCCAACCTGTTCTCTTGTTTTCCCATGTGAACCCATGCTGTCCCCTGCGTGGAGTTCCCAGGACCCTTGTTCAGTTCCATCTGTCCAGTTGAGTCTCGACTCTGTCCCTGCCTCCTCCCCGGGGAATGGTGCGGTCTCTGCCCACCAGGCGGCCATGCCTGCCAGGCCACAAGGCTTGGAAGAGGATTCTTGAGTTTTTCTGCCTAGATTGGGACTTCTGCCCGATTTCCATGGTTTCTCACTTCGGTTAGATGTGGGTTTTGTTGAATACTTAGATTTTAATAGCTGATTCCTTTGCTTGTGCTTTGGAATTATTTATTTGGGGGCTGTTGAGTCTGCCTAAGTATGAGATCCCTCTTTGTTTTGGGATTTACAGCCCAGTCGCTCTAGACCCACCAAGCTTTTCCATTAGTCTCCTCTGCCAATATTTATTGCTCGAGTCACTGTCTGCCCATAAGCTACTGTCTGCTACATCTTCTGGGAAAGGAAATTTACGGTCTCCTGGCCCCAGGGGTGGTGACATCACCGAGGCACTGAGGCACTGTTTACATCCCGAGTGGCACAAGCCGGAGGCTCAAGCCTCTGAGAGATGGCCAAGGTGGGGGTGGGGGGGAGCCGAGTGGGTTCACCTGCACAAAATCCCCCCCGCCTGACCCTTCCCTGCCCTCCCTGTGCCATCCCAGCCACCACTCAGTGCGACCGTGTCATGACAGGTTGGTGACATCTCTGCAGAGCCAGCCCCAGAGCTGGGATTGCAAGCCGGCGCCCGGAGGAGGGGTGAGTGCAGTTCTTAGCTCCAGCATCCCCACACCACAGCCGCCCCCAGGCTCCAGTGCACAGACAGCACCTGCCGGCAGGCAGTCGGCTGGGTGCAGTTTGCTTCCACCACTCTCTCCTCTTTTCCTCTGTTTTGCAGCTTCTCTCTTGTCTGTTTTTTCCAAGGAGTTTTGGCGCCGTCTCCACGTCCTCACCTCTCATTCGCTCCTCGGCCTGCTGCGCTCTCCTTCCCTCTTCTCCTGAGCTGACCACAGAGCTCCCCGCTGCCCGGCTCAGTGGGCAGCCTTGGGTCCCCAGCCCTCTTTCTGGACGAGGTCCCCACGCGGTCACACGGGGCCCAGAACTCAGATGGGCCCCGTGCGGGGGTTAAGGCTCTCTTCCCTTGTTGCTGTCTTCAAACTCTGACAGTCGTGAGCAAGGATTATACCTTCTCGGTTTGCACCGGGCCTCGCAAGTTATATCGCGGGCACGGGGCTCGTCTGTGCACCATCGAGCCTCCTGGCCTCCAGCAGAATCCCGCTTCTGTAAGTCATGCCTGGGAAGCCTGTGGTCTCACAAAGCCCTTCCTTCGTCACCCATGAGGGGCCCAGTTGATGACAACACTGGTGGAATCTCAGACTTTTGGTCAGAAACTGACCTAGAGGTGACCGTGTAACCTAGATCTCACCAAAGAAAGGAAACTGAAAAGCTTATTCTAGAAAAACTTTTACATTTCTGGAGTAAGTCCACAGACTCAGCTGGCCTGCTCCTTTCCCCTTTGCCCCTCCTGAGGATGTGGGCACGATACCTGGAGGTGCAGTATCCGTTTTGTGACAAGAGGAAATCCAATAAACCAGGAATGGAAAAGAGGGAGAGAGAAAGGGCTGAATCTCTTATGGCACTGTGTGTACTGTATCAGTCTTAGATGACCCCCCTCTGGATTTTTTGTCATGCACCAAACAAACAACAGCATCAACCCCACTCCTCATTTAAGAAGCATCTCTGTGGCATTTTTCTTTTTTACTTATAGTTAAATGTCTTGTAACTGCTACAATGTCTCCATAACATTTGTAAAAATTGAATTTATTTTATTTTGAGAGGCTGAGAGAGAGAGATTGAGAGAGAGATTTCATGCACAGGTTCACTCTTCAAACGGCTGCAATAGCCAGGGTTGGGCCAGGCCAAAGCTGGGAGCCGGGAACTTAATCCAGGTCTCACACATGGTGGCAGAGACCCAAGCACTTGAGCCACCATCTGCTGTTTCTGAGGGAGCCGCAATCAGGGGTGGAGTTGGACTCAAACCCAATATGGCACTCCAGCATGGGATTATGGGAGGCAGGTACCCCAACTGGCACCTTGTCTCTGTGCCAACACCTGCCCAGTCTGCAGCAGGCAGTGCGATGCCGTGCGTTCCCTCCATCCAGAACGCTCTCTCCCTGGCCCGCGTGACTTCCTGATGACTTCTCATATTCCGTCTCCTCTGCTCGGTTCTCGGTGCACTCTCGGGCAAGACTTAGCGATTGGTTCTCTGGTTCATCATTGGGTATTTGCCAAGTGAGCGTGTGTGTTAGGCTTTGTACTAAGTGTGGCAGGTGGAGCCAAGAAGACAGACAGGAGCACCTGTGCCCCTGGAGGCTTCCATTGGCTCAGCCACTGTCCACAGAGCAGGGCAATCTCATTGACCGTCTCAGCTTTTGCCTCATACAGTGGTTGCAGTTCAAAGGGCGAAGTTGCAACTGTTTAAAGATCGTAGCTGGCTTTGTTTTCCATTCTACCATTGGGTACCACTCCGTTCCGTAACTAAGGGGCCTGGCTCACACGGGAGCGGGAAGCTACAAGAGAAGTGTACTCAATACGCAGGGACCCTCGCTCGGCCCACTGTGTCCCCGATGCACTGTCGGTGCTCAGTGAGTGACGGTTATTGCTATCCTCAGTCCCCTGTGTTTGCCCTGTGCCACACTGGCTTGGGGTTTTCTGAGATAGCAATGAGGCTCTTTGTGGTCCTGTGCGGTGGCTTGTGTGGGACACAGCAGGTCACTGGAGCCCTGGCTGTCTCTCCCCATCCTGTCATCCCTCAACCCAGTATCAGAGAAGGGCCTAGCATGGGGGTTCATTCCTAGTACCTATGGAATGGTCACTCACCAGGTAGCGGCACTGAATATGTAGCAGTGCACACACGCCTAACCTTCATGGGGCTCACCATAGGCTAATGGAGAACAGCTATTTTTTTTTTTAAAAGACATTTATTTATTTGAAAGTCAGAGCTACATACAGAGGGAAGCAGAGGCAGAGAGAGAGAAGGAGAGAGATAGAGAGAGAGAGAGGTCTTCCATCCGCTGGTTCACTTCCCAACTGGTTGCAACGGCCGGAGCTGCACTGATCTGAAGCCAGGAGCCAGGAGTTTCTTCTGGGTCTCCCACGTGGGTGCAGGGGCCCAAAGACTTGGGCCATCTTCTACTGCTTTCCCAGGCCATAGCAGAGAGCTGGATCAGAAGAGGAGCAGCCGAGACATGAACCAGCTCCTATATGGGATGCCCACACTGCAGGTGGTGGCCTTACCCGCTACACCACAGCGCCAGCTCCCAGGAAAACAACTATTAAAGAAGTAGTAACTGTGGTGATGGGGCAGGGCTACAGAGAGTTACCGGAGTGCCTGGCGCATTTCTGATCTGGGTTAGACAGTCAGAGGCTGTGAGAGCCAATCCTGAAGTTGAGAGTTGACAAAGAGCTGAAGGGCAGGGAGGCGCTGAGAAGCCGAGGAAGCTCCACTTGGAGATCATTGCCTACCAAAGGCTCATTGGAGAACTGACGGAATTACAGCAGGGCTGGAGCGCTCAGGTGGGGAGAGTGGCGCCACAAGCCATGAAGCCAGAGAGGCAGGCAGGGGGCAAGTGGCAAAGGGCTTTGTAAAGAGTGGTTGAGAGTTCAGGCTTATTCCTGGGGCCAATGAGGAGCCTTGGAGAAGGCCTGGATGGGGCTGGTGTTTTAGAAGGACCATTCCAGCTGTGTTGTGAGGAGTGCACGAGGCCGAGCTGCCTGGAGGAGGACCAGCTGGCACGCTGTCACGGTGACGTAGGGAGATGCCGGTGGCCTGGACAAGAGTGGTGGTTGGGGGATGTTGGTGCGTTTTAGAGATACTGTGTAGCTATAGTCAGCGGGATGTGGTGGCTGGTTGGATATGAGGGGTAAGAGAGGGAAGAGTCGAGAGTGCATCTAGGTTTGTGACTGTCACCGTCTTGTGTCTATATTAGTCTTGTATCCGGCAACTGTTCTGACTTTCTTGGTAGTTCTGAAACGGTGCCTTTGCTTAGATTTTCTTCCTAGACAATTGCACTGATGCATACAAGGGTGGGTTAGCCCCTCCCCTTCATTTTTATTGATGTAGGATCCGTGAGCATTGAGTCAGGAAAAGGCATTTCAGGCAGAGCTGCAGGCGAGGGGGTCAGGTGCAGCCAGGACATTTAGAGAGGTGAATAAGGAAACTCAGGATGCGGCACCCCCTCCGCGGCCTCTGCTGCCATGGCCACCCAGGTCCACTGATGAGCACAGTGTCCTAGGGCAGTGCAGGGGCAGGTGGCAGGGCATTAGACATCCTGTAAGCCTTTGCTTCTGCCAAAGCCCGAGTAGCTACAGGTCACAGCCAGAGCGAGAATGGCAGGGCTTCTCCCGACTCCCATCTGCAAATCTTAAGCAAAGCGATCTCATTGCATGCAATCTTCCAAACACGTTTCCATGCCTTTGTGCTTGTAGCACCTACCGTTTCAAAGTTACCTCTCCTCTGCCTGTGTAGACTCTTCCCATTCCTCCTCTACCCTCTCCCTCCCTGCCCCACACCTACATCATGCAGGGTCAACCTCTGTCTCCCCAGTTTTCCCGCTGTTCTTGGTTCTCAACGCTACTACAGAGGCTTTTTCCATTGATATTGAAGCATCCATCTCTCCTGGTTGACATACAAGCACCCCAAAGTAAAAAACCAAGACTTAGTTCGCATTTAAGTACCAAACACCTACTACAGGGCTTAGAACCTAACAGGTGCTCTCTTGTGATTTCTAGGCTATAGAAGAAAAACCGTGTTTTTCCATGGCTGGCAGGGCTTCCCCTGGGATTGTGCGAGGAGTAGCTACCTTCAGAAACAAGCATGCCGTGTGTTTCAGAAAGGCAATGTGACCAGAGTTACAATCTTAAGACAAAAATTCCCATGAATGACTTAACCTACCAATGCTAGCTTCAAGTTCAAAATTCTTATTAGTTATTTCTGTTGACACTTTCCCTACCATCTATCCTCGCTTCTTGCACTTGTAGTGCTTCTTGCCTTCAAAATACAGTTGCCATGTACCATTATCATTGTCTCCACCAGATCAAATCAACACAAAAATCATTTAAGTTGTTGGGAAGATGTTGGTCATCACCTACCACTGACAGGAACACTGGCACTGGCGTTGGAGTATGGACACAGAATATTTTAGTCAATGCCTATTGACACAGACTCAGAGTTTGAAGTGTCCTCAGAGGTCCAATCCTTTTGTTTACACAAAAATGGAATTGAGAATTTCCCATGATTCCTTAGCACCATGAAAAATTGATCAGCAAACTCATCGAGCGAGCTCTGGCCTCAGGAAAACCTTTGCCAGCAAACCTCAGAGACTTCCTGGCACCAATACAGCTTTAGGTGCATAAGAAGTAATGAAGCAAATGTTTTCAGGTGGGTTCTTGGGTAAGGTTTTCCCAAGGGAACGAGGACAATCTGTGTTTTCCTCTGTGCTAGACAGCGTACATTGGCTGGCTCAGCATCCATTCCCAACCTCAATTTCTCCCGTCCACCTTGCTTATAAAACTCAAGGATGCTAAATACACTCAACTCATTCTACCCCTGGAGTGACTATGTGACAGTTTTGGCCAGTGAGAGGTAAGCATAGCCAGTAGAAGCTCTCTGTGAAAGTTTTAATTTTAAAATCAAATCAAACCCTTTTTTTTCCTGGAGACCCATGGTACTTTTGAAAAGACTATTTATTTATTTATTTGGTCGGTAGAGTTACAGGGAGAGAGGGGCAGAGACAGATAGACATCTTCCATCTGCTGGTTCACTCCCCCAATGGCCACAAAGACCAGGGTTGGGCCAGGTGGAAGCTTCAATCAGGTCTCCCACATGTGTGCAAGACTCCAAGGATTTGGACCATCCTCTGCTGCTTTCCCAGGCACGTTAGCAGGGAGCTGGATTGGAAGTGGAGCAGCCAGGACTCCAACCGGCACCCCTAAGTGTTTAACCCAATAAGCCACAATGCTGGCCCCAGGGTCATTATATTGACTTTACCCATATCAACCTTCTTGTGCCCTAAGGGAATGGACATAAGAATCACAGCTATTATCACCACCGCCTTCTGCTTCCTTACTTTCTGTTATGTGAAAGAAACAAATCCTCTGTAAGCCACTGGCTTTCTGTTACTTGCTCCTAAGTGCTTTTCTACCCCCAACCCCCTTTTTAAGCTAAGATCTTTGACCAAATATAGCAAATGAGGAAACTATCACCATCCACAATACCTGGTTTTAAGTTCAGGTTTATAACATTTTCTTGTAACCAAGTTAACCCAAGTAAAACTGACTGCTGCAATGACTAGATAACATTGGAAAGCCAGAGGAGCAATGATTGTTGCAGTGTTCGATCTGACTCATCATTCAGCCTATTTCTTGACTTTGTTTTGGTTGCACAGCATTGAGAAAGGCCTAATTCCCCCAAATGAGTGGTTGCAAACAGAAAAGTCTCTTTGCCCTGCAATTTCAGGTCAGAAAGATGGAGTGAGGAGTGTTTGGATGGTTCCAATAAGAGCCTGTGGGACCTGTTCTCATTCCTTAACTGGTGAATGTCCAAACCAAAGGGCCGAAGTTAATGAGTAGGTTCGTGAACCAGGTAAATATATATTCATTGTTCCAAGGAGCATACAACGTAGCGATGGGGCCAGATCCGGGAGGCTTTGGCCTGGCCCAGACCTGACTATTGCAGCTTTGGTGAGTGAACCACTGATTTATCTCTTTTTATCTGCCTCTCTCTCTCTCTGTGTCACTCTACCTTTCAAATAAATTAATGAATTAATCTTAAAAAAAAAAAAAAAAAACCTGATTCTTGTGCCATGATCATTCAAGGTGCTGAGCCGAAGTGGATTGTACCTGGTATTTAATTTCATAGGACCCGTGTATGCTGTATTCAGTCCTTATGTGTAAAATTTTGTGGGTGGTCGGCACTGTGGTGTAGTGGGTAAAGCTGCTACCTGCAGTACTGGCAACCCATATGGGCGCCGGTTCAAGTCCTGGCTGCCCCACTCCCGATCCAGCTCTCTGCTATGGCCTGGGAAAGCAGTAGAAGATGGCCCAAGGACTTGCATGGGAGTAGCACCTGGCTCCTGGCTTTGGATCAACACAGACTGTTGCGGCCAATTGGGGAGTGAACCAGTGGGTGGAAGACCTCTCTCTCTCTCTCTCTCTCTCTCTCTCTCTGCCTCTCCTCTCTGTGTGTAACTCTGACTTTCAAATTAATAAATAAATCTTAAAAAAAATTTGTGGGAACAAGTATGGGAAGATCTGCACTAAAAAAATCACTCTAATAACAGAGAAAGGAACAGTACTTACCTGCAACATTCCGAATCAGTGGCCCTTAAGGTAATGATACGCGTTACACACAGAGAAGCTCTGAGAACTGAAAGTATAATTTAATGCACGGTTGTCTCTAGCTTGTAGATGTTTGACGTATTCAGCTGTGAATATCTTTTGGACGGAAGAATTTTCCGTCGTAAAAGAAAATTCTAAGTGAACTTGAGTCAAATATTTGTAGGTTTGTCAGGCATCCATGCGTAATTATAGGGTTCTATTGGTCACCCAAATAAAAACCCAGAAGTCCTTTTAAAGTTTGCAGTTTAGGGTTAGCGGGTTAACCCGCAAGAGCTGACTGGATTCTGCCTCCTCCGCTCACTGACCCAGTTACACTGGCCCTCCTCCTCTAAGGTGAGTGTATCTCAAACATGGCAACGTGGTCCTACCAAAAGACATTCTGCAGAAGAGGGTTCCCCAGCACATGCTGGTATGGATCAGGATATTGCCACCAGCAAGTTAACTGTCAACTCCATTCAAAATAGCGTACTGATCGAAAAGAAGCACCAGTCAAAATCCCTAACCCACTGACAGCACTGCTCCCGGGAACAAAGTCAGGACGAGCCAACATGGCTGGGAGACTGCGGAGTGAATGCAAGGGTCTAGATGCTTCTTTCTTTTGCCTGTCTCAGGTGACTCCCTCCCACCCCACAGATCTGCAATACCCCCCCACACCCAGCCACGGGCCCTAAGTCCAGCCTTCGACCACTGGTTCCCTGGATGGATCCAGTTCAAGTCACTCATATCCTTTGGGACAGGTGTCAGCTCCACCTGCCTCTCCATGGTATCCATCTTTGGTTCTTTACCTCTTTCCCATGCTTACTTTCTCCCAAGGGGAGAGCGCCACCTCCCTCACTTAGTTCTTGAGTCTTCATTCTTTCCTTCCCGTCAGCTGAGAGCTAGAGAACAAAACCGACTGTCCGAGTGCAGGGGCGAACAAAGCTGGCGCTTGTCTCCAAGGACGTGGCAGTCAGTGCACGGAACTCTTTGGGCATCTCCCAAGGTAACCAGAAAGTTGACTTAGAGGGAGAAGGAAATTTCTTTAGGAGAAAATCAGATTTTATTGGACACTGTGGAGCATCAAGACTGTGCCACACACCAATAATTAAACAACAAAAAGCTATTATCTGGGAAGCATGAAGCGCTCTTCTCAGAAATGGCAATGCTGTAATGCTGCCGCCACCAGTACAGCTGTCCCCTGGGGCCCAGGGTCCTCGTTTCTCAGAGATGTGCCTGTGGGATGACAGTCCACGCCTGGCGCTCAGCACTGCCGGGAAGGCCAGTTTCTCTGCATTCCTTGACCATGGACAGAGCACGGTCCTCCAGGATTGGACCCTGCAGGGTGCAGGGATGTAGGGGAGGGTGCACTCCTGAGTTTCTTCCATAGCCACCAACCCCAACCTCTCAAAACAGGGTCCTGGGCACGCAGCACCTCCGGATACCACAGACCCCCGGGCCCTGCCATGTACACCATCAAAAATTGCGGAGACTGATGCCAACCGATCTTTCCCATTTCCCACCCATCCAGAGGGGAAAGGTTTTGGGGTGGAGCCAGGGCAGCCAGCCCATGCCAGGCACCCAGCGGGGAGGGCAGCAGTGGGGTGGCTCACTCCTAGCCTCGGCATCACCTCAGGCTGCTGTTTCCCATATAAAGGCCTCGGCCCTTCCGCGGTTCTGCTCGGGGTCCCTCGGTGTTGCTCAGCTGCGGGAAGGGAGGAAGAGGGAAGATCTGTTGTTGCCAGTGGCTCATCCTTTCCTTCATTGGCCAGTTGCTTCCTGCAGTAATGACTGCTCCCTGGGAATGCGCCGGCTCCCTGGCCTATGCTTACATAAACACTCAGATTATTGTCTTAACAACCACATTCGTCTTCAGAATCATCTTCCCAGAGTCTTTGTGGCCTGGATCCGGGCCTTCTGCTCAGCTCACTCTGTCTATATTTCTAGTGGGTGCCGAAGGCGTCCGATTTCCTAAACCATTCTGCTGGCTTCCACTGATGGGGGGCAGGGGGATTCCACATGCTGACTTCTTTGTTCCTTTCTTACCTGGTATGATTTTTAGGGGTGAAGTGGCTGTGGTTGTTTTGTTGTTGGCCTTTCAGGGCTGTGCTGAGGCACTTTCTGCCACCTGCTTCCTTGGTGTGAGTTCCGATTTCCATGTCCAATGCCCAGGTTCTGTCCCTGTAATGTTCATGTTGTGATAACCTTCTTCGGTTTTCCTGTTATCCTTCATTATTTTGCTGCCTGTCTCTGATGAGGATATTTTGGGTCTTGTCTAGGTCCTGAGTATAAACTTGATTCAGGAGTCGCAAAGCCTGCCCGTATTGGGTCCCGCTGCTGTCTTCTGCAAGCTGTGTGGCCCTCGGTTCACCTCTGATGATCGTTTCCTTCCACGAGGCAGGGAGAAGGAAAGCACCTCTCCTTGTCCTTGCAGAGGCACGTTTTCAAGATGACATGAGCTTACAGAGGACAGAGAGCACTCAGAACCTGTGTAAAAACCATGTTTAATTCCCATGTATCCACCGTGACTCTGCCCGCATTGTGCTAAGGCCTTTGTGTGTTCATTTGTTTCACCTTCATGGCAATGCAAAGGGCCTGGTGTCCTCACCATCCACATAAAATCCACAGGGGGAATTTGAGCCTTAGAGACATCTAGGGTTGGTCTGAGATCGCACAGTGGGTAAAAGGTGAAGGTTTAACCTAAGTGTGTTTGGCTCCTTTTTTAAGATTTTATTTATTTATTTGAAAGTCAGAGAGAAGCAGAGGCAGAGAGAGGGATAAAGGTCTTTCATCCGATGGTTCACTCCCCAATAGGCCGCAATGGCCAGAGCTGTGCCGATCCGAAGCCAGGAGCCAGGAGCCAGGAGCCAGGAGTTTCTTTCGGGCCTCCCACATGGGTTCAGGGGCCAAGGACTTGGGCCATCTTCAACTGCTATCCCAGGCCATAGAAGAGAGCTGGATTGGAAGAGGAGCAGCTGGGTCTCAAACCAGTGCCCATATGGGATGCCGGCTCTTTAGGCAAGGGCGTTAACCCACCGTGCCACAGTGCTGCACCCGTCCCTCCACTGACTGTGGGCTCTTAACAACTGCCCCATCCTGACAGCACTGAAACCAAAGATTCTATCATTCATCTAGCTGCTGGAGGAGTCTGGATAACCGACACTCCAAGAAATCCAGGGGTTGGAGGCAATGCAATTCCTGGCAGGCTCTATGAGGGACTGCTCCTTGCGTGGTGGCCTGGACAGGTTGCCAATATTTTGCCTGTGTTTGTAGAATCAACACTCATGCTATTGACAAAGGGGACAGTGTGCTGTAGAGGTAACTAACCTTGTCGGCGATAACAGAAGCTAAATGGTACTTTGGGTCAGTCAGTGTGCAAGGCTTCTACCTAATGTGAAGAGGGCGAGCTTGGATAAAAAAACCATAAAGGACTCTTTGGGCTACAATAATAATGACTTAATATTTAATAATCAATTAATTAATAATTTATAAAAGCCAGAGTTACTACTTAGTAAGTGCTGACTGAATGCCAGGGCTCTCCCTAAGTGCTTCACAGTCAGTCCTGCCACAATTCTAGGAGGTTCCTGCTCTCATCCCCTTTCCGAAGACGAGGGAGCGGAGTGCAGAGCCGGGAAACCATACTCTCAACCGCTCGGCTCTCTTCCTCCTCCGACTTTCGGGAATTGTGTTCTTCATGGCTTTGGATGGTTGGGGAACCACATCTGCACGCTTCTTTACTTAGCTTGCCAATTTTTTTCTTACACTAGATGGAAAGTAGTATATATTTTATTTTAAAGATCCCTTCATAATGCCTAGATCATAGTAGGTGCTTAATAAAATTTACTTATCTGGTTTTTTTCATCATTAAAAATGATATGAGAAAGGCACAGAAACAGACAAAAAGAAACCAAGATGAACTGAAAATAATGAGGCTGCATAACCCGCAGAAATAATCTGACTCAGACCGCCTGTATGATCTTACCGATATTAATCCAAACACAAAGCACAATATGAGCCCATACAATTCTCATCCACACTAAAGCAACAACAACCAAAAAATCCTCCTGGTTTCAGAAACCCGATTATTGACTTTGGCAGTGCTTTCTCCGTCTCTTCATGCCAGTGAAGTCATTGGGATTGAATTGAGACAGGCAGATGTACAAGGAGAACCGAGACAAAGATGCTGAGCAGTGGAAATCAGCGACCCGCAGGGCTGATCCGCTGCCCAAAGCCACAACGGCTCCCCGGAGGAATCCACCACTCTGGCCGGTGACCAGGCCTCGCCGCCGAAGCTGCTAGGCAGGTTTCTGGAGGGAGCTCCCTGGGGGCAGGGGACTGACAGCTGTGGGAAGAAGGAAAGGGAGCCCTTTCTGTTGCAACAAGCAGCCAGGTTGGCACCCACCAGGGTGAAGAGGAGAGGCTTCGCCAGACCCACTGTCCTGTCTTCCCTGGTTGTGGAAGGGAAGAAGAGGGAGTGGGGTGGGAGAGAACACAGTGACAAAGAAAAAGTGGCTTAATGAGCCACAGCCCGAACAGTGGAATATTCCCTCTCTCCCTTGGTGGAGTGGGCGGTCCTGAGCCCTCACCTGTGAAATGGACAGCTGGTAGCATGTTGAGCTGCAGAGCTAACAAATCTGCCCCAGGTGTCAGAATCCCATTCACTACAACAGCAGCGATGTTAGACACTGGCCCGATGAAACCCCCAAGTTGCCCTGCAAGCCACTGTGACTTCCTGTCACCTCCTCCGGCCTCTCAAGCCATCTCAAGCAGCGGCGTCTCCACCCTCTCCCGCTTCTTTCCACCCTGAAGCTTTCCATTCACTTTTCCATTTCACTCTATCATCTTCCCTCTGAGCCTGAAGCATAGAAGCCACAGCTTAAAGTGTGGGTCCAAACCTCTGAGAATGGTGGCACCTTTGAAAGTCTGGGTGAGGGGGCTGGCGCTGTGGCGCCAGGTTAAAGCCCTGGCCTGAAGTGCTAGCATTCCATATGGGCACCAGTTCTAATCCTGGTTGCTCCTCTTCTGATCCAGCTCTCTGCTGTGGCCTGGGATAACAGTGGAAGATGGCCCAAGTCCTTGGGCCCCTGCACCCCCGTGGGAGGCCCAGAAGAAGCTCCGGGCTCCTGGCTTCGGATTGGCATAGCTCCGGCCATTGTGACCGTCTGGGGAGTGAACCGGTGGATGGAAGACCTCTCTCTCTCTGTCTCTACCTTTCTCTGTGACTCTGTCTTTCAAATAAATAAATATTAAAAAAAAAAAGTCTGGGTAGCAGGTAAGGTCACCACCTGCAGTGCTGGCATCCCATATGGGCACCAGTTTGAGACCTGGGTGCTCACTTTCCATCCAGCTCCCTGCTAACGTGCCTGGGAAAACAGGTGAGACTGGGGCTCCTGCCACCCACATGGGAGATCCGAAGAAGCTCCTGGCTCCTGGCTTCAGCCTGGCCGAGCCCTAGCCATTGTGGCCATTTGGGGAGTGAACAAGCAGATGGAAGATACCTCTCTCTCTCTCTCTCTCTCTCTCTCTCTTTCTCTCTCTCTCTTCCTCTCTTGGTGTGGCTCTGACTTTTAAATAAATCACAAAGAAAAATTAGTTGAGTTGTGTAAGTATTTGTTTTCCTGGGTGAATACTTTTTACAAAAATAATATAATGTATATGTATATATTAAGCACTGGCTGTGTGAGACACTCTGGTAGGTACTTAGAGAGCTGAGGATACCCGCGCAGTTCTAGCGGGGACAGACCTAAGAATACTGACATAAGAAAGCACCTGAGGAGAGCTGACAACATGAACAGCAAACATCAAAACAAACAATAAACAATGTAAACAAAAGCACTGTGTGGGAGATGAGAATATGCAGGAGAAGAATAAAAATGTCAATGTATTCTATCTGTAAGAGAAGATTCTGCTTCCAAGGAAAGAGAACAGGATGAAACAAAAAAGGAACATGTAGGGGCCAAAATGTAATTATTGCAAATAAAAAACATGACAAGAGAAAAAACATAGTAGCAAATCTCACAGGGAATACAGCAAAAAATCAGAGAGAAAATTGGGGAGAAACAAAAACAAGAGTGTAAAACAAGTCCAAGAAGTCCAACAATGAAATAATAAGACTTCAGAGAGAAAATAGAAAGGAAAAAATTATCAGTGAAATAGCTTTTTAAAATTTTCCAGAGAAAAGGACTAAAGTTCGAAGCTTCAAAGAATACATCCAATACCCAACACTACAAATAAAGATGGATGCACATTAAGGTTGGAAAATTTTAAAAACTTGGGGGAAATAAGACTCTGCAAGAGTCCAGAGAGAGAAAAAAGTCACATACAAAGAACTGAGAATTAGGATGGCTTTGGGCTGTCCTGGTAGAATCGCAGGAAGCAAAAAGAAAATGAAAGCAATGAATTCAAAGTTCTGAAGGAAATTTTCACCAGCATATAATTCTATACCCAGCCAGACTATCAGACAAGCAGGAGCTTGGAACAAAGATATTTTCAGACATTGTCTCAAAAATTTACTTCCTATATAAACTTTCTCAAGAAAGGGGAAGACATAGGAACTGACATTTCTGCACAGGAGAGAAATAAAGGGTATTCCTGGGAGGAGAGCAAACGAAGATCCTAGAACCATCCATGCATCAGCTACACCAGGCAACAACCCGGACTGGAGCAGCACCAGCCAGGGAGCAGATCTGTTGGGGCTTTGCATCTCTGAGATGCCCAGAGCCAGTGTACTGGCTTTTCAACCCACAGATAGAATGCCCAGATTAGCTTGACCCAAGTAATTCACTGTGTGCTTCTCTCTACCCTGTGCTTGTTATCTGGGTTACTTTGTTTCACTCCTGCAGAACCGCAATGCTGTAGCTCCCTCCTAAGAGAGTAAGCAAGACAAGGTGAACTTAAGAGAAAAATATGCTAGTCCATTTTCCCTGACAATTTTCCTATGGAAAGGAAATAGAAGCCAGCATGCACAAAAACAGTAAAGGGATGGGGAAGAAACAGGAGGTGAAAACCCCACTACAATAACAACAATATCCACTATGGCCCACAATTGGTATGGAACTCTTCAGCTTCTTGAAGCGTGAATAGGAACTCAATTCTTTTTTTTATTTATTTTTTATTTATTCAAGAAACAGAGAAAGACAGAGAACCCCCATCCACTGATTCGATCCCCAAATGTGCTCAGTGGCTAGGGCCAGGCTGTGGCCAAAGCTAGGAACTGAGAATGCAATCCAGGTCTCCCTCATGCGTGACAGGAATCCAATTACTTGAGCCATCACCACTGTCTCCCAAGGTCTGCATTGCAGGAAGCTGGAGTCAGGAACTGAGTTGACACTCAAACCTAGGCACCCTGACATGGAATCCAAGCATCTCGACTACTTGGCTAAGTGACCACTCCCAGGAATTGAGGCTTTAAGTGTTCACACTCCACCCTCACTCCTCCCCACACCATGTTCAGCTAAGGTTGCTTTTGCTTGTATTCCAAGCTCATGTTCTATACTCAACCACTGCTCCCTGACTGAGGACAGAGTCTTTGACTTCAAACCGTTTGGCCCGGTTTATCCCTTGGGGTATTTGGAGAACAAATTTGTGGAGCTCAGAACGCTCCTGGCATTTCCTTTCTTCTTTTGGTAACAGGTGCCCATGAGGCTTACGCTGAGGGGATACTCAAGGGATTTGAGAACAAAGACCCAGCGTCCCATGACCCTGTCACCACCTAGAATGGAACGGCCGACCCTATTAAACGGCAGCCTCGTTTGCTAAAGTCTGTCCTAGCTCGGCACTCCACTGCACTGGTGCGAGGTGTTCACTGAAGTGTGCGATGTGTCA
This sequence comes from Lepus europaeus, assembly GCF_033115175.1. Taxonomy (NCBI): domain Eukaryota; kingdom Metazoa; phylum Chordata; class Mammalia; order Lagomorpha; family Leporidae; genus Lepus; species Lepus europaeus. Next base: position 110,060,992 of record NC_084831.1, read on the forward strand.
GCATAGCACTATAGCTCTTTGCATCCTTATCTCCTTCTTGACTGAGGTCTTTAAGGCAAACTCCATATCGGATGGGTTTTCATATCCTCCTACCTGCCCAGTGCCTTGCAAAGTGCCTGGCATTGAGTAGCTCTTCAATCTATGTGTAAGATAACAGATGAGGAAATAATTGAGCTATGCTGATTTCATAGGCAACAATGTGTGTACATCATGTTGTTGGCATAAGGCAATTCTGCCTGTTCTTAGAAACTATCATATCATTAATATTCAAAAAAATCTTATGAATCTGAGTATAAGATGAGAAATCTTCCTAAACTGGTGACAATCATAGATTATGAAACTATTTTTAAAGAAATTAACTTATTTTATGTTCAAGAACTTAAATGAGGTCAATAAGGAGTTATACAGAAAGTCAGTGGATAGAAGTAAAAGGTGTTATTTCCATAGCAATTGTTAACACATCAGTAGATGTGAGGTTTCTTGAAGGCAATCATTTTTTCATTGTTTTAAGCATTCTTTGTAGAATTACTTTTTATTGAAAAAGTTTAGAGCCTCCAGACAGCTCATACATTACAAATGTATAAACTGACACAAACATCCCCATTGGGAGGGGCCAGCGCTGTGGTGCAGTAGGTTAATCCTTTGCCTGAGGCATCGCATATGGACACCAGTTCTAGTCTCAGCTGCTCCTCTTCCCATCCAGCTCTCTGCTATGGCCTGGGAAAGCGGCAGAAGATGGCCAGGTCCTTGGGCTCCTGCACCCAAGTGGGAGACCTGGAAGAAGCTCCTGGCTCCTGACTTTGGCCTGGCCCAGCCTAGGCCATTGCAGGTGTTTGTGGAGTGAACTAGTGGAAGGAAGACCTTTCTCTCTGTCTCTCCCTCTCACTGTTTGTAATTCTACCTCTCAAAAAAATAAGTAAAATCTTAAACACACACACACACACACATTGGCAGTATCTATCCAATGGGAGGGAAGGAAGGGGGACGGGAGGGAGGGAGGGGAAGAGTAGACAAAATCACACAGAGATGAGGTCAGACTGGTGGTTACTTGGGGTGGATTTTGGGCTACATGGGGCCACGAGAGATCCTTCTGCTGTGCTGGACATATTCTGTATGCTGGAGTCACGGTTTCAAGCGTGTATTTATATGTAAAAGTTCCTCAAGCTGTATCCTTTTTGTGTCCTTGACTTCAAAAGTTGTATCCCAGTTGAGAAATAGGTAAACACACTGGAGCTCTGTTCTAGAGGAGGGGAGCATCAAGGATGAGCACAAAAATGCCTAAGACAGAGTTCGTGCCCTGGAAGAGATGAAGAATTAATTATGAAAGATGAGATACACACTCTGAGGGCTATAATGAGGCTGAGTGTGACAGCAGCAGGTGAGCTGCAAGGTTACGGAGAATAATTATTTGAAAGTCAGAGTTACCCAGAGAGAGAAGCAGAGGCAGAGAGAGATTTCTTCCATCTGCTGGTTCACTCCCCAGATGGCCGCAACGGCCGGAGCTACTCTGATCTGAAATCAGGTGCCAGGAGTTTTTTTCGGATCTCCCATGCAGGTGCAGGGGCCCAAGGACTTGGGCTATCTTCTACTGCTTTCCCAGGCCCCAGCAGAGAGCTGGATCGGAAGTGGAGCAGCCAGGACTTGAACTGGCACCTATATGAGGATGCCGGCACTGCAGGCAGCGGCTTTACCCACTACGCCACAGCGCTGGCCCCGGGTACACAGACTGTTCTTTTTGTCTCAAAGATACATGCTCAGCAACTGCGTTTCTAGCACCACCACTGGAGCTGTTTCTGAATCTAATAGCGATTGCGCGGAGTTGTGCAAGGCTGAAACTGCAGCGTGTGGAATGGTCCAGAATCCCCTCCAGGGCAGACGCTTCCTGTTCTGCTGAGATGGGTGCAGTAGGACAAGGGCACAGACCTTTGGAGTTTTAAGCAGGAAAAAAAATCACTGCCTGAGAGAAAAGCAAATACTGCACAATCTCACTCATGTGTGGAAGCTAAACATGTTGATCTCACAGAATGTGAGAGCAGAATGATGGTTCCCAGAGGCTGGGGCAGGGAGGGAAGGGGGATGGGAAAAGGTGATTACCAGGTATGAAGTTACAGTTTGACATGAGAAAGTTTTGGCATGCTATTGCACAGTAGGGTGCCTGTTGATTGCAATAATGTATTTTGGATGTTTTCACTCAAAAAAGGATGCTAACTCTTTGAGGGGGTAGTTATGTTTATACTGTGTTCAACATTGTCTGATTGGGGGAGGCACTGTGGGGCAGTGGGTTAGACCTCTGTGTGGGAGGCCCCCATCCCATATCTAGGCACCAGTTCAAGTCTCAGCTGCTCTGCTTCCAATCTAGCTCCCTACTAATGGGCCTGGGAAGGCAGCAGATGATGGCCCAAGTATTTAGCTTCTTGCCACCCACATAGGAGACACAGGGTATGCTCCAGGCTCCTGGCTTCAACCTGGCCCAGCCCCAGTTGTTGTGGGAATTTGGGTTATAAACTTGCAAATGGAGTATCTGTGTGTGTGTGTGTGTGTGTGTGTGTGAGAGAGAGAGAGAGAGAGAGAGAGAAAGAGAGAGAGAAGAAAGAGAGAGAGAGAGAGAGAGAGAGAGAGAGTGATCACCCTCTCTGGCGCTCTGATTTTCAAACTATTTTATTTTTAAAAAAAGAAAAGAATAATAACCCTGTATGATTTTTGTACGGAATGCGTCATGGCACCCTACCCCATAAATATGTACAATTCTTACGTATCAGTTAAAAATAAAGAGAGAAAAAAGGGAAGTGTTAGAAAAATCCTGCCTGCTGAGAATTTCTTTATTCCAGTGGTTTCCTTGCCTCCTCCCCCAGCTCAGATGAAGCACCATGGAAAATCACACAGCTAAGGTGTCCACAGGACGTGAGCCCACATGGCACATGAACCGCCGAATGGGCCAGAACACAAGGCCTGAGGGTACAAGGTTCTCCTCTAGGCCCTGCCAAGTGCTGGCTGACCTTCCTGGTGGCCAACTCAGGGGATCACAGGGCACCCCACACAGAGGAGAGCCAACCAAGCGTTTACCTGAAATGCCCCCTGATAAGGAGTTCTGTGAGTTTCTTTCTTTCTTACTTTTTTAAAAAAAGATTTTATTTATTTGAAAGGCAGAATTATAGACAGAGAGGAGAGACACAGAGAGAGGTCTTCTATCTGCTGGTTTGCTCCCCAAATGGCCACAACAGCCAGAGCTGGGCAGATCAGAATCCAGGAGCCAGGAGCTTCTTCCAGGTCTCCCATGTGGGTGCAGGGGCCCAAGGACTTGGGCCATCTTCCACTGCTTTCCCAGACACATTAGTAGAGAGATAGATCAGAAGAGGAGCAGCCAGGACTAGAACTGGAGTCCGTATGTGATGCCAGTAATATAGGAGGAGGCTTAGCCTACTGCGCCACAGCATGGACCTGGAGTCTCTTACCTGATGGAAACAAGGTAACACTTCCTTTCCCTTACCCTGGAAGTCCTCCTGCTCAGGTGTCACTGATCACTCCCTAACCCTGTGACCCTGGGACTGTGTGGACATGGCTTTTAGGACATCCCAGAGGCTTCCAGCAGCGTGTCTTGGCCATCACTTCCCAGCTGCAGTAAAGACAATGTCTGGAAGAAGGCTCCGCATGGAACAAATACTGGAAGATGCTGAGTCATGAAAAGAGCTGCCTTGCTAGGAGGGCTCCGTGTCTTGCCAGGAGCCTGGGATGGGGGCGTTCCCCCAGGAGGCATTGCAGCAGGGCTGGGATGAGACAGAGGAGTGTGTTTCGGCCCTCGGCACCCAGCTTGTGCTCACTCGCACCAGCTGGTGCTGCACTTGTTCCTCTTCCCGAGTGGACACTCGGTCCAGGTGCACGGCCCCCTGTCACACGGCCACGCCCTGCTGAGGACAGGGTGCTTGCACAGGAGAGAATGCTCTTCCTAATAGGAGAAGGAGGGAGAGAAGGCAGATGGGAGAGGAAAGAGAGATAATGCTGTACCTCAGTTCCTATTTTATGCCAGGCATGGCTGCAGGTGCTTTTTGCATGGATCATAGTCTTTAGCCTTCACCATGGTCCTGTGAGGGAAACGAGGGGCCCAGGATGCGAGCAGCAGTGTATCTGGACTTCAAGGCCAGGCCTGTTGGAGCCCAAAGCCTTATAGGGCCAAAGCCCTAGCCCCATGTGACTCCCCCACTGCTGCTGAGACAGGGCCTCCGCCTTACTGCCTTGTCCCCCACCCCCAGACTCCTAGGCCAGGAGCAACCCTCCCGCAGGCCCCTAAGGGTCTCTGCACTCCCAGGCCCCGCCTTTCCTCTTCCTGCCCCAGCTCCCTGCAGGAAGCACAGGACAAGATGGCAGCGGTGACTCATTCTGGGAAGAATACCTTCTCCAGGAGGGGCAGCCTGAATGGCACAGCTGGACTCTCTGGCCAGGGAGGAATGTCCCCTGGGGCTTGAAGGGCGTAGCCATGAAACAAAGGCAGAAGTAGTAGCACCGCGGGTAGGGGAGGCCTGGAAACTGGGAGAGCAGCAGCCTCCAGGGTCCTGCAGGAGCAATGAAAGGGATCAGGACTTCTCTATGGCTGTAATTCAAGCTGTTTGCAAGGTCAGGCAAATCCTGGGCTATTTATTCACTCTGAAGTTTGTTTAGCCAGGAGCCTGCCTTTGCATATGATGAATGCTATCCACCTCACAGGTCAGACGTGCCCGGCTGAGCCCTAAACAGGTTGCCCTGTGCAAGGCAGCAGGAAACCCACCCAGCACAGACTTTGTGTCACAAGTGAATCCTCAGAACAGACAAGGTGTATCTCCTTCTGTTTCCAAGGCGTGGCCAACAGCCAAGAGGGAGACAGGGACAAGCAGGCATCGTTCAGGTACTGGGGGGTGCTCCCCAGACAGGCACGTGCACAGCGTTCAGCCAGTCTGTGTTCCTACACGCACTTTGGGCCTGCTATCCCCTGGGTGGAGGGCAAGCAACGTGGCCAGGTTCCGAGATGGGGAAGGGGGCCTGCAGGTGAGCAGGCCGGAGGGAGAAGTCGGGGCTCTGATGGGGAGGGCAGCAACCACCTCAAAGGGCGCCACCTTCCCTGCATGTCTTACTGTTTGACCATGGTTATGGACGGAATTGCATCCCCCCAAATACATGTATTGAGGCCCTGGCCCACTGTGTGACTGTGTGCAGGGACAGGGCCTGTGAGGAGGGGATCAAGGTTAAGTGAGGTCCTAAGAGTGAGGCGTGATGCAACCAGAGAGCTTGCTTCTCCTCCTGCTGCCCGGTGAGGACAGCTGAAGGCTGCTGGCTGCGGGACAGAACGAGCGCCCCCACCAGGGCTCCCAGGGAGCAGCACCCTGGACTCCCCAGCTCCAGAACTGTGAGGACTGGGCATCTGCTGTGAAGCCACCCAGGCCTGGCTGCCTGATGAAACCACCCCTCAGTCTCCCAGGCTCCGGTAATGAATTCCCATCCTGCCGCGATTTCACCTTGCACAATAGCTACAAAGGTGCACTCCTGGGGAATGCTCAGGGGATCCTTGGCCCGCCTCGCGCTGGCCTGGCCGCTGGGGAAGGCTCTACAAGGCCCAGGCCTCCCCGTTCTGGGGAAAAGGAGCGGCTTTGGGAGACTGTGCCTATTCCAACTGTGACAGTGACAGTCCTGGGAAGCAGCCCTGGCGCCCCCTCACCCCAGCCCATCGTCCAGGCCGGAACTAGGAGCCTGACAGCGTCCCTGACTCCAGGGCCATGCTTTGAGCCCCTCATTGCAAGAACCCTGGCAGGCAAAGCAGCTCACAGAGTACTCCAGGGTTTTGACAGGAAGTCCTTAGGAAAATGCGGCTTTATCCAGGCCTGACTTGATGAAACACCTGGCCTGACACATTACGGCTGATTTATAGAAAGACTCACAATACAAGTCCTTGCAGTAGATTTTCCTTTTTTTCTATCAAAACCAGGAGGTTTAAAAAAAATTACCCTTGTATTTGAATTCCTCAAACACATTTGCACTCTGTGAAATAAATGTGCATGGGATTAGCAGTGAGGGCAGGAATTGATTTCAGGAAAAGCAGTCAGCCTTGGGCCTCAGGGCAGGCTGGACAGAGAACGTGTGTGCAGGGGTAAGGATCTGGAGGGCGTGTATGCAAGGGAGCTTAATGTTTGCTCTTTGTGGGTCTAGCAAAGTAAACTCTTGACATCACTTGAGCCCGTTATGTCTCCCATTGCAGCAGCACCCAAGAGCATCTCTGATGGCAGTCCCTTCTGTCCAGGCCTCTCCCCCGTCTCTTCTCTGGGCCACTGATTTACTAAGACGATAAGGCTGATGCTGCCCTCACATCGTCGCCATGCCCTGAGCGCACCAGGGGACCTGAAAGGTGTATTCTCACCTTCTCGTCCCAGGAACGCACTTGGCAGGTGCTTCTGTCTGCCTGCACTGGAGTCTCCGTAAATGGGCCCTGGAATCCCCCATCTTCTTCCCAGGTCCCAATCACAACTAGGAATCAGGCTGGTGTGCGTGCCCAGGATGTTTCTAAGCTCCAGCGCCCACAAAGTTTCCTAGGACTGGGGAATGCAAATCTGTGATTATGGTACTTGCAGAACCTAAGCCTGTATTTAAGGCTTCAGAATGCTACTGCTGATTATAACCTATTCCCGGGCTGTCATGCCAGAGACACTGCGTCCATCGTCCTTCTTCAAGGAAATCTGCCAGGGAAGGCGCGATGTGTCTACTCACACAGGAATTGTTTGGGGTGGGTTTCAAGCTGTTGAGTCTGGGGGGGGGAAGAGGAAAATTTCTAGAGGACTTCCCTGGGGAAGGATCCAGACAGGCCTGGGCTCCACGGGGCTCCCGGGTGGATGATCTCGGGGACTGTGATGGGAATGGTGCCCCCTTGGAGTTGAGCCCTGCGGCAGCTCTGACGTCATCCAGAGGAAGTGGGCGAGTGCAGAGGACGCCGAATCCTGAATTAAAGGTTAGTGATAGGGGACGCTGGTGCCTCAGAGGCTACACAAGGATTCTGAGCTGTTTGCTGGAGAACCATGAGGGCAGCAAGCTGATCCCCAAGCCCAGTTCACAGAACATTCCGGAAGGAGTCGTGCTGGGGTGGGAAGATCACAGGCCTTTGCACTCCAGAGAAGTTTACATTTTCTAAAAACACTTCAGGAGCCCAGCGTTGTGGCACTTTACCCAATGTAAAGCAACCGCTTGCAATGCTGGTATCCAATATATGTGCCTGTTCCAGTTCCAGCTGCTCCACTTCTGATGCAGCTACCTGCTAACGGCCTGGGAAAGTAGTAGAAGATTGCCCAAGTGTTTGGGCCACTGCCACCCACATGGGAGACCCAGATGAAACTTCTAGTTCCTGGCTTCTGGCTTCAGCCTGGCAGCCCTGGCCATTGCAGCCATTTGGAGAGTGAACCAGCAGATGGAAGACCTCTCTCTCTATGTCTCTTCGCTCCCCCTCTCTCTGTAACTCTGACTTTCTAATAAATAAGTAAATCTTTTTAAAATATAAAAGCACTTCCAAATCCAGTTCTACTACTCAATCCTCAAAAATAATTCCTTCATTTTTAATTTCTCCTTTTATATTTTTAAACCTATAACCTAAGTAAGAGAGATTGCACAACACATCATCAATATCACCATGAAATAGGATCATATTTTTTTAAAATGAGGATTCTATCTTCTTTTGATTATAAAAGCACAACCCACTGTTACCTCGCCTGAGGGCCAGAAAGGAAGTCCTTTGCAGGTAGATTGCAAACCTTTCTTGGGCACTTGCTATGTGTCAGCCCAGGTGCCATGTGTCGGGGCCTTATGTCATGCTAGCTCCTCCAAGAAGCAGGATTTGTGTAGAAAATGTACTGAGGCAAATGCCTATGGAAGATAGAAGTAGAAGGAGCGAAGTCGGAGGGAAGAGTCTTCAGACTGTAACAAGAGTCTGGCAGCCACAGAAAGAGAGGGGAAAAGGATGTCCGCCTGCAGTGCAGTTTGGAGAAACCCTGGCTGGGCCAACAGAGCCTCGCATGCAAAGGTCCCTTGCTGGAGGAGCCCACGTGAGCAGCAAAGGACCTGCTTTAGAACTCCCAGAGTGCATTGCAGAGGGCAGACTGGGGGAGCTGTGACGGTCGAGGTGGCTCCAAAAGGCAGCAGGGGAGGCTGTCAGTGAACAGTGCCTCCTGCAGCAGGTTATCGGCACGGAGGGCTGCAAGGTGCGCAGAGAATCACACACCGCACAGGTGCATCCCAGGCGTCTGGACCGGCCATGTTCAAACAGCCACAGCCTGGGTGGGCAGGCAATGCCCACACGTGACTGCCTCACTAGACAGGGTCATGGAAGTGGGCAGGCCCCTTCTGGGCCCAGCACAGCAGGCAGATGGTTGCTATGATACAATGATATACAGGATACAGGGGCAAAAATGAAGAAGCCAACTAACTACTCATGAAAGAATGGTCAGAGACAGGTTCAAGGATAGAGATGTGGCCGCTGAGATTTCTACACTATTATTTATTTGCTTTCATTTTTTATTTGAAGAGAGAGAGAGAATCTTCTACCCACCCACTGGTTCACTTCCCCAGTGCCAGCAACTGCCTGGGCTGGTCCAGGCTGAAGCCAGGGACCCTGGACTCCATCCAGATCTCTCTCATTGGTAGCCATGAGTCAAGCACTTGAGCCATCCTCTGCTGCCTCCCAGGGCAGCTGGGTCCAAAGCAGAGTAGCCAAGATTCAAAGTTGGGCACTCCAGTATAGGATGTGGGCAACCAAAGCAGTGACCTAAGCCGCTATACCAAATGCCACCCCCAGCTGAGTTCTGTTTTATTTTCATTCATTAATTTATTTTTAATTTATTTATTTGAGAGGGAGAAAGAGACAGATAGAGCATTCCCATCCACTGGTTCACTTCCCAAATGTCCACAAGGGCCAGGGCTGGGCTGAGCCAAAGCCAGGAGACAGACATCGAATGGGTGGCAGGAACCTAATTACTTGAGTCATCAGCACTACCTCCCAGGGTCTGCCTTAGCAGGAGCCTGGAGTCAGGGGCTGGAGTCAGGAATCAAGCTCAGACACTCCAGTGTGGGCTACAAATGCCTCCACCATTTTCATTTGTTTTTTAATTGTAGTACTTATGGGGTACAATGTGACATTTCAATATATGTATTATATAATGTGTGATGATCAGATTAGAGTAACTGGCACATCTATCTCCTCAGATTCATATCCTTTCTTTGTATTAAGAACATGCAGAATCTTCTCTATTAGCTATTTTAAAATACTCAACTCGTTGTTGTCAATCATAGTCATCCTACTGTGCTAGGAGTTTTAGAGCATGGTTGGAATTTATTGTGCACATGGAGGAGACCTAGTGGAATCGGTCTCATTGGGATCCTGCGTTCATGGCCCACTCTGTCACCAGCTGTGTGAACTGGAGAAGGTCTGTTAACCTCTTCTAAGCCCTAGTGTCTTTATCTCTATGTTGGAGATAAAGATAGAACCTATTTTATAGAACAGTTATGATGGCAAATGTCATCACTATTTCCGATGTCCCAGACAGTGAAAACCCCCGTACCAAAGTCCAGTAGGATGGAAGGCAGCTGCTGTGGCTCTGCACGAGTGGACCATGAGGACTGAGGGAAGAGGTGGCAGGAAGCAAGGCGGGGAGCAAAGGCCCCTTGGACAGAGAGCCTGTGTGCAGTATAAGAGAGCTCAGAGTTCTTCTGGGCTCCGAGAACGATTAGAGGGTGTTTCCTGCCCACGGAGAAGGCAGAGTTGCATTTTCAGAACTATCCCTCTGGCAACAGAACACTCAACAGAATAGAATAGGGGGACCGGCACTGTGGCTCAGTGGGTTAAAACCCTGGCCTGAAGAGCCGGCATCCCATATGGGCGCCGGTTCTAGTCCCGGCTGCTTCTCTTCCGATCCAGCTCTCTGCTATGGCCTGGGAAAGCAGTAGAAGATGGCCCAAGTCCTTAGGCCCCTGCACCCATGTGGGGGACCCGGAAGAGGCTCCTGGCTCCTGGCTTCGGATGAGCGCAGCTCTGGCCATTGTGGCCTACTGGGGAGTGAACCAGTGGATGGAAGCCTCTCTCTCTGTCTTTACCTCTCTCTGTAACTCTGTCTGTCAAATAAATAAAATAAATCTTTTTTTTAAAAAAAGAATAGAATAGGGAAAACTTAGAGGGGAGGTGAGTTCACAGGCTGTCGCACTGACCCAAGTGCAAAGCCAAAATGCCCACGGGAGGGCCAGGAGAAGAGGGCTGGCGAATATTCAGAAGCGAGACTTGGCAAGCAAGGGTGACCGGGGTGAGGAAGTGACCTGGGCTGAGGGACGCCTGGTTTTCCAGCTTGAATGACTGGATGGATGGAGAGGCACGAAGACAGCAGCTGTAGGGAGGGGGTAAGTGATCGGGGTGGGGAGTGGAGACAAGAGTTGAGTTGGGCACGTTGTAGGGAGGGGTCTTTTAGACATGCCGGGGCTTCTGTCTAGCAGATGTTGGATGCAGGGGTGGGGAGCTCTGACGTGCCATCTGGAGGTGCTTGGAGATAGTGCTCCAAAAGCAGCCTGGTGGGGTAGGAGTGAAAGGGAGAGGGTTTGCACAAGAAGCGGCCTTGGCATAGGTGCCCCTCCGGCTGCTGCACTGTGAACAACACAGAAGGAGAGGGGTATGCTCAACACCCCACCCCACCCCAGGCCCTGGGATCCACAAGTAACTGGGACTGAAGAGAAGAGCAAAAATCAACTTAGGCTGGGCTGGCGCCGTGGCTCACTTGGTTAATCCTCCGCCTGTGGTGCAGGCATCCCATATGGGCACCGGGTTTTAGTCCCGGTTGCTACTCTTCAAGTCCCGGTTGCCCCTCTTCCAGTCCAGCTCTCTGCTGTGGCCCGGGAGGGCAGTGGAGGATGGCCCAAGTGCTTGGGCGCCTTCACCCACGTGGGAGACCAGGAGAAACACCTGGCTCCTGGCTTCGGATCGATGCAGCGCCAGCCATGGCAGCCATTTGGGGGGGTGAACCAACGGAAGGAAGACCTCTCTCTCTGTCTCTCTCACTGTCTGTAACTCTACCTGTCAAATAAAACAAATAAAATCTTTAAAAAAATCAACTTGGGCTGAAAAAAAAAAAAGGGCGTGTGTGCTCTAATTAGTCAGGCCAGGGGGACAGACAGAGGCAAACACAGCCCCAGAGCTCACAGGGGACCTTGTTTCTCACAAGGTCATGCAGTAACTGTGAAATGAATTTCTAATGCCACTCACTCCCAGCCCTGCATTGCCACAGCAGCACGTCATCCCTGCCCACTGTCCCCAGGACCCCTCAGAGGGCAAACAGTTTAGACCTGCTCCCTGCTCCCCTGGGACCCTGTCCCAATCCTCAGTAGCAAAGCAAACTCCACAAGGAACACTGCGTCGCTCCGTGTTCTTCCATGTTGCAGCAGGTGAGGCACTCCCGTGTGTGTGTGTGTGTGTGTGTGTGATCAGACCACATGTCTACCCTCAGTGGTCTTGGAGTGATTGGGTTTTAGAGAAAGCGTGCTGTCCTCCAAATGTAGGCAGGAGCAGGCAGCTGCAGGGGGAGCCTGGAGGAGCTCTTGCCAAGGCTCTCTCCTTTCTCTCTCTTCCTCTCTCTCTCTCTCTCTTACAGTAGTCCCTTAGGGTGGCGTGGGGACACAGTAGATGATTGTTTGTGAAGTCTTTTTGGCCCTGTCTTTAAAGGATGGTCACGCCCTTCCCTCTGACTGGCAGGAGGTACAGGTGCACCATCAGTGTCCCACATGGGTCTCCCTGCTGAGGGCCACATTGGTTCTCACTGCCCACCCCCAGGCCATTCTTAATACTTCTTTGAGAATATGGTGGGGTTTTTTTTGGGGGGGGTTGGTTTTTCTTTAGAAAGTAATTTTCTTTGGCCGGCGCCGCGGCTCACTAGGCTAATCCTCCGCCTTGCGGCGCCGGCACACCGGGTTCTAGTCCCGGTCGGGGCACCGATCCTGTCCCGGTTGCCCCTCTTCCAGGCCAGCTCTCTGCGTGGCCAGGGAGTGCAGTGGAGGATGGTCCAAGTGCTTGGGCCCTGCACCCGCATGGGAGACCAGGAGAAGCACCTGGCTCCTGCCATCGGATCAGCGAGATGCGCGAGCCGCAGCGGCCATTGGAGGGTGAACCAACGGCAAAAGGAAGACCTTTCTCTCTGTCTCTCTCTCTCTCACTATCCACTCTGCCTGTCAAAAAAAAAAAAAAAAAAAAAAAAAAGAAAGTAATTTTCTTTGAGGGACATGGTACTCATCTTTTTTCTCTATTCAGCCCAGTGCCTGGCCCAGAACGGGACTCAGTGAATGTCTGGTAAGTGACATTGGGATGAAACAGCCGCATTGAAGCTCCACAAATCGTTCAGATGGCTCTATGCTCATTCCCAGATTCTGATTTCTGGATTCTCTGACCAGCTACACCCCAAGCAGGGACGCCTCCACTTTTAAACACAGTATGTAGTTACATTTAGGTTTCCATTTATTGGGTTCCTCAGCTGTTGTCAACTTCCCTGTCCAGCCTCAGGCCCCCTGGAGTCACAGATCATGTTACCAAACTTAGTAAGGCTTCAGAGGATGTTGGTGCACCAGCGTCTTCATCCTCTGGCTTGTGTTAGGTTATAAATGGATGAAAATGCAGAAAGCGAGGCCACTCTGTTACATCCCAGAGAACAGAGTGGTCACTAAGGCCTGAGCATGTCCTTTGTATCTGTGACACAGGGGCCATGTTCTGGCTCCACCTCTAAGTCCTGGTCACTTGGTGTGACCAGAGACCCAGTCCTTAAACTCTAATCCCTCAAATCAGGCACTTAGCATAGGCCTTGCCATGCAGCAAACTGTGACTATATGTCACCTGCTATTGATTATGGTGCTCCAGAAGCAAACAGACAGGGGATTCAAAAAGGTTTCCTTTTCTTATTTGTTTAATGCCATTTCAACCATTTAATTGTATGTATTCATCAGAGGCAGGGTGATAATTTGATGCAAGCATTCGATTTGTGATGATTAAGTCATATTAGCTAGCATTTCCATCTCCTTAAACAGTAAACCGTTTCCTTGATGAACATTTAATAATTGTGCATATTTGTCGGGAACAGTGTGATATTTCAGGAGAGGTGCACAGTGTATGCTGATGCTTCCCTCTGCCTGTCATCACTTTAAGTTTGCAGCCTTAGCTCTCCTCTCTCCTCCTCACTCACACAGCACAGCCTGCACTAAGTTGCTGGGAACACAGAACCGATTCCTTCTAACCACCGTCCTGGTCCTCATTCTCCCACTTCTTTACCCACCCCTCCTCCTGCCTTCCCAGCCTCTGGGAATCCCTTTTCTACATTCAGGTTGTAGCCTTGGTCTGTCCGGGTCTGACTGATCCCACTGCACAGGACGTCCTCCAGTTGTGAGAGTGCTGCTGTGTCCCCAGCTGCAGGGCGTCCTGCAGTGCCCAGTCGAAGTTGCTTTGGGCAGAGTGGGGATACAGGTGCGAGATCCGGGAGACACCGTTACTTAGGCAGAATTGTTCTGTGCTCATCTGGTTGATGGAGCCTTGATGGAGATCTTAGTGGGGAGGAAGGGAAGAGTTTTCACTGCCAAAATTAGTCCAACTTGCAAACCAGTGCCAGGATCGCCGCCTGCACATCCTGGCCAAATGGCTGGCCCGTCTTTTTTAAGTTCTTAAATCCTCTCCATGAGGCCTCACACTCATTTGCTTAGCAATTTTCTTACTCTTCAGAATATTCGGAAGCTCAAACAAAGTTTTATTGCCCTGGAGAAGCCCTGCCAGACCTACTTTAATGAAAAGAGCATTGTTCAGAATCAATTGAAGTCCAGCGCTCCTCACAAGAATGCTGGGTTAGGGACGTCTCCCAGCGATCCTGGCCACACTGCCATGTGCCTAGCGAGTCCTTATAGTCACATTGAACATATAGTTTTTATCCCAGACCCTTGTGCAAATTTCTACAAATTCTAAATCAGTGACGCTTGAAGTAAGATTCCAGCGTAGCTGTAATATGCTTTCCAGTCTGCAGCACTTTTGAATTCTCAAACCACTTTCAGATCTGATGTCTTTCTTCGGCCAGCTCCTCTGAGCTGGAATGAGATGAGATGAGATGAGAATCAAAATTCTCTAGGTCAGCATCTTCTGTAGACTGCAAAGTTCTGGAAATGATTGCTATTAATAAGTTATTAAACCCCAGGCCTTCCAGCTCTGACTCACGGCCTGGCCTGCCTTCTTGGGCCATGTGGACTTTCTTACTTGGAAGAACTGAAGGATGGCTCCAGTCTCTTCCAGGCTGCAGGAGGACACGGAGGCTTGGTGCTGGCAGGTGCTGTGGTCTGTGGGGACAGAAAAGACGGGGTGCACTAGTGTGGAGTGCTGTGAGTGTTGCAGGTGCAGCTGAAGAAGCTCCCTTCTCCTCTGGAGGCCGCCCTCTGGTCCGCAGGTAGCACTGTCCTTTGCTGCACTCCCTGTTCTCACCTCCAATTGCAGAGTCCCAGATTTCTTTTCAGCCCAAGCCAACGAGTTCAAATGCCACCTCCTCCAGGAACCTGTTCTGATCATCTCAAGTTCAAGTCATCTCTGTCCCTCTGCTGTTCTTAAGCTCTTTGCCCCATGCTCCTGACCCTTCCTGCACAGTGCCTTGCATTATTGCCAGGGAACGAGGGGCTTATTTCCCACTAGTTTACAAGCAACCTGAGAGCTGGGCTTGTGCAGTTGTCGTTCTGCTTGGTACACTGTGTTAGGTAGATGAGAGTGGTAGACACTGCTTTTGTCCCATCTCCTCATTGTCCCCTTTTTCCTCCCAGCACATTTTGGCTGAGCAGAGGGCTGCCTAGCTAGAGCCATATCTGCAACTAGTCACGGCCCGACACGGATCTTGTCAGCTGGATAAGAGCAGGAGTGAAGTGAGCTCCCACTTCAAATTCTTCTCCATGGAAGAGCAGGTGCTTTGCTCTTTTCCCTTCCGATGGTCTAGAAAGGAAAAGCAGCAGAGAAGAATCATCCTTTGGGATTGGCAGAGCAGCCACGTGGAAGGAACTGGGGCCCTAGCAAAGCTCCTTGCCCCCTATAGTGCTCACACCCAATAGTTACGAGAGAGAAAACTGAACTACTGTTTTTTCTTTAACTATTCTACTTTGGGGCCTATTTGTTAAAACTGCTTCACCAGATCACTACTCAGTGCACAGGTGCTCAGTATAATTTTGTGGATGGAAAACAGAAGCATGGATAAACAAGAGAAAAAATAAAAATGAATGTATGTATGAATGTATGACTTGTTGCCAGTTGCAGTTCTGCTTGAGTAATACCCACCCCGTTTTCCTAGTGGTGTCTTGAACTCTGCCGATGGAGAAGGAGCCTGGGAAGACTTCAGGGAAGAAAGGGAGGACCTATGCTTCAGAGGGTGGGTCCCTCAGGGAGTCCACTGATGCTCTACTTCTGACCACTTGTTTTGTAGGATGCTAAGCTGCTCCCTAAGGACCTGACTGAGCAAACTCAGAAATTAGCTTCCTATGTCAGGAGCCGGGTTGAAACATCTGGAGCTGGCAGTGTGTCAGAGTGAGGAAAGTGTGTTGGATGATAGTCAAAGATATTCCCATGAATCTATCCTTCTGATGCCGATGTTCTTTAAGAAATCCAAAGTGTTTTGTCTGATGTGCAATGAACTATCTCTGTAAGGTGAAGAGGCATCACAGAGCAGAGATCAATGATATGTGATGTGTGTTCTCCAGCCTTCCCAGGGTTCTTGTGAGATGCAAATGAGATCATGTATGTGAAAGTACTCGCAAATCCTTAAGCATAGGAATGGACGGCCCTTGTCACATTTGCCTGGTAACTTCTTTCCCTTATTGATCCATGAGATTCTGGTTGGGCTGCTAACCACTGTCCTCTTTCCTGGGCCAAAATAGTGAGAATGTGACCCAGGCCAACCCTAATTTCCAATTTATTTGCCACAGTGATTCATTGAAGTGGTGAACACATGACCCAACTGAGCCAATGAGAATTCTCCCCTAGGAAGAGCTTTGTACCCTGCCTCTTCCCAGTAGGTCTCCCGCTGGGATGAAGTCAACCCAGAGTTGTTTGCAGCTCTGGGTGTGAATGAAGGAAGTAGCTCAGAGATAGAAAGGGAGGCTGTAACTGTGTCTGAGGCCAGCTCCGTCTCTTGTTCCTCTGGAGTGAAGGAACATATATATATATATATATATATATATATATATATATATTTTTTTTTTATCAAAAATTCCCCTTTTCCCTAAGCTGATTTGAGCTGGGTATTCGTCACTTGAAACCAAAATAATACTAATACAATACTGCATAAAGGTAATGTTTCATTTGCTTGTGTTCCCCCCCCCCCTTTTTGTAAAGATTTATTTATTTGAAAGGCAGAGTTACAGAGAGGCAGAGGCAGAGAGAAACGTCTTCCATCTGCTGGTTCACTCCCCAAATGGCTGCAATAGCCAGAACTGGGCCGATCTGGAGCCAGGAGCCAGGAGCTTCTCCTATGTCTCCCATCGGGGTGCAGGGGCCCAAGGACTTGGGCCATCCTCTACTGCTTCCCCAGGCCATAGCAGAGAGCTGGATCTGAAGTGGAGCAGCCGGGACTCAAACTGGCACCTATATAGGATACCAGCACTGCTGGCGGCAGATTTACCTGCTACACCACAGCATCAGCCTCTGTCTGCGTTTCTTTTAAAGGACTCATTCAAATGGACTTTGAGAGTTCTTTTGTGATTCTAGCCAGGGATAATGCTACTTGAGATTCTTTAACCAAAAACAGTCTAGAAAATCACACATTTTGACCAATTCTGTGGCTTCTAAAGACACAAGCATACAATGTTAAAATGGAAGAGGAAATAAACCAACCACTACATCTGTGTCTATCTCCACCCAGCTAGCTCATGCTGGTGATCAGTGAGATAGTAGTTTTGCATGGGAGTGTCACTCTTTATAAGACAGATCATCTGGTTGTTGGGCACCACTGATTCTTAGAATAAACTCAAATCTAGTCCCTTTGGACTTTTTCTTGGTCTTTGTGTCACTCTCTGAAAATACACAATTGGTGACACTACTCCCACCCCCAACCCTCCAAAGTGACAGATAACTAATTTGAGTCTTTTCTCTTCTGGACCAAAAATAAACTTTACCCAGATGGCGAGACTATTAAACTCTTCAACTTGACTTCTCTCTCGGGTACCTGCCGGTGAATCATTGCCTCTCCCTAACCGTGATACCCAGAAGCACATTCACATTTGCAGCAGTGCACAGCACACCAGAATGATCACCACACTTGATCTCGACTCTGCATATTCTAGAAATGAAATCTAAATTTATGTATTTTTAAAAAACTCTTTTCATACTGTTGAGTCATACTGAGCTGAAAATAAATGAAAACCACCAATTCTTCTCTCTCATGAAATACCATTAACTCATGTTTGACTTTTGCGTGTTACTTTTTGAAACAAGTGGAAGAAGGGGCATTGATTCTGATTGAATGTGGCTGATCCTTTTAAGTTTTTAAAAATATTGAATATGCCAACAAATGTGCCTTCTAAAATGCTCAACTGGACTATTTGCAAATCAGATAAGCTTGCCTCTTTGACTTTATTCAAATCATTGATGAAAATGTTGAATAGGATTGGGCCAATGGCAAGAACCCTCTGGAATGCCAGAGATTTTCATACTGGGTAGAGGCCATAGGTCAATTATATGTCCACTTACAGACACTTTGAACAAGCCCTTTTTTCAACTAATTGTGTTGAAAAATTTATTAAAATCCTGAACATTAATTATAATTGTCCATTAGCATCAGAGACTGCTCTAGACCAGTGGGCATAATACAGGGTCATTTTAAGGACAAAGTCAGAGGAGCAGCAGAATGGGCCATGGAGAAAGAAAGAGCAGTGCTTCCTAGCCTTGGAAGTCTAGGGGCATGAGGAGCTCTAGAAGGAGATGTGGAAAGGTGGAAATTAAAAAGCAATTGCCCAGGCAGGTCTTGCAGGAGATATATGTTGAACGTGCAGATGTCTAGTCCTTAACCATGGTGAGACACTTTGGCATGTATGTGATTCTACAATGATGACCACTATGCTCTCAGAGCCAGTACCAATATATTCTCATGATGAAAATGACAGACTCATCATAAGACCTTCCTGGAACCCTAGATCCCTTGGGCTTGGGCAGGAGAGAATTCATGCCATACATCCTTAGAAGCTGGAGTGTGTGTAGCTCAGTGCAGCACATCTTCTGGAGAAGGTTCTACAGATTCACAGAACTGCAGAAGAAGAAAGCTCTGAAGGAGGAGTCACAGAACCTGAGGTCTGTGGACGAGTCCCGGGAGACCTCAGATCCCGGGCCAGGACTTCCACGGGGACTTTTCAGCACTGGAGTTCAGATTTGGGTTTGGGAGTTTGTGTTAAATCTTTCATGTTGCCCATTTGTGAGAAGGTGGCATTTCAGAAATTACCCCAAATTGGGTGACTTAAAAGAATATAAATGTACCCTCTCCCAGTTCCGGAATCGCCAAGTTGGCAAAGTCATGCTCCCCTCTGAGACCACAGGGGAGAGTTCACTCCATGC
The DNA here is from genome assembly GCF_033115175.1 of Lepus europaeus. Lineage (NCBI taxonomy): Eukaryota > Metazoa > Chordata > Mammalia > Lagomorpha > Leporidae > Lepus > Lepus europaeus. The sequence continues at coordinate 110,079,569 of NC_084831.1, forward strand.
TCTCTGGCTTCTGTTGACTACTGACCCTCCTTGGCCCTTAGCCACTCAGTCCAATCTCGGCCTGTCTTCACATTGCCTTCTTTTCTTCTGCCTGTCAAAGCCCCACTCTACCCTTCTGTTGGGACACTGGTCATCAGATTTATGGCCCCTTGGATAATCTACAATGATCTCATCTCAAGATTCTTGATTTAATTTTATCTGCAAAGGCCCTTTCTCCAAATAAGGTGACATTCCCAAATTCTAGGGATTAGAAAGTGTACCCAGACATCTTTTGAGGACCATTATTCAACCTCTTACTTATCTTCTGCTAGCACCAAATCATCCCTTCTTGACTTTGAGCAGCGCTTTTGCTGCCAAACTCCATCGAGAGTTCAGCTGAAAATGAACAGCATGGGTCTTACCATCTGTGGATGGAAACAGCATGATGTGTATAGGGACCTCAAGAATACACACACACACACACACACACACAATATGCTACTTTAAACCTCCAACATCAAGCACAATCTTACTCTCCTTGGAGTGGATATAAGAACAGTGTATGTGTGTGTGTGTGTTTGTGGGTGTGTGTGTGTATCATGTGTTTGAAAGACTGATTTAATCATATCCATTATTGTTTTTGCTTGCTTGTTGCTTTTGTTTTTATTTAATAGATTGGTGCATTCTTTCCTAGTCCCACTGTTTCACTAGACTACTCCTGTTGATCTCAAGGCTTCTGGTGACCAGCAAAGAGATGTTAGAGGGGCCTCTTCTTCCTAGAGTGAAGCTAGATTCTCCTCACTATGTTCACTCCATTCCGAATACCTCCTCCCACTTGTTATTCTAATCTCCACGTGGCTATGCTTGGATGGGCTGGTACCTGGGACACTTCAGGATAAGGGTCAAAGAGCAGCACTGTTGAGAATCATTACTAGGGCCCTGTGTTGTGTCACAGTGTGTTAAGCTGCTGCCTGCAACCTAAAATCCCATGTGAGTGCTGGTTTGAGTCCTGCCTGCTCCACCTCCAATCCAGCTCCCTGCTAATGCACCTGGGAAAGCAACAGAAGATGGCCCAAGTGCTTGGGTCCCTGCATTTATGTGGGAGACTGGAGACCAGGAGGAAGTTCCAGGTTCCTGGCTTTGGCTCAGCTCAGTCCTGGCCATTGTGATCAGTAGATGGAAGATCTCTCTCTCTCTCTCTCTCTCTCTCTCTCTCTCTCTCTCTCTCGCTTTCTCTCTGTAACTCTGCTTTTCAAGTAAATAAATAAATATTTACCAACAACAACAACAGGTAAGAATTGCTAATGTTCAAGGGCCACTGCTTGAGCTATTGTGAGCTAAATTCATTCACTCATCATTCACGTGGTGGATAGTCAGAGCACATGTTAGGTCGAACACACCATTCTGGATCCTAGGAAATGGGGGATTGCAAAGATGATCCCTGCCTCTAAAGCAGGGATGGGGAATGTCCAGCCTGCAGCCCGTGGTCTAAGGCCCATGAAATCATTCACTCTGGCCCTGCTAAGACAATCACAGATTCAATAAATCTATAGCAGGCTCATTTTAAAGTTGATCTTTTAGTATGGTCCATGAATAATGCTATAAACATCCAAAAGGCCCTAGGAAGAATAAAGGTTCTCCACCCATGCAAGCATTTAAAGAAAATTCATAACATCGCATCATGCTTGAATCAGATGGAGAATCTTGAATCCAAAGTAGACAAAGCTGTGTCAGTAGAGCAGCCTCGTCAATGCCTTACTCTTCAGTTCTGTAGAGCTGCACTCACTCACGCTGTGCCACTGAAAGTAATGTTTCCACCCTAGTGAGCACAGTAGCATCTCCGTGTTTTGGAGGAGACTGGTTTGCTGCGATTCCCAGCCAGCGGCCAGCAGAGCTCGGATCTGAGACCGGGTTGCCCCTAGAACGTCTGAGCTCTTCTCACTCTGCCATGAAAGAGCTGGTGTTTGTCTTCCTGTTTCCCACCTCAGCTTCTGGGGCATCCTGCTCTCTGCCACTTCTCATGGCACCCGTGTCCTCTGGGCACCTCTGGCCTCCTCCACCCTGAGATGGCCCGGGCTGCCTCCTCTTTACTCCAGTTGCTTCTCCGTTCTCTAACTTGCTACATGATGCTAATGGGTGAAAATAGGTCAAACACAGCAAGTTTCCAATCCTATTTTAAGCTTTGGGGAGATGAAACTTTAATGGAAAATGAATACAAAGGCCGTTTAATGGAGGTGCTGGCTGCAAGCTGGAGCACTTTCATCATTACACAAACATTTACCCAGCACTTACTGTCTTGGAGGAACTGAGCTAGGAAATCCACAGGGGGTTATGGTACAGTGGCTTCCCCAGTGCCAAGGCACAGAAAGCATGGAGTCGAGAGCCTGCTGGAGCTCCATTTGAGTCCTTGCCAGGAGGCGCTGAGCAAGTGACAAACTCTCTGAGGTTCGTGTTCTGCAGAGATGAAAATTTCTACTCATAAGGGTCTATGTAGTCACATCTGCCAGGTGTTAGGAGTTTTATATTTGATTATGTTCATTCCTTCCCTTCCCAGAGGGCTCCAGTCAGGGAGCTCCAAGAGTACTGCCAAATGTTCATGGAAAAATACAATTAAAAGATAAATTGATTTTGGTGTAAAAATGTTTTGAAATCTATGCATAATTTTTTCACAGGGTGCATTTTTGAAGACCCATCTATCCATGGCTTTCAAAAAGTTTTTACAACCAAATGAGCTTATTTTTAATTCCGTTTCCTGCAGATTTTTGAGGTGCTCTTGAAAAGGCAGTAATAGGAATTGACGGGCAGTGACTACAACTCAGACATTCTCAGGCTTCCTGAATCTGGTAAAGAATCACACACACTGGAGAGGTGGGAAGAGGATGGGAGAAGATACAGGCACAGGTGAGAAGGGAACAGGTAAGAGGACAGGAGTGCTGGTGGGAGGACAGAGTGTATGGCTATGGCTAAAGGCGTAGGGCCAAGCATTTAGGGGACATAAGCGAAGAAAGGGAATCTGGTGGTTTACCCTAAGACCTGTTCTGTAACTTGTTTTGTTGTTATTCTAAGTCTATCGTAGCCAACTTTCCATGTCAAGTCAGTACAGCTCTACATTGTCATTTGAAAGAACTGTGTGGCATTGCACACGAAGTCTAACCATGGTAGCTGCATCTGTCTTATGTTGAATTATTGCAGACTTTTTCTCTTGTCATCAGTCCCTAACAAGTACAATATGACAAAGGTTTATAACTCAGAGCTGAGTCAGATTTTCAAGGAGAGTGGATTGAAAAATCTGAAAGCCTAAGAAGTACCCAAGATTATAGTCTCATTGTTAAAACCCACAGAAGCCTGCTGGTAGGGGTGTAAAATGGTGCAATCACTATAGCTGTTTCTTAAAACGTTAAACATATGGAACCAGCGCTGTGGCATAGCGGGTAAAACCACCGCCTGCAGTGCCAGCATCCCATATGGGCACCAGTTCAAGTCCCGGCTGCTCCACTTCCAATTTAGCTCTCTGCTATGGCCTGCGAAAGCAGTAGAAGATGGCCCAAGTCCTTGGGACCGTGCACCCATGTAGGAGACCCAGAAGAAGCTCCTGGCTCCTGACTTCAGGTCGGCTCAGCTCCAGCCATCACGGAGTGAACCAGTGAATGGAAGACCTTTCTGTCTCTTTGCCTCTGCCTCTCTGTAACTCTGCCTTTCAAATAAATAATAAATAAATCCTTAAAAAAATTAGATATATGGGAAGCCTGTGCTGTGATGCAATGGGTTAAGTTGCTACCTACAGCAGCAGCATCCCATATGGGTGCCAGTTCAAGTCCACTTTCAATCCAGCTCTCTGCTAGTGCACCTGGGAAAGCAACGGAGGATGGCCCAAGTCCCTGGGCCCCTACACCCACGTGGGAGACCCGGAAGAAACTCTTGGCTCCTGGCTTTGGGCTGGCCCAGCCCCAGCCCAAGCCATTTTGGCTATCTGGGGAGTCAACCAGCAGATGGAAGACTCTCTCTCTCTCACTGTCTTTCCTTCTCTCTATAGAACTCTGCTTTTCAAATAAATAAATAAATCTTTAAAAAAAAAAGTTAAACATATACCTACCATTTAATTCAGCCATTCCACTTTGATGAATTTACCTAATAGGAAAGAAATCATACGTTCACACAGACTGTATGCCAAAGTTCGTAGTAGCTTTACTTATATTGGTAAAAAACTGGAAACAACCCAGTTGTCTGTCAAGAGGTGAATGTATAAACAAACTGTGGTGTATATGTACAATGGAATTCTACACAGCAACAAAAAGTAATGAATTATACAGTAACATAGATGAATTTAAAAATAATTGTGCTGAGAAAAAAAAAGAAAAAAGGAGTAGACGCGCAATAATTCCATTTATATAAAACTCTAGAAAATTCAAAATGATGCATAGTGACAGAAAGCAGATCAATGGTTACTTGAGGATGGAGAAAAGGAGGTGCCAGAGGGAGGGACTAACTTTTGGAGGTGATGGATATGTCCACGGCCTTGGCTGGAGTGTCATTTCAGAGGGCTACACATGTGCCACAGCTTATCAAATTGTATACCTTCAATACAAGGGCACCTCGAAACACTCATGGACAAATGAAATTAAAATGTTTATTTTGGCACATAAGAAGTTTGAAATCCACACTTTTTTCATAATACACATTTTCTATAAACTTTTTAAAGGCACCTCATGTATTCAGTTTTATAACAACTATACAGCCTTAAAACCAATTTAAGGCCGGCGCCGTGGCTCACAGGCTAATCCTCCACCTGCGGCGCTGGCACACCAGGTTCTAGTCCCGGTCAGGGCGCCGGATTCTGTCCCGGTTGCCCCTCTTCCAATCCAGCTCTCTGCTGTGGCCCGGGAGTGCAATGGAGGATGGCCCAGGTCCTTGGGTCCTGCACCCGCATGGGAGACCAGGAGAAGCAGCTGGCTCCTGGCTTTGGATCAGCGTGGTTCGCCGGCCACAGTGTGCTGGCCACAGTGGCCAGTAGAGGGTAAACCAACAGAAAAAGGAAGAACTTTCTTCCTGTCTCTCTCTCTCACTGTCCACTCTGCCTGTAAAAAAAAAAAAAAATTTAAAAACTCTCAAGTAGAAAGTTTAAAGTAGATTTTTCAAAGATCTGCTGACTGTACAGAAATGGAGAAGGCACAAGAGACAGGGAAATCAGCTGGGCATAATTATGTACACACTCAGGAAGAGAGGTAGTGTCTGCTTATTCACTGTAACTGCTGTGTGGTATTATATTGCTGGGATATTCCACAGTTTCTCTCTCCAGTCTCCCACTGAAGGGTATTTAGTTGATTTTCAACTGCTAAGTACTATAAAAACGCCTTACTGAACCGTCTTGTAAGTTTCTCCAAGTACTCACACGTGACAGTGTCTAGTAAAATACCTACAGATAGAATTGTCGTGTCATGGAGTACAAGTGACTGCAGAGTTACTGAATTGCCAAATTGCGCTCTCTGAAGTCATTGTGAAAACATTCACTCCTGCCAGTGTTTTATGAACTTTTATTGTTTTATATTCTCATCAGCACATGGCATTATCAAGAACTTTTAATTCTGATGTGTATACAATGGTATCTCACTATTGCTCTAGTCTGCATTTTCAAGATTAATGAGGTGATGCAGCTTTTCTCTCTGCTCTTGGCTATTGAATTTGCTTCACCTGCAAATTCTGAACATATCCTTTGCCTGTTTCTGTACTGGGTTACTTCTCTTCTTTTGTTGATCTGTAGTTCCCGCTGTATTTCTGTACTTCAATTCTGTGTTAGTTGTAGCCTTTCTTTCTTTCTTTCTTTTTTTTTTTTTTTTAATTTTTTTTGACAGGCAGAGTGGATAGTGAGAGAGACAGAGAGAATGGTCTTCCTTTTTGCCTTTGGTTCACCCTCCAATGGCCACTGTGGCCAGCGCATCGCACTGATCCGAAGCCAGGAGCCAGGTGCTTCTCCTGGTCTCCCATGGGGTGCAGGGCCCAAGCACTTGGGCCATCCTCCACTGCCTTCCTGGGCCATAGCAGAGAGCTGGCCTGGAAGAGGGGCAACCGGGATAGAATCTGGCGCCCCAACCGGGACTAGAAGTTGTATCCTTTCAAAACTCTTCTTCCATCCTGTGGCCTGTCTTTACATTTTGTTGGATGGTGCCTTTTGTTATATGATTAGTTTCCTAATGCTATATAACAAATGATCACAAAGATCGTGACTTAAAGCAGCAAATTCATCATCTCACAGTTCCGGAAATCAGAAGCCCAAATTGGGTTTCCCTGGGCTAAAATCCAAGTGTTGGCAGGAGCACATGTCTGTTGTCTCTAGGGAAGACTCAGTTTCCCTGCCTTTCCCAGGGTCTAGAGGCTGCCTACATCCCTTGGCTTGTGGCTTCTCCCTCCATCTTCAAATCTGGCCCTATCACTTCTTCGAATCTCTCTCACTCTGACCCTGCTTCCTTCTTCTGAGGACATTGGGTCAGGCCAATGTACCTAATATCTCCTTTTCCTCACTAATCTTCTCTGGCGTTTTGTTGGTATGAAAACCTTTCATAAATGCATGAGCTTTGTTTGTGTGCTCTCTCTTTCAATTATTTACTCCCTTCCTTCCCAAAGTGTGACCCACAGAGCAGCAGCATGAGCCTCACCGGGTAGCTTGCTAGGAATGCAGTCTAACACGTCACTCCACACTGCCTTTGTGGGGATCTGGGGTTAATGGGAACCCTGTAGGATTCACAGGAACAAGAAAGTGTGAGAATCACTAGTTTACCCAATGCCTTTGAAATCTCAGCGACTGTAGCTTGATCTCAAGTATGATGTCTGGTGTGTCAAGTACCCTCTCGTTCTTCTTCATGTAGAATTCATAATTTAATTTGGGGAGAATTGGAAATTATATAATAATCTAAATTAATTCTTGTTTGCCATATCTTATCACTTTTTAGATATTTTATGTTTTAAAATAAATTTGCGGGCCATAAAAGTCTTGTGTATCTTTTGGTGGGTTTTCTTCTTGGGAGCCCTGCAGATTTTCCTGCTATTGAAGATGATGTTTTAATCACCTTTATAATTGCTACAGATACATTGGAATGCAATTTGTGTTTGCTTGTTGATTAAGGAAACTTACAGAATTTTTTTAAATTACTATCAATTGTGTTTCTATAGATTCCCTTGGCCTTTTGTTTTTCATCAACAATAATATTGCCTATGAATATTTTTTCTCTTTTCAATGTTTGTTATTCTTCTTATATTAATCTACTATGTAGGATTTCCAATATAATGATGAGTAGAAATAATGTAGCAGTGATGGTCTTGATCCTAAAATGAAGAGAAAGTGTTTTTAGAGTTTTTAACATTAAATTAGATATAGTTTGTTTACAAACACACCTTATAAAGCTAAGGGCATGGGGGTGGTGTCATGGCACAGTGGGTTAAGCCACCACTTGTCATGGCGGCATCCTACATCAGAGCACTGGTACAAATGCTAGCTGCCCTGCTTCCTACCCAACTCCTTCTAATGTGCCTGAGAAAGCAGCACATGATGGTCCAAGCACTCAGACCCTTGCCATCCATGAGGGAGTCCTAGAGGGAGTTCCACACCCTTGGCTTTGGCCTGGCTCAGCCCCAGCCATGTGGCCATTTGGGGAGTGAACCAGTGGATGGAAGAGCCCTCTTTCTGTTTGCCCCTCTCTGTGTGTGCCACCCATTCAAATAAATACAATAAATGTTTTAAAACTTTAAGGGAGTATTCTTTTTTTTTCTAGTTTGTTTCAATTTTTATAAAATCAGAAATGGATATCAAATGCCATCAAGTGATTTCATGCGTCTGCTGAGGTGTAAACGAGACTGCAGGGGAACCTCAGCAATGGCTGTCCTGTTGGGGTGCAGTGATCACAGGACACCATTTTCATTCCTTTTTCTGTTTGTAGTGTTGTTACATTGCTTCTGTATTTTAAATATTTCCTCCTTCAAGGAACCTGAGGTGAGTATCTGAGAATTCAAATGAAGTATCTTTGCTCCTTTTCGGAAGACCAAGAAAATCAGCCTATTCAGTGATGCGAGCAGATGAACATCCATAGAATTCAGATCACGAAGCACTCATGACGTCAAAAGGGTTTATTGAGCACTAATTACATTCCAGACCCTGTGCTGGAAGCAAGGATTACAAGGCTAAGATTAGTTCCCTATTCTCAGCGTGTGAGCATCCTGGAGTGTTTAAAAGCCCTGGAGTCATCTTAACTTTTTGCAAGCAATTAATGTTGGGTTAATTACCTATTCAAGGAAAATTATCTCATTTGTAAAATTACAATATGGGATAATAGGATATTCTAATGGATTTTGCAATGATTAAGATGTAATGATTAAGAGGCTACAAGTATTTCCACTTAGACAATAAGGAAAACGTGTCTCCTCCCATAAACAGAACTCCTGATATCCCTTGGTTGTTACCTCAGTAATTAAGGGACTCCAGGACTCCAGTGCTTTCTATTTTTTGGTCCTAGCTAGCGTCCTTGTTCTCAAGCCAGTTCACTTTCTAGTTGCAAAATGATCACCAACCTTTCCAGCACCCAGAAACTTTGCAAAGGGTCTCCTCTTTCCTCAGCCACTCGACTTCTCTTTGTATCTTATTGCTCAGAACTGTATTACCTGTCCCTACTGAAATCAGTCATTCTAAGATAAATGACATGAACACAATTGGCTTAGACAGCTTGCACATATCTTTCCTTGAGTTTCTAGTAAGATAAAAGGCATCCATACAAAGTGAGGCTCTGCCAGCCATGAGGAAAGAAACAGGTTATTTATTTTGCCAGGCAACAACAATAGCTACTACAGGGCTGGGGTAAAATTGTCATGAAATAATTTGGGTGAAACCCTCAGGACGGTACCTAGTGCATAGTAAATACTCACATAAATGTTAGCTACAAATATTTCTCATGAACTTCGCCATTAAGTATTCAAGCCAAGCACTTTTTTTAAAAGTGCATGTTTCTTACGGTGTCCAGTGCTGGATATTACCAAGGTGACTATGGGGCACAAAGCAGGATCCCCTCACCGGGTATGGGGAGAAGAACTGAAGGATGAGGAGAGGGAACAAACAGTATATGGCACTTAAGAAATGCACGAGAAGATTGTGTTGAGTCTTGAAAGAATGAAGAAGAAAGAGGAGGAGGAGGAGGGGAAGAAGAGGAAGAAGAGAAAGGAGGAGGAAGGAGGAAGTGGCAGTGGGGCGCCAGCCTGGGACACAGAGGACTAGCAAGGAGGAGACTGGAACCTTCCAAGCTGGCTGCCTGGAGGGTCGAGTGATGTCAAAACACAGCATGTCTTAGTCGCTTGATCTCAAGCACTTGTGGAAGTTTATGATCTTGCTAGCAAAGCAACCAGCAAGGCTACAAAAGCGTGAACTGGTTCAGGGGAGTTAAAGAGTTAGGAAGAAAGAATATGTTGTAAGCAGCCAGCTTTTAAAGCGAGAAAGACTGCCAAGGCAGTTCACAAAGGTCATCTCAAGGGCGTATTGTTGAAACCCAAGGATGGTCACAGCCGGACCAGCTAAGGTGCCAGGTGTGACCGTCAGCCCAATGAGGTGGGGAAAGAAAAGAAAGTGGTAGATTGAAGAAACAAAAGGGAAGAATTCACTTCCGTCTGCTTTCGGAGTAGCCATGCTGGGTCCCTAGCCACGGGGATGAGCTCAGCGGAGAGGCGAGCAGGAAACAGGACCAGGAGTAAGGGGGTGGGCTTCAGGTACTCCCCTTAAACAAGCCGTCCCTCATGACTATTTCCTCTGAGGCACAAGATGCCAGGTGCCATTTGTTCATGGCTTAGTTTTAGATGACAGTTCTTCCTGCTAGAATGGAAAGGAAGAGATGTGCAGTGCCAGGGGTGGGGGGAGAGGGGGGTGGAGGGAGTTGGCTGGTGGCGGGGCGGGGAGAGTGGAAACTTGCTTTGAAAGTCAGAGGTTACCACTGCTGAGTTGTGGGGTGAGTCTCTGGGATCTACTCCAACTTCTGCTGGGCCTGGAAAATCCTGCCATTAACACCCAGAAGGCAGACAGACCCAGGCAAGCAATGTGCACAGTGGCACAATTTCTTTCATTGTGGTAAGGCAAACGATCTATGCTTTTCTTTGTTTAATGTTTGTTTATTTACTTTTTCATCTACTTGATGAAACGCAGAGCAAGAGAAAAAGAGAGGAGAAATCTTCCATCTGCTGGTCCCAAACAGCCAGGGCACACTAGGTTATGTTTTGAGGCTAGGCCAAAGCCATGCGCCCAGACCTGGGTCTCCCACATGAATGGCAGACAGGGAAACTGGATCAGTAGCCAGGACTTGAACTAGCACTGGGATATGGGATACAGGTATCCCAAGCAGTGGCTTAACCCTTTGGGTCACGACACCTGTCCCCTACCCCCACCTAGGCTTTTAAACACCTGCATGAAGTGACTGGATGAGTGGAACAGCCTTTTGCAATAAGAACCTACAAATGACAGCACTTAATGTCCAGTTGTGTCAAGTCCAGTGCAGGACCTCTACCTGCCCCTCTCTGACATCCACCAGATCAGCTTTCCCTCCACAGGCCGTCACCACCTGGCTGCGGATGGCGTCCGCCTCAGGTTCAGTTTGCTCCAGGCCAGCACAGGCGGGTCCTTCTGAACTCTCTCCAGAAAGAGGTATCCTGCCAAGACAGAATGTTCCAGCTGTGCTACACCCAGAGGATACAGCGCCCAATACGCCTGAGAGAAGCAGCAATCCAGGGAGCGAAGGTAAATCACTCTGGCCTCCCTTGGCCGACTGGGAGTTGAGAATGAAGTGCAAATTTCCTCCTGCCCTCGTGCTGTGCACCTGTGGGCCTTGGCCAGCACCTCTGCCACCGTGCCCCGGCACAGTTTGTGTGTCCCTGAGCTTCGGGAGGGCGCCGTCCTCTGGGTGAAAGGCCTTGGTGTGGCCGGGAAGATTTTTCCCTTCCTTCTTTCTTCCCCTGCCACTCAAACCCCCACCTGGTGACCAGAGCCACGGTGACCACGCAAGGCAAGAAACACGGGAACTGCTGCGGCTGAGGAGCCCTGGGCGCTCCGCCTCCTCTCCCCCTACATCGGCTCCTGGCAGCCCCTTCCGGCCTCACGCCCTTGGCCACGCCATACATGTAGCCCTCCCCTCAGGCCTCGGTCCCTGGAACTCTCTGGCGACAGTGGAGTAAAAGCTGGCACAGGGGCTCCTCCCGTGCGCCACAGCCACCTGGGCCAGCCTCATCTGAGACACTTGTCACTCAGGGCAGAACCCACCGATGGGCTGTGCCTTTGCGCCTGCCCGTGGCCTGGTGGAGGGAGAGCGCACAGACTGGGTTTGACGCGTGCTTGACATCAGGCACTGAGCATCGCGCCGGCCCGGAGCAGACCCCTGAAGCCTGCTCCTGGGGGAGATGGAGACACCTCACGCTAGCGGGAGCTGGAGTGAGGAGGGCTCGCCCAGCACCGCCCCGAGGGATCCCAGCGGCGCTCTCCTGCGCCTCCAGCTCGCTGGCAGCTGGGACTGACCATGCCTGGAGCCCAGTCGTCTCCTTCGGCCCAGCTGCCGAAGGGCAGCGGGAACCAGAATCTTCCTTAGGACAGGCCTGCGTGGGGCAGAGCTCGGCGCTCCTGTTTGGGCCCTGAGGACGCCACCTGGCACCAGCAGGGCTCTTCAGCCGGCCGATTCTGATCCTGACAGACGTTCCCCAGGGTTCAGGGCCCGACTTCGGGGTGGTTTATTTACTTGAACTCCTTTAGCAAATTACAGCTCCCAGAGCCCTGTAGACTCCGGGCCAAGGCTGCCAACTGTGGGCAAAGCCTGAGCCTTCCCGGGCCAATGGGGAGGCTGTGTTCCCGAGCAGGCAAGGGGATGGCGGCCCCTAAGAGCAGCTCATGTTTTATTCTGTCAGCGCAATAAAAGAATGCCCAAGGGGCCCAGAGGCAAAGAAAAAGCAACCCCGAACTCCAGAAAGAAAAGCAATTTCCAGTTCACAGACCCTGCTTATCTCCCAAATGGGCTCCGACCCGGAGCAAGGCCAAGTGTGGAGTCACACCCGCCATCAGCAGCCTCAGGATTTCCGTGACTGTAGATGGGTGACAACCCGAGTGGCCGGCCACGCCGAGGTGTTGCTTCCCTCCCTGTCTTCACAGATCCTTGTACTCCTGTTTGGCACTCACTCTCTCCTCCTTTCTCTCTCTCAGGCTTGCCCGCGCAGGTGCACACACAGGCGTGTGCACACTTTCCCTGTAGCCTGTCCTCACGTCCTGTTCACAACTCTCTCCCTCACCTTTCCTGGCCCATGAGGTCCTGGGCTTGTTGGTCGTTTCTTCTTACACACCCTCTGGGGTCTCCCTCTCACCCCGGGTCTGCCAGCTCATTAAAACATTTAGCTGAATCTGTCCGATTCAGCTCACACTGATTTCAAAAGTTATTAAGCACTTTCTAGGTACAAAGCCCTGGGGTGAGGGGAGGAGCGACAAAGATGAATAGGATCTCAGAACATGCTCTGAAGAGAGAGGAAAACAAGTACTTGGGTACAACAGCCAAGTTACCAAGATGGAGACGTCACCGACCTTGGGTGCCCAGAGAGGGGTATTCACCCTGGGAGTTAAGGAAAGGCTTCAGGGAGAAGGTGATGCTGGAAGAAAGGTAGAAGAAAATTCCAGAAAAAGGCAGCAACAGTGGCATGAACACAGGAAATGGTGTGGCTTATGAGAAGAGCTGCCAGGGACTGTAGGATGCTACAGGAGACAAGCCTGGTGAAGGACTTGGAGAAGGTTCTGGAAGGTTTTAAGTGAGGAAAAGGTGGAGAACTCACGAAGCGTTTCAAGTAGAGAAAACCGTGTGGTATTATCTGGCTACAAAGAGGACCACTCAAAGGGTCAGCCCAGAGACAAGAAGCATTGCTAGGAGGCATTTGTGGTGTTCAGAAATGGTGAGGGCATGGACCAGGCCAGATTGGAGACATAGGAAGTTTTTAAAACATTGTCACTCTGAAGCCACCACTGTGGTGCAGCAAGTTAACGCCCTGGCCTGAAGCGCTGGCATCCCATATGGACGCCACTTCGAGACCCAGCTGCTCTACTTCAGATCAAGCTCTCTGCTATGGCCTGGGAAAGCAGTAGAAGACGGCCCAAGTCCTTGGACTCCTGCACCCATGTGGGAAATCCGGAAGAAGTTCCTGGCTTCGGATCAGCACAGTTCCAGCTGTTGTGGCCAACTGGGGAGTGAACCATCAGATGGAAGACCTCTTTCTCTCTGCCTGTCCTCTCTCTGTGTAACTCTTCCAAATAAATAAATAAATCTTTTTTTTTTTTTTTGACAGGCAGAGTTAGTGAGAGAGAGAGAGAGACAGAGAGAAAGGTTTTCCTTCCGTTGGTTCACCCCCCAAATGGCTGCTACGGCCAGCGCGCTGTGCCGATCTGAAGCCAGGAGCCAGGTGCTTCCTCCTGGTCTCCCATGCGGGTGCAGGGCCCAAGCACTTGGGCCATCCTCCACTGCCTTCCCAGGCCACAGCAGAGAGCTGGCCTGGAAGAGGAGCAACCGGGACAGAATCCGGCGCCCCAACCGGGACTAGAACTCAGTGTGCCGGCGCCGCAGGCGGAGGATTAGCCTAGTGAGCCACGGTGCCAGCCTAAATAAATAAATCTTTTAAAAAAATAAAATAAACCATTGTCCCTCTTTGGGTGCTCTCTCGAGTGGGAAGCAAGTGACCCAGTCTCTGTTGATTCTGAGGCTCCCGGCCCAGGTGCATAAAGAGAGGCCTTTGGTGGAGAGGAGGAGAGTGGCCAGAGAAGCAGATGTGAGGCGGAAGACTGGGCTTAGTCTTGGACCTTGCAGTGGGTTGGATGGTGGCACACAGACAACATGGCCACATCCTGGTTCCCGGAAACTATGAATGTTACTTTATTTGGAACAAAGATCTCTACAGGTGTAACTAAGTAAAAGTTATCTTGAGATGAGATCATCCTGGACCACCTGAGTGGGTCCTGGATCCAACAACAGGTGTCCTGATGAGGGACACATGAAGGGACTTGAGATGCACAGTGAAGGCTGTGTGAGGACAGCGAGTCACGTGGCCACAAGCTGGCAGCCAATGGGAGCTGAAGAGGAGGGAAGGGTTCCCTTCAGGTTCCTTCAAAGGGAATGTGGCCAGAGCAGCACCTTGACTTCAGACTTCTGGCCTCCCAAACAGCAAGATAATAAATTTCTTCTGGGTTAAGCCCTCCGGTTTTTGGCAAGTTGTTACACTAGCGTGGGACACTAATACACACCTCTCATTGGAGGGTGCCTGACTGGGTACATTTGCAGAGAAATGGTTTGAAATCCTGGGGAGCCAGGGCACTGGACGTGTGGATCTGGGAGCCCAGGGTGAGAGCTAAAGCCACAAGGTGGAGGAGATGGTCCAGGAACGGCGAACAGAGGGTCAAGCCCAGGACACGGGGACATCCCGCACCTGATGGATGAACTTGGGAAAGGAGCCAAGAAGGGGCAGAGAGAAAGAAAATGGTCAGAGTGCTCAGGGGAGACCAGGAAACTGCCAAAGCACAGAGCCAAGAGAGTTGTAAGGGGAGAATGGTCAGAGTGGCAACGTAGGGGAGGAGTCCAAGGACAGACCCCAGATATCGCCTGGAGTTCACAGGTAGCTGGTGCTTGATGGCCCTGGAGAGTGGCAGGGGTGGAGTCCTCATTTCCAGGGTGAGGATGAGACCTTCAGAGGCCTAGGCGCTAAAAAGATCATGTCGGAGCTGACCCTGTGGCCAACGGTTAAGCTGCAGCTTGAAGCACAGGTTCGAGTCCCGGCTGCTCTGCTTCCAGTCCAGCCCTGCCACCTCTGTGGGAGATGTGATGGAGTTCCAGGCTCCTGGCTTCAGCCTGGCCCAGCCCTGGCCATTGTAGCCATTTGGGGAATGAACCAGCAGACGGAAGATCTCTCTCTCTCTCTATCACTCTGTTTTTTAAATAAACAAAATAAATCTTTTTTCTAAAAAAACTATGTTGTTTTCCCCACGTGTGTTTCAAAATAAAATCAACACATTTATAGTTGTAATAAAGTCCAACAGAATTGTGATTTCTCCCAAGAAATCATCTCCCCGCTCCCCCCCCCCCCCATATACTAATTTCAGAGGGAAAGAGAGAGAGAGAGAGCACTCTTTTCATTCCCTGGTTCACTCCCCAAATGCCTATAACAAAATGGCCAGGGCCAGGCTGGATTCAGGTATCCTACATGGGTGGCAGGAATGCAGGGAACGGAGTCATCACGCAGGTTCTGCATCAGCGGGAAGCTGGAGCCAGGAGCCAGAGACAGGTGTTGCCCCAGGCACTCCAATGTTGCCTTAATCAGCATCTTAACCATTAGGCTAATTGCTGGCACTCAGTACATATGTTAGCACACACATACAAAGGTCCACTCTTTCCTTACTTTTTGTCTTCATAATGCCTTGTTCTGCTAGTGCTGGTTGCTGTGGTTTTCAGAGAGTGGGGATCCGAAGGAGTGAGGATGGTCAGTGTGAACCAGAAGCACCAGTGACAGGGAAGGAGAGAGAGGAGGATCAGCAGATGAGGGAACCTTTGATTTTGAGGGAAGAAACTCAGTTACGCTCCTGGGCTAAGGGGGAATTCAAGTACGGGGTTGAGGGTCAGGTGGGAAATACTAACGAGAGAGCGGGAGTTGACAGCGGGGCAGCTCCAGGCCAGCTGAAGAGCCAGGAGAGGCATGGCCCTGACAGTAGCCATGGAGGAAGGTAGCCTCCGGTGCCTCTGAGGAGGAGATGTGGCGGGCTGGCACCGGGGGCACTGCCTGGTGGCAGGAGCTGGTCAGGACAGCCATTCCTTTGCCCACACCTCCTCGGCTCCTCCGGGGGTCTCCCCAGCCCTGCTGCTGTGTCCCCCGCTGCTTCCTCTCTGCCAGAACTGCCATCAGCAACAGCCTGATGAACAGTTACACCAGGGACAGAGCGGCAGCCCGGGGGATGCTAAGCAGACAGCAAGTCCAGTCCCTGCTGTGGGCCCCTGCAGCCTCCCCTTGGCACACATCTTGCTACTGCCTCGGCTCGTTGTGAATTCTTGTTCAGTTCCACACTCTAGGTCTCCTAATGAGTTTTTCTCACCAGATGTGTGCTTCTACGTCAGTGCCAGGCCTTTCTCCCAACTTGAATTAAATCAGTTGTCAGCTGAGCACAATGGTAAACTACTCATTTCCTGGGTTTCTGTCTAGATTGATTGAGCTGGCACAAGCATGTGTGTGCACACATATATAAGGGTATTTCAGAAAGTTCAAGGAAAAATGGAATTAAAAGATACATTTATGTTGGTGCCAAAATTTTTGGAATTCATGCATGGTTTTCCATAATACATTTTTCCCGGCAAGAATTTTTTTGAAAATTCCTTGCATGCATAGATTTCAGAAAATTTTTGCACCAAAATAAACTTATCTCAATTCCATTTTCCACAGACATTTTTAAGTCTCTTTGTATACACACACACACACACTCATATATCATGGAAATCTTTGGGCATAGTTTCAAACAGCCTTCATGCTCAAATTTTTTTTTGGCATTGCATGTTATATATTTAAAATTTATGGGACTCTAATGTGCCTCTCAGTTAATAGATTATTTATATCATACAAATATATTTTAAATCACTTACTGGCAAAGAAAATCAACATTCCTGGAAGATGCCCATATTTGTCCTGTGGCTGCTTATATCCCCAGGACACTGCTAAGCACTCCCAGAATCACCTGCGGCTTACTCCAGGAACATAGATCTACAAGTCATTTGCAAGCCCACCAATTTGCTATCAACCACAGAGGTGATGCAGTCATGCTGATTCATTGCATTGTGTGAACAGAACTTTGATGATCACCAAACATGGCTGGTGTCCATCTGGAGTCCAGAGGGTGTGAGCACATGTTGGTTGTGGGGTTGGGAGTGAACCCAGGTTCCTGCTCTTGGGCAGGACTCTGATTCCTCCACGCCTCTTGCTTTGAGGGTTTTTAAACATCTCTGTGGGAAACCAGTTGGTTTTCCTCTGCTCTCACCCAACAATCAACACAGGTCACCTCTGAGACCTGCAGTGTGCAGGGACCTCTTCCCACAGCAAGCTAGGGACCACTTCTCCAGCAGTGGTCGCCAGCAGCACTCGGTTCTGACTCCATCTACTGGCAGACAGCATCAGACCCCACGGGTTGAAGGCTCAGTCCCCCAGACTGCCCTTGACCCATCATATACTCACTGAAGCCTCCAATAGCTCCACCAACCAGCTACAAACCAGGTTCCTACCCCTTCTTGGGTTCAGTTAATTTGCTGAGTGGCCCACAGAACTCATGGAAATGTATTTCCTGGTTAACTGCATTGGATCTGCAACAGATCCCAGTGAAGAGATGCACAGGGCAGGCTGGGGAGGAGAGGCGTGCACTCTGCAGGGATGCTGTCTCACCCTGTCTTTGGTTGTATGGAGACTTCCTGGATGGGTACAGCTGCTGGTAGTCAGGTTGGGGGAGCCAGCAAGCCTGTCTGTCCAGATTCTCCCATATTCCTTCTGTGTGGGTATGCGGCAGGATTCCCCTGGAGTGAGAAGGATTTTTGACCTGCTCTGTCAGTTCCTATGGCCTGCCTTGGGGGGCGGGGCTTATGAGGCAGGAACTGTGGAAAAAAACAAAAGTAAATATAATACTACATTATCTCTCTAGTCTAAAATTATGATTCTAAATAGGGCATGGGAATTAACTCCTGTGTATTCTTCAAAATCCTTCTGTTCTTGAATCCATCACCCTTCAGCCATAGGCTCCAGGCAGCTATGTATCCTGCCTTCAAGGATACTTTCAGGTCCTAGACAAATTGGATTAATCTAATAACCTAATAAGCTTAATCACTTCTTTATATTTGATTGTTTGTTTACTGGGGCTTACATTAATAGCTCAGATATAATTTTCAATAAGGTACTTTTCCTCCCAAACCTGCAGTGGCTTCTCATTCCCTGTGCATCTCCACCTCCCCTCTCTTTTAACTGCTGCTTTTGGATTCAGAGGGCCAGGTTGGGCACATCACATAGCCACAGAGGACAAGCCAGGTCCATTTGACTTGGAGACTGACGGATGGGGTGTTGCTCATAAGTGCTCTCCAAGGTAGCAGAAGAGAACTTGGGAAAGAAGTGGGAGCCAGGGGTAACCCTGGGTTCCTAATAGCCCAAATATCCCACCCCTCCATGTTCTTCTGGTAGTTAGCTCCACACTGTATGCCATCTCCCAGATTCTTCCTATAAGTGGCCAAACCATACCCATGCTATCAAACTTCTTCCCATTTCAGACTGAATTTGTACCCCCTGCCCACCAGAACTCATACATAGAAATCCAAAGCCCCAAGGTGATGGACTAGGAGGTGAGGCTTTGGGAGGTGATTCTCAGGGCAATCACAGATGAGACCAAGCCCTTGTAAAAGGAATCCCAGGGAGCCCCTGTCCCCACACACACCCTCGGCCATGTGAGGCTGCAGTGAGAAGATGCCCACAGGCTGCCACAAGACCTGGCACCCTCTTCCTCAGCTTCCAGTCTTCTGTTACGGCGGCCAGAATGGCTGAGATATCTCCTGGCTGGGCCTTCCCTCCTGAGCTCTTCCCCTCCATTCTGCCAGCAGCCTCTTCTCTAAACTGTGTTTTTATCTGCTTTGTCTCCTGCTTTTTGTTTGTTTAAGATTTGTTTATTTATTTGAAAGGCAGAGTTAGAGAGAGAGAGGGAGAGACAGAGAGAGAGAATCTTTCATCCTCTGGTTCACTCTCCACATGGCCACAATGGCCACGGTTGGATGGATCAGAAGCCAAGAGCCAGGAGTTTCTCCTGGGTCTCCCATGTGGGTGCAGGGGCTAAACCACTTGGGCCATCTTCCACTGCTTTACCCAGGCCATTAGCAGGGAGCTGAATCAGAAGTGAAGCAGCAGATACAAGAACCAGAGACATATAGGAGGCAGGCATTGCTGGCGGCGACTTAACCTGCTATGCCACAATGCCGGTTCCCACTTCTGCCTTCTGTTTAACCCGTGAAGTCTAAGCACCTTGGTTCAACTCCAGAAGTCTTCAGTCATCATCCTCACCTCGTTTCTTGCTGCTCCTCCACATAAACTCTCCGTGAATAAAATAAATCCCTCCTATCATAAACCAGCTGGTGAGCGTCTAAGGGTGGAATAAGCATGCCTAGGGGGCTAACCAGGGTTCATGGAGAACAGGTGGATTATACCTTTCCTAGGCTCACTCTTTTCTTTGATATGGGTTATTAAGCTTTGAGAGTTGAGATCCATAGTGTCATGATATCTCTGTATTTTAGCAAAGACAATCTTTTAAAATCAGATTCTGTACAAGGTAAATGAACTGGCTATAATGTGTGCCCACTAATGCAGTATGTGACTGTATCAACTAGGGTAAATGTCAAGCTGCAGTAACAGAGACCCCAAATTGTGATATGGTAGGTAAGGGACTCCCAACAGTCCAGTTTGCATTGACTGTTGGGCAGCTCTGTCCCATGAGCTCAATCAAGAACTCAGGTTTCTTCTATTGTTTTTATCTGCAAATGCAAGTTGAGCTTCTGCCATAATTGCATTCCAGATGATGGGAAAGGGGGAAGAAGACCTGAAGAGTTAGCAGTTCCATTTGTAAGACATGAGCTGGAACATCACTTGCACTCATATCCCCTTGGCCAAAGGCTGTCCCATGGCCCACTCTTGGAAGGAAGGAAAGCAGGGAAATATAGGTTCTGATGGGTACCATCAAAGCCAGAACTCAGCAAGAATCAGATAAGAAGGAAGAAGAAAGTAAGGAGACAGCGACATTTGGCCAGCCCTTTCTCCTTTTAGCCCTCCCAGCTCCTCCTGTCCTAGGAGGGTGACAATATTCACCCTTGGGAGTGTTCTAGTATCTGCATGTAGAATCAGCACCATATGGACACCAAGGTCTGCTACCTGATCCTTTATGAGTGACAGCATGAGCTGTGCCTGCGCCTACTTGGACCATGGCTTGCACAGTCACAGAGCACAGCCCAGGGAGCAGTGAGCAGAAGTCCAAGGCGGTCATGAGCCGCAAGTCCACGGAGAGTGCCCCAGCTCCTGTCCTACAATTCCCACAATTTCCTATGATTCTGTCCTTCTGGGCTTGTAATGGATGGGTGGCCTTAACTATTTCCATTGTCATGATTCAGAGCATATGGTTTCTTTCAATACAGGCTAATATCTAGCAAAAAAATTGGTAGGCCACATCTTTCTGTCCCTGAACATACTCTGTCATGTTTATATGTGTGAGCTGCAAATTTTCCTAATCTTTCTGCTTTGCTTCCTTTTTAAGTGTGTATCCCACCCTTAGGTTGTGCCATTGTTCTCAAATCCTATTGTGGACAGTGAAAAGTGCCCAAGAACTATCCTGAATGCTCTATTGGTTAGATAGTCCCTCTACCAGATAACCACCATTCATTTGTATTGGCCTTCCACAAAGCTATCGGTTACGGACACAGTGCAGTCAAGTTCTTTGCAATGATATAACACGGATGGCCTTTACTCCAATTTCTTTAATTTTTAATTAATTTATTTTATTTGAAAGGTCGAGAGAGAGAAAGTGGGGGGAAGAGAGAGAGATTTCCCCTCTGCTGCTTTGCTCCCCCAAAGGCTTGTAAAGACTGGGTCTGGGCCAGGCTACAGCTGTGGGTAGGGAGCTCAATCTCCGTCTCTCACATGGATGGGAGGGACCCATGCGATTGAGCCATCACCTGCTGCCTCCCAGAGTGCACATGAGTAGGAAGCTGGAAGTGGGAGCAGTACTGAGACTCAAATCCAGACATTTCTATATGGGGTGTGGGTGTCCCAAGTGGCATTGTGAAGAGTCATATGGGTTGAGGTGGTCAGGGTGGTCCCAATAGAATTTGGGGTGTAAAATATTTTCTTTCTTCCCCAAAATGTTATCTTTAGTAAGAACAAACTGCCCTCTCTCCTTCCTTTGGGATCTCCAAATTTATCATGAGAGTAGCAAGGGAGCTCTACCTGAGCTCATGGCTTATTGTGAAAACAAGTTGCCTGTCCCACCCTTCTGGATGGGTTTTTGTTTTATCACGAGCAGCCAGTCAGGATGGAGAATTGCAAATCAGGTCCTTTGGGTTTTGTCCCCCTCCATCCCGGAACTGAATACCAATCTGATTGTCAAGTTTTTTTTTTTCCTTTGAAATTGTACTTAAAAACCCAAATGTTATGGGGCCTTTTGGGTTCTTTCCTCTCTTGGAAGCCCCCCTCAATGCTGCTCTGGCTGGAGGTCTTTGATTCTAATAAATCCATTTAAATCTATTTGCTGTCCACTTGGAAATTCTTCTTCCATGTGAGATAGAGAACCAAGGTAATGGCCAGTGCCGTGGCTTAACAGGCTAATCCTCCGCCTTGCGGCGCCGGCACACCGGGTTCTAGTCCCGGTCGGGGCGCCGGATTCTATCCCAGTTGCCCCTCTTCCAGGCCAGCTCTCTGCTATGGCCCGGGAAGGCAGTGGAGGATGGCCCAAGTGCTTGGGCCCTGCACCCCATGGGAGACCAGGAGAAGCACCTGGCTCCTGGCTTTGGATCAGCGAGATGCGCCAGCTGTAGCGGCCATTGGAGGGTCTTGTGGCGGATGAGGGTCTTGTGGTGGATGAGTGTCTTGTGGCGGACAGCGTCATAGCAGCAGGAGCACAAGCAGAAGAGATGACTCGGTGTCTCGTGACAGGAAGCCAGAGATTCAGGGACCAGATGCTTCTTTTTAGAGCGGCTTGCTCTTGTGTGAACTACCCAAGGGCCGTCAATAACTAGCAGTTTGTTCTGAGGGCAGCCCACCCAGTGACCTGTCGCCTTCCACAAGGCCCCACCTCTTCCAGTTCTGGGGACCAAGCTTCTGACCCATGAATCAAACCCTTCCTATTTCATAGAACTCTTTGTATCCAACCCTCCCTATCTCATAGAACCATTTGGAGGATAAAATAAAACCAAACACATCAAGACTTTGGAAGAGTTTTAAAAGAGTTTTTAAAAAGTACTATGTTAGGGCCCGGTGCTGTGGTGTAGTGGATTAAGCTGCCCCCTGCAGTGCCAGCATCCCATTTGGGAGCCAGTTCAAGTCCTGGCTGCTCCACTTCCAATCCAGCTCTCTACTATGGCCTGGGAAAGCAGTAGAAGATGGCCCAACTACTTGGCTCCTGTACCCACATGGGAGACTCCGAAGAAGCTCCTGGCTCCTGGCTTCTGCTTGGCTCAGCTCTGGCCATTGCAGCCATCTGAGGAGTGAACCAGCAGATGAAAGACCTCTCTCTCTCTCTCTGCCTCTGCCTCTCTGTTACTCTGCCTTTCAAATAAATAAAAATAAATCTTAAAAAAGTACTATGCTAGAATGTGAAATAGTTCTACCACTTCAACAGACACTTACCATCCGATCCAGCAATCCCAACCCTGGAAATAACAAGTAATAACCCCGAAGAAATAACAAGTCATGGTCACACAAAAACCTACATGCAAATATTAATTGTTGTTTATTCATGGTAACAATCCAAAGAGATTCAGAAACTATGGTGTACCTAAATAATGAAAAACGCTCAGCAAAAGAATAAGAAAAGAGTGAATTCCTGGAAATGCCCACTAACTTGCAAGGGTTCTCAATGCATTACACTAAGTGAAGGAAGCCAGACTCAAAAGGCTTCATGCTGGATGGTTCCATTTGAGTGACATTCTTGAAAATGCAAAACTAGAGAGAGAAAACAACCACCGGCTGCCATTGTGCTGGTGCTTACAGTCTGCCAAAACTCTAAAAAGGGCCAATTTCATGCAATAATTTTATTGTAATAAACTTGACCCCAGAGGCCAGTCTTGCAGTGTAGTGGGTAAAGCCACTGCTTGGCACACTGGCATCCTATGTCAGCACTAGTTCGAGTCCTGGGTACTCCACTTCTGATCCAGCTCCCTGCTAATACACCTGGGAAAGCAGTGCTTTGGCCCCTGCACCCACATGGAAGACCTGGAAGAATCTCCTGGTTTATGGCTTTGGCCTGGCCCAACCCCAGGCAGTTGTGGCTATGGGGGTAGTGAATGAGTGGATGAAATCTCTATTTCTGTCTCTCCTTCTCTCTCTTTGTCTAACTCTGCCTTTCAAATGAACAAAATCTTTAAAAATAAATAAAATAACTAAGCCCCCAAAAGTGAAGGTGCTGCACTAATGTAAGATATTATTTTTAATCATTTAATTGAGTTCAATAAAATGAATTCACCTCACATCTGAAGGAGACACTGCAGTTCCTAACTCCCTCACCCACGCATTGCCTCACGTGAATCTCCTCGCAGCCCTGGAAGGCAGCAGGGTGAGCCTTCCTCCTCTTATGACGTGATGCCCAGAGCAGGTAAATGGGTTGCTAATACCACACAGCTAGTAGGTGACACAGCTACAATTCACAGTTTATGCCTGGTTTTCGGATTTCTACCTTTGGGGCTACAGTTTGACTCAGTCAGCAGGAGGGAGCTCTCGGTCTGTGGGAAAACAACACAACCAGAGACCCAACTGCTTCCAGGAATCGGCCCCTCTGGGGCTCACTAGCAGCACCATGGGCCACGGCGGGGGTGGACCTGACCACTGGTGTGCTGGGGCCAGAACAGACAGCAGGGTGGTGAGAACATAGTACTCAAGGAGGACTGCGATGGGAGCGAGGGTGCTAAGGGGGTTCTTGTCTTCATTTGGCCGTCAGGAAATTTACCCACACCTGTCTGTCCATCACCAGAGCCTGGCAGATAGCAACATTTGCACTGCACGTAAAAACGAAGGACGTGTTCCCATATGTGTTAGGTAGTCCAAGCCCGCGACAACCAAGCGAAAATGATAGTGCTCTCATCCGTATTTGCAGGTAGAGAAATAAAGACTCAGGGAGCTAAGTTACATTGCCAAGGACGAGCAGCCAAAATTGATGACGTAAGACTTGAACCTGTCTTCTGCATCCAAAGTCCATATTCTTTTTGAATCTATGTTCTTTTCCATTCTCTCTCTCTCTCTCTTTTTTTTTTTTTTGGACAGGCAGAGTGGATAGTGAGAGAGAGAGAGACAGAGAGAAAGGTCTTCCTTTTTGCCGTTGGTTCACCCTCCAATGGCCGCTGTGGCCGGCGCATCTCGCTGATCCAAAGCCAGGAGCCAGGTGCTTCTCCTGGTCTCCCATGCAGGTGCAGGGCCCAAGCACTTGGGCCATCCTCCACTGCACTCCCGGGCCACAGCAGAGAGCTGGCCTGGAAGAGGGGCGACCGGGACAGAATCTGGTGCCCCAACCGGGACTAGGACCTGGTGTGCTAGCGCCACAGGCGGAGGATTAGCCTATTGAGCTGTGGCGCCGGCCTCCATTGTCTCTTATTCTTACATCTCAGCAGGCACATGACCTGACTTTTTGGAGTGCACAGTCTGGCAGAAGCCTTATCAGAATCTTGGTCCCAAAGTCGAATCTAACGGTTAGAGATGTGGCCCATCACTTCCTCACCGGCGCTTGTGTTTTAATCACGTACCCATCATCTGTGACTCTTTTAAACCAGTTTCAATGTAATTTAAACTCATTATACCTTTTGGAGGAAGTTTTCGCTTAGAGTATGACCCTGCTCTCTGCAATACGGTATTTCTTTTTCTTTTTTTTTTTTTTTTCCTCTTCTAACTTGCTGTATCTGTCTCCTCTCCCTACTCTTTCAGGTTGTGTGAATGAATCCCTCGCCCTACCTGTCGTGATTTTGTTCACACGCTGTGCTCTGTCACAGTGCTCAGCTTATCAGGTGTCTGCCATGGTCATTTGTTGTCCAAAGAGGGGCCCAACCAGGGAGACCTCACTTCAACCAGGTCCCCAGGTCCTCAGGTCCCCAAGATGATTTCTGCAAAGATGATTTCAGACCAAGACACCTGTGCTTTAGGGGCGGGAAGACGTCCAGCAGGCGTTGCAGAGGAGAATACCGCGATGTCTCCCTTTAATTAAGGACTTTCTTTCTCAAAGGAGATGGACTGCAAACTATGACGGCGCTACTCTTCAAAACCTGCCTCCTGCCACAGCGCGTTTCTTTTGTGTTCGCCCCAAATAACCCTGATCCGTAGGCCCCTCCCTGTCCCTCTAAGTGTTGGGGCTTTTGCACTGCCTAATTGCCTGCCTCACGGAAGCCATGGAAGCCGGGGGAGACTGCAGTCCCAGCTGGAGCCCAGCTGCTGAAGACATGGAATATTAAGACGTTTTCCTTCCTTCAGCATCCTTGCTAATTCTTCCTAGTGGTGATTAGCCAGTTATTTTTAGCTCCATCTAAACTCCCTGGTTAGTATTCAGGGCTGGTTTAGATAGCTCTGAGGCACACTCATTGTATAAATACTGATTCCATTTGGTCCCATTGAAATGAATGAACTGACTTGCTGGACAGGCCCGTCGCCCAGTATATCCTCTCCAGCTACTCCCTGAAGCCCTGACTTCTATCCGAAGAGCCTGCAGCTCTGGGGCCTGAGACAAAGTCTTATAGGTGGGATCTGGAAAATGAGAAATTAGGAAATTGTAGAAGAAAAATCACACTGCAGCAGGAGTAATCAGGCTATGATGTGGACTTTGTCACCAGCTGGCTGGGTGACAGCAGGCAAATTAGCCATGTGCAATGGTGCGGCTGATCCACCCGTCCTCTCGGTGCTTTCCAGGACTAAGATGCTGTAGAATCACCACGTCTAGAATAGGGCTTAGTGTGAAGAAATATGGGCCAACTTTAAAATGAGATACAGGTGCCCAGGTGCCTTCGTCCTTCTCCCTCTGATCCGCCCGGCTGCCCAGTTCCAAAGCCGATCCATAAATGGGGTGGAGGCTCTCACTTCGTGTCCCTGCCAGAGCCATGGCCCAGCCTGCTCTCCGCCATTAGTCCTCCTTCAGGTCAGTAGGACTGACATGGCAATAGAACTCCCAGGGCTGCTAGGTGTGCTCAAGAGTCACTGTGGATGCTAAAAAGCTTGTCTGGGGTAGGTATTTGGGCATCTCAGTACAGGGCTGTTAACAGCATCAAAGAAGCCACCAGCAGCAAGAAGGCTAGCTCCATTCCATTGCACCAGACTAGGAATGATGCCTTCTTTTTTTAAAGATTTATTTTATTTATTTGAAAGACAGTTACAGAGAGAGAGGTAGAGACAGAGAGAGAGGTCTTCCATCTGCTGGTTCACTCCCCAAATGGCCACAATGGCCAGAGCTGAGCAGATCTGAAGCCAGGAGCCAGGAGCTTCTTCCAGGTCTCCCACACTGGTGCAGGGGCCCAAGGACTTGGGCCATCTTTTACTGCTTTCCCAGACCACAGCAGAGAGCTGGATCAGAAGAGGAGTAGCCGGGACTTGAACCGGCACCCATAGGGGATGCTGGCACTGCAGGCTGGGGCTTTAACCCACCGCATCACAGTGCCAGTCCCAGAATGATGCCTTCTTAATGATGGATCTTGTTATATTCCTCAAACAAGCATGCATGCTGGGACAGTGGAAGGGATGTGCCTTGCCATGGTTCCAGATTTACCTCGTCTCGGTGCACTGGCAGGGCCGGCCCTCCAGCCAGAGCTGTCGT
Source organism: Lepus europaeus (assembly GCF_033115175.1). Taxonomy (NCBI): domain Eukaryota; kingdom Metazoa; phylum Chordata; class Mammalia; order Lagomorpha; family Leporidae; genus Lepus; species Lepus europaeus. Next base: position 110,106,120 of record NC_084831.1, read on the forward strand.
GTCTCCTGTCCTTATTTGTACATAGGGAGAGTGATAGCTGCCTGGCTGCCTGGCTAACTGTCCTAAGGATTCAACATAATATGATTGTACATTTAATTTGGCTCAGTGCCTTGCAGACAGTAGGCACCCCTTTGCTTTGTTTTTAATTAAGCTAGAGCATGTTATTTCTCTTAATTTATCTTCATTCTATTTGAAATGTAGAGAGACAAAGAGAGAACTTCCATCTGCTAGTTCACTCCCCAAATGCTCCCAACTACCAGGGCTAGGCCAGGCTAAAGTCAGGAGCCAGGATCTCTATCTGGGTCTCTCATGTAGAAGGCAGGGACCCAAGTACTTAAGCCACCATCTGCTGCCTCCAGGGGCACTCCTTACCGGGAAGCTGGATGGGAAGTGGAGGAACTAGGTTCTAGAACCCGGCACTCCCAATACGAGAAGTGGGTGTCCTAAGTGGTGTCTTAACTACTGCACCAAATAGCCACTCCTGCTTTGCCATTTTCTAAGCCTTGGTTTGGAATTCATTAATAATAATCAGCTTTTATAAAACTGGGAGTTGAGCCCAGGCTCTCTGAGGCCAGTGTCTGACTTTTTTGCCACATACTATATAGCCTCTGAAAATAAAGATATGACTTTGCCAGTTCGTGTATCTTTGAGGGTTGCACTCACTTCTGCAAATCCTCCTGAGGTGGCAGGATGCCCACCTCCCACACTGAGTGCCTCCCTGGGATTCTTAGCTCCAACTCCTGGTTACAGCTCCCTATTCATGTAGACACTGGGAGGCAGTCAGTGATGTCACAAATAATTGGGCCCTTGTCACCCACCTGGGAGAACTGAACCGCACCCCTGACTCCCGGCTTCTGTGCAGTCCAAGCCCAGCTGTTGTGGGCATTTGGGGAGTGAACCAGCAGATGGAAGAGCTCTCTCTCTCTCTTGCGTTCTCTCCCTTTCTCTCCCCTTGCCTCTTAAATAAATAAAAATAAAAAATAAAGCTTCATAAGTCCTGGAGAAGGCCGGAGCCGCGGCTCACTAGGCTAATCCTCTGCCTGCGGCACCGGCACACCGGGTTCTAGTCCGGTCGGGGCCCCGGATTCTGTCCTGGTTGCCCCTCTTCTAGGCCAGCTCTCTGGTATGGCCCAGGACTGCAGTGGAGGATGGCCCAAGTGCTTGGGCCCTGCACCCCATGGGAGACCAGGAGGAAGCACCTGGCTCCTGGCTTCGGATCAGCGCAGTGCGCCAGCCACAGCGTGCCAGCTGCAGCGGCCACTGGGGGGTGAACCAATGGAAAAGGAAGACCTTTCTCTCTGTCTCTCTCTCTCTCACTGTCCACTCTGCCTGTCCAAAACCAAACCAAAACAAAACAAACAAACAAAAAGAAACATAAGTCCTGGAGAAAAGGTACTTTAACAGATATTTTATTGATGAATCAAAACTACTACCAGTGCCTTCCTCATACCCTAGTGCTTTGGTAGCCAACCATGGAGTCTGTCTTGCCATTCCTCTCCTGTGGACACCAGGATGGATCCCTGTGCATGCCCAGTAGCCCACATGGCTCTCTACAAGTCTCCCCGTCTCATTTACAAGCCCATGGGGTGTGATAGCTGCACCCTTTTTAGTCCAAGCCAACTCTGCAATGGATGCCCTTGGCAAGGGTGCCATCAACTCTTCTTCCTCTCCAGTCAAAGGCCCAGGCCCAAACTCCACTGTCACCTGGTCATGCCCACTCTTGAGAGCTGCACCCACCAGAGCCCATGGTCCCCTCCCAACCTTCCTGGATATCCCAGCGCCCAGCAGGCTGACCGCTGGCCCCTGTCTGGTCAAGCCACGACAGGGATGGTCTCTTGTGAAGTGAGTGGTGGGAGAACAGGCATGGGACAGCGAGGCATGTGCTGGAGTAAACATCTGTTCACTTTCAAAAGGCTCCTGAGGCTTCCCCCAGGGTTCTGCGTTGGTTGACCAGTAGTCCCTCAGGGTGCCGTTTGAGTATCAGAGTCTGAGACAAAGACTGCCAAGTGGAAGCAGCTAGCTGACTCTGCAGGGCTGAGTCGGGTGGGACCGGTCCTGCCCGGCTGGGATTCCAGGCCGCCTTGCCCTGCTTATCTTCCTTCTCACCCTCTCTGTACCAAACACGGTGTACCTGGTAACTCTACCCAGCTGCTGCAAAGGCAGAGTTCTTTAAACTGTTACTGTTTGGCCAAAGATCAGGCAAAACCAAGCCCCGTGCTTTGTTTTTATGGCCCTTTCTGCAAACAGGTTGTACTCGAAGAGACCTCAGCTGACTGGCACCTGCCCCTCCCTCAGTCAGGGTTTGAGAGTGGAAGAAAACTCTTATAAACCTAAATGCTGGGAATACACGTTTTATTGTAACCATAAACAGCACCCAATGCCACAACAGGTGCACCTGGGCACCTGGTTAAATAATAAATGTAGTCTGCTGTTTCCTATTCATCCACCCAGCAGAACAGGTGCAGTGTGGGGGTGGGGGTGGGGGTAGCTTTGCAGACCCCCAAGTGGCATTGCTTGGAAAGGACTAGAAAGGGCGTGTTTTCAGCCTGGCCTCAGGGAATAGCATGTGGAGGCTGACACACAGCAATTCTTCCACACCTAGCTGTGTGCCTGGGACAGGCTGTTTAATCATACTGTATCTGTTTTCTCACCTATGAAATTAAGGCTCGAGAATTGAGCAATTCAGATGAGCACATGAATGTGGGTTCTGGGGCCAGCAATCTCTCTATTAAGATGTTGCTTCAGTGGCAAAGAATGAAGTGGTGGGTTGCTTTCTATCCACTTCTCCAGTCACTGAAGGTCGAGAAGCCTAGCTAAAGGGCAGACAAAATTTCAAGTGTCAGACATGCTAATGAATGTGGGGAATATTCATGTCTTTACTTGGAATAGGTGGGACTTTTCCAGGACTTGGATGCCACCTCCTTTTCTTCCCTTTATGGCCCAGTGTTTCCTCTCATGGCGCCTGCTGGGTGTGTCAGTTAGCCTGGACATTCCGTTGTAATGAGGCCCGAGGCCTACAGAGGTCAGCGAGGCAGGCGTATTGGAGCAGTTGCTTGTGGCCAGTTCTGTCAAGGGCGAACTTTTGTCCTCAAAGGTACACCGTGAAGAGGGAGGCAGGAACTTGGTGAGGACAACACAGGCATTCCCACAGGTCACATTCCCTGACATTTTTCTTTGCATATTCATATGACAACGCTCAAATATCTAGGTTGGAGAAGTTTTTTTTTTTTTTTTTTTTTTTTTTTTTTTTTTGACAGGCAGAGTGGACAGTAGAGGGAGACAGAGAGAAAGGTCTTCCTTTTGCCGTTGGTTCACCCTCCAATGGCCGCCGCGGTAGCGCGCTGCAGCTGGCGCACCGCGCTGTTCCGATGGCAGGAGCCAGGTGCTTCTCCTGGTCTCCCATGGGGTGCAGAGCCCAAGCACTTGGGCCATCCTCCACTGCACTCCCTGGCCACAGCAGAGAGCTGGCCTGGAAGAGGGGCAACCGGGACAGGATCGGTGCCCCGACCGGGACTAGAACCTAGTGTGCCGGCGCCACAAGGCGGAGGATTAGCCTGTTGAGCCACGGCGCCGGCCGCTAGGTTGGAGAAGTTTAATGTAAAAAAAATGGACAGCAACCTAAAAGGGAGAGTTAAATAAATTAGGGTGTATTCCTCTGTTAGAGTATTAGCCTGCCCTAACATACAATGACAAACATCTGTATTTTAGACATGAAGAAAAGGGGAAAATTTGGGGGTTGCACTGTGGCATAGTAGGTTAAGCTTCTGCCTGCAGCAACTGGCATCCCATATGGGCACTGGTTCATGTCCCAGTTGCTCCTCTTGTGATCTGGCTCTGTTAATGGCCTGGGGAAGCAGTAGAAGATGGCCCAAGTGCTTTGGCCCTTGCAGCCACGTGGGAGACCTGGAGGAAGCTCCTGGTTCCTGGCAGGGCCCAGCCCCTACCCTTGCAGCCATCTTAGGAGTGAACCAGTCAATGGAAGATCTCTCTCTGTAACTCTGCCTCTCAAATAACTAACTCTTTTTTTAAAAGGGGGGAAAATTTAAAAAATTACAAAATACACACCAGTGTTGTCCAGTAAGTTAAGCCCCTGCTAGTGATGCCAGCGTTATCGTTGTGTTATTTTGAGTCCTGGCTACTCTACATTTCTTTAAAAAAAATTTATTTTATTTATTTGAAAGACAGATTTACAGAGAGGTGTAGAGACAGAGACAGAGAGAGAGAGAGAGAGAGGTCTTCCATCCGCTGGTTCACTCCCCAATTGGCCGCAACAGCAGAAGCTGCACCAATCCGAAGCCAGGAGCTTCTTCTGGGTCTCCCACGTGGGTGCAGGGGCCCAAAGACTTGGACCATCTTCTACTGCTTTCCCAGGCCACAGCAGAGAGCTTGATCAGAAGAGGAGCAGCTGGGACTAGAACTGGCACCCATAGGGGATGCCAGCGCTTCAGGCCAGGGTGTTAACCTGCTGCAACACAGCGCTGGCCCATGCTCTACACTTCTGATCCTGCTCCTGCAGCACAGGATGGCCCCTGCCGCTCACAGGGGAGACCAACATGGAGTTCTGGGCTCCTGGCATCAGCCTGGACGAGCCATGGCCATTGCAGGCATTTGGAGAGTGACTCAGCAGTTGAAAGACCTGTATCCCTTTCTCTTTCTCTCTCCCTCTGCCTATCAAATAAATAAATCTTTCTTTTAAAGTTAAAAAACAAAACAAAACAAAAAAACCACTTTGCAAATCCCTGGTGCTGAGTTTGGAACACCCACCTCTGATGGTGTCCTTGGTCAGATAAGCCCCCTTGGGGCAGGGTTAAAAGGGAGTCATGAGCCATCTTGCACCCACCGGATGGCTACTATGAAGAAACAAACACAAAGGCAGGAAATCGCAGTGTTGGGGAGGCTGTGGAGAAGCTGGAACCCTCAGTGTTCTGTTGGTGGGGATGTCCAGTGGTGTAGTCACTACGGAAAATAGTAAATAGAGTTGTCATATGATTCAGCGATGAATTGGATGAGTTTTGTCACTAGCAAGTTAGGGCCTGGTGGTCATGGTGGTGTGAACTGGGCTTGGGCACAGGTGGAAGTAAAGCCTCTCTGTGGTCTCTGGGGACTCCCAGGCCAGCGCTGTGGCATAGCAGGTAAAGCCGCCGCCTGTAATGCCGGCAACCCATATGTGTGCCGATACAAGACCCGGCTGCTCCACTTCTGATCCAGTTCTCTGCTGTAGCCTGGGATAGCAGTAGAGGATGGCCCAAGTCCTTGGACCCCCGCACATGTGTGGGAGACCTGGAAGAAGCTCCTGGCTCCTGGCTTCAGATCGGCACAGCTCTGGCTGTTGCGGCCATCAGGGGAGCGAACCTACAGATGGAAGCCCTTTCTCTCTGCCTCTCTGTAACTCTGCTTTTCAAATAAATAAATAAACCTTTTTTTTTTTTGACAGGCAGAGTTAGACAGTGAGAGAGAGAGAGACAGAGAGAAAGGTCTTCCTTTACCATTGGTCCACTCCCTAATGGCCGCTGCAGCCGGTGCGTTGTGACCAGCGCATTGCGCCGATCAGAAGCCAGGAGCCAGGTGCTTCCTCCTGGTCTCCCATGCGGGTGCAGGACCCAAGCACCTGTGCCATCCTCCACTGCCTTCCCGGGCCACAGCAGAGAGCTGGACTGGAAGAGGAGCAACCGGGACAGAATCCGGCGCCCCGACCGGGACTAGAACTCAGTGTACTGGCGCCGCAGGCGGAGGATTAGCCTAGTGAGCCGCGGCGCTGGCCATAAATAAATCTTTAAAAGAGAAAGAGAGAGAGAGAGCGCGCGAGCGAGCTGTCACAAATGCCTGCGGGTGCATCCCAAGGCCAAGGGGCAGGCAGGGCTTCTCCGGGTCCACCCTCAGAGCAGGTGCCTGCATCAGCTGTCACTGACAGCACCACCCCTGCAGATCCTGTATTCGTCACACAGCCAGCAGAGGTGAAGGCTGGCCTCCGAGACCACCAGGTCAGGATGTGGTGGCTTTCGGTGTCGGAAATCCAACTCAAACTAGCTTAAGCAAAAAGAGAGATCTGCAGACTCGCCCTGCCCCTTCAGGATAGGCCTGGAGTGGAACTAGCTAAGAAGCACACCCAGGGACGGCAGGGACTTCTTACAGCTCAGTGCCCCACTGAGGCCCCAGGCTGACCTTAGGTCACTGTTCTTCACGCTTGGTTGAAGGTCACTGAGAGAACTGGGGCAGAGGGGTCATGTTGATCATGTACATTTACACATGGGGTTTTAGACTCTGGGGATGGAGCCCAGGAATCTGCCTGTTTAAAGTTCCCCGGGAAACGTGAGGCCCACTGTCTAGTGGGCCACCCACAGCAGTGACGCATGCCGTGAGATCGGCCCCTTTCTCACACCTCCTGCCTGAGTGTTCTCCCAACAGCGCGGTTCCCCGGCGAGAGCTGGTTCCCACTACCAGGCTTCTTGGAGTAGAAACTACACTGGTTGGTAAAATGCCCTTCGGATGATTCCCTTCGCCTAACTCAGTGCCTGAGACATAGTTAGGGCTCAGTAACTATTTATTAAAAGAAAGAGGGAGACAGGGAGAAATGAAGGGAGGGAGGGGGAAGAAGGAAGGAGGGAGAAGGGAAGAAGAGGAGGAAGGAAGGGGTGGTGACTGAGGTCCACAGAGTTACTCTTATGTACTTTTCTCATTTAATCCACGCAAGCACCCCCAGTGAAGTAGGGAGACTAGGCATTAGTATTTTCAGTTTTCAGGCAAGAAAACAGAAAGTCAGCAAGAGGGACTTGCGCAAGTCACACACATAGTGAATAGTAAGTGCCCTCTTGCCTCCCATCCTCTGATCTTCCAGCATGGTCTGAGGGCCCAGCGGAGTCCTGGGTCCCTAAGGGCATCCTTGGAAAACGAAAGGCAGCATGCAGATCCCTGTCTCCAGCGGGCTGGCAAGCCCGTTTCTTGGATGCACTTTTATGTTTGGTTTCTTACTCTTCCCAGTTCAACTCGGCAGCTGTTTCATATTGAGCCAACTGTCTTCTCTCCCAGCTCAAATGAGGAAATCCAGGGAGGAGTGGGCCAAAGAAGAGACCAGAGATCTTCGGTAAGGTCTGATCTGTGAGTGCTCACCTGGAGGCAGAGCCACACGCATACCTAGAAGTGGAGGGGCAGCCAGTGTCCTTAGCATGACAATGGCCAATAGCAATGGTGGCAATTGGGGCAGTTCTGTGCCCCTACCCAGCTGCTGGGCACAAGATAGATACCATGAAAAAGACAGAGGCCCCAGACCCCGGCCTGGAAGAGCGTATAGCATCTTTTGTGTTGAAAGAATGCAATGTGGGGAGACAAGGAAGAAAGGAATCAAAGCCTGAAGTCTGGGGCTGGCGCTGAGGCATAGTGGGTAAAGCTGCCACCTTCAGTGCCGGCATCCCATATGGGCACCGGTTCAAGTCCCTGCTGCTCCACTTCCTATCCAGCTCTCTGCTATGGCTGGGAAAGCAGTAGAAGATGGCCCAAGCCCTTGGGCCCCTGCACCTGTGTGGAAGATCTGGAAAAAGCTCCTGGCTCCCTGGCTTCAGATCAACACAGCTCCAGTTTTTGTAGCCAATGGGGGAGTGAACCAGCGGATGGAAGACCTCTCTCTCTCTCTCTCTCTGCCTCTCCTTCTCTCTGTGAAATTCTGACTTTAAGTAAAATAAATAAATCTTAAAAAAAAAACAACAACGACGACTAAGCCTGAAGTCAGTTACATGCCAGTTTCAGTACACTGGGAAGTCAGGATGGAACTGTTTGGGCCAGAGGAAGAAGAAAGCGGCCATGGAAAATGTGACTGCTCTGCAGAGACGTGGAGTGTCTTAAGAAGCGGTGGAGAGGGGACATTGCTGAGAGGGCAGGGCTGAGCGTGGCCCGCGGGTGGAACCCTGATGAGCCTCTGGCGGGTGTGAGCCCCTGCGCCCGCTCCAGGCCGCCTCCTTCTGCTCCTGACTCTGCCCCTGGCTGCTCTGTGCTTTTGGCCTCTCTCCTATAAGATGCATGGCCATGATGATTATCATAATAAATATTCTAAAAATAAGGAGCTCCATAATCATGTTTCATGGGGTTGCTGTGTACACGGCAATTCTTACAAAACTGAATGAGCTGAGGTCTGCAAACACGTTGTCAAAGTGCCTGGCTTGAACACACAGTAGCTGTTCCTGGAGCTTCTGCCCTGCAGCAAGCAGGCAGCCAAGCTGCAGGGAGAGACAAGATCCTTCCTCCCAAAGATCCGCCCCGCTCGCCCCTGAGAGGAGCGGAGAAAGCCAAAGAACAGGGTGACTGGGAGCCCAGAGCAGACACAGTCTCGCCAAACAAGCGGCTCCGGCGGTTGGTAGGGGTTTAGGGAAATACAAACTCCTGTTCCTGGCCTAACCAAATCCCACTCCACAGATGCTTCCAAAGCCGCTCCCTGGGCACTGTCCCATGTAAAGGAATGTTTGCTCTGCTAAGTCCTCTAATCCCAGTGTCTGCTATCTCGCCCACTCCCCTGAGGAGTTCCCACCGACTCCCTCCCGGGAAGCCCTCTCTCCGTTCTGATGCACATTTCACGCAGCAGAAGCCAGTTTGGGTCCAGAACAATTGGAAAGTAATGGCCTGGAGTGACTGCTGTCAGTTGCCCAAAGACAAAGGCTCAATATGGATGGAGCCTGGCGGCAGAACCAGGCCCAGAGTCAGGGACAGAGACTTCCTGGGGGCTGCCGCCAAGACACTCAGTCCTGACTACCGGGAGTCCCTAGATCCCTGGAGTCTGCCTGCCTGCAGAGCCCAGCTTTCCCATCACCCCTGCTTGTCCCCAGCGGCCATGCTTGACTGCCTCAGGCCAACATCCTTAGGTGTCCAGGGTCTCCTCACCCTGCTGGCAGGGCTGTGTGTGGAACCCGGGTGCCAGCATTCACCTGCTGTGTGACTTGGGGCTCTATGAGAAGGAGGGACAACATCTACTGCATACAAATTATACTGCATACATGAAGTGCATAGTAGAGGCTTGGCTACTTCTGGACTCATTTTTCCTCCATGTGGTCAGATACTCAATAAAAAGAAAAAAATGTACTGAGTGTTTACAATTTGCCCAGTGGTGAGTCAAGAACTATGAGAGATGTCCTGCATGTGGCTTCCACCCCAAAATCAATTAACTAAGTAATCAGAAAATAGTAATTGTGCGCTTAGTGCATGTCCAGTATCATGCTAGAAACAGTGACAAAATAAAATATGCACAAAGCTACCTCCCTTCCCATGCACCTTTTACTGTGGGGAGACTAAACCGATGTACAGAAACAGTGCAACAATAATACGGTATGCACCAGTGTGGAAAGAGGCGACACAGTGACCGGGTGACAGGTACTGCTAATTGGATGGCCTAGCAGCAGAGAGGAGTGCTCAGGCCAGAAATCTGGGGAGAACCGGTAGGGAGGAGGCATGGGAATTCCCAGTGACATCACTGGGGTTTGGGTTGTGGTGGTCTACTGGTTATTGTGGTTTCAGCCAAGAGAAGAGACTAAACCACTGTAGGAAACGTGGAACAATGGGGTAGAGCGGGGGTCTTGGGGTCCGCCGACTGGGTGAGCAACCTACTCTATGCCTCTTCCTGAGCAACCTGGAGCAAGGAGCTTAACTTCTCTGAGCTTTGTTTGCTGCTCCCACCTGGTGAAGTGGTTTTGAAGATTAAATCACAATATATATCAATTAGCATGGCATCTGGCATTGATGTGTTTTATTATTATTAATAATAATAATACATAGAGAGGGAAGTCTCGCTGTTCCTTCTGGTTCTTTACATGAGGAATGCAGCTCATCCTTGGCCTGGAAAATCTTGTTTGCTGGAGAAGTGGGGCCTACTGCTGCAGCACGGAACTGGATCGTTTTAAAATTAGCTATCTTTTTTTTTTAAGATTTATTTATTTTACTTGAAAGTCACAGTTACACGCAGAGAGAGAAGGAGAGGCAGAAAGAGGGAGAGAGAGAGAGGTCTTCCATCTGCTGGTTCACTCCGCAGATGGCCTCAACGGCTGAAGCCATGCCAATCTGAAGCCAGGAGCCAGCAGCTTCTTCCAGTTCTCCCACATGGGTGCAGGGGCCCAAGGGCTTGGGCCATCTTCCAGTGCTTTCCCAGGCCACAGCAGAGAGCTGGATCGGAAGTGGAGTAGCCAGGACTCGAACCGCGCCCATATGGGATGCTGGCACTGCAGGCGGTGGCTTTACCCACTATGCCACAACACCAGTCCCTAAAATTAACTTTCTAATTTTATTTGTTAATTGCTTTGATTTGGGAATATAAAACTCCAATCACTCAGGAGAGGGAAACTCTGATGTGTTTAATTTATCTTAGAAACAAATCTCCGCCATCCACCCTAGGAGATGATCTCGTAACGCCAGAGGGTGAGCTCAGATGAGCACCCTCAGCCTGGAGCTGCGGCTGGGGCTAAACATGGCTGCCTATACCCAGCCAACTGCAGCCCAGGTCGCTGCTGGCTCCAGCTGTGTGGCTTTTAGTCTTTCTAGTTCTTCTGGCAAGACTCAACAAATCAAAGGAACTCAAAGAATCCAGGCAGTTGTCTATCATGCAGGATGAGTGGTAATGAGATTAGCAGGAATATGCAAAATCCACATTTCCGCACAAATTGCTTCTTAACAAACTCTTTACTGCAACTGCTCACAGGCCCTAACACTGACTGGTTGCTCCTCCTGCTCTGGAGGGTGTATTAATGAGGCAAGCCAAAAGGCCCCTGGTCAAGGGGTAGAGAGAGGTTGAAGAGGAAGGAGAGGATCTCCAAATTGAACCATTAGTCTATGAATAATTGAAGTTGATTGTATTTGAAAATTGACTTTTATAATGGGCTGGTCAGAGGTGGGCCCCAGGAGACTCCATTCGCGCCTTGTCATGGTAGTTCTAGACCAAGGCCAGTATGTAAGGTGCTTTCCTAAATGACAACAGTGGCCTCTGTCATTACTCAGAGGAAGGTATTGGGAGCCCCTGGGCAGTCCTTCATCCATATTATCATGAGTAGGGAAAGCTCTAAGACCAGGGTCTGTGTAGCTGGGAAGGACAGTGGTCTTCCACCAGCTATGTCTGCCAACTTGCTACGGACAAGTGAACTGAGCCTTGGGCTTGACAGCCCTGGATTTTGGATTCTCAGGAGGGTTTTGTAGCTTCCTTTATTTTTCCTTTCATTCCTACAGACACTCATGGGGGTTATGACCAGCAGTGATCCTGTTTGCCATCTCTTTACCTTGTTTGCACACAGTGCCCAGTGAGAGCAACCTGTGAGGCTGGTCAACTGCCTTGGCATCTGTAGGGGTGGTGTGAGGAGTCAGGGTGCCCAATGGAATTTTGGGTGCAAAATATTTGCATCCTTCCCCTCAAAATGTTATCTTTAGCAAGAACAAACCAGCTGACCTCCTTCCTTTGGAATCTCCAAAAATACCATGAGAATAGCAAGGGAGCGCTCTCTGAGCTCACAGCTTGTTGTGAAAACAAGTTACCTATCCTACCCTTCTGGATGGTTTTTTTGTTTTATCATGAGCAGCCAGACAGGATGGAGAATCAGGTCTTTTGATGAGTTTTGTCCCCACCTGGTAACTGAATGCCGATCTGATTGTCTTGTGTCCCGCTAGGAGGTTCTTTGGGGTTCTTTCCTCTCTTGGAAGCCCCCCTTCATGCCGCTCCAGCTGGAGGTCTTAGATTCTAAATAAATCCTTTTAAATCACTCTGCCGTCTGCTTGGAAATTCTTCTTCCATGTGAGATAAAGAACCGAGGTAACAATAACTTCTCCGCCGTTGTTTTCCTATAACAGTGGCAAGCTGGGTCTCTCTGAACGCTCAATCTGATAATTCTCCACCTAAGGAGTTCCTGGTCTGTGGGGTTGTCTCATTCACCCAGAAAGAAGTGGTTGGGATCTTGCAGGAGACAGACTGGGGCTCCATTTAAGCTGCAAAACCCTGGCAATCACTGAATCCCTCTGAGCTGCTTTTCTACAAAAGGGGGGGGGGGGGGAGGCAAATGTGTTTACTACTCAGAACAGTTAGGAGGAATAGATAGGATCTGATCAAAATTCTTACCGTGTCTAGCATGACAGCTGTCAGTCAACAAAATTGTCTCCGCCCTCCCATGCCTGGTGGCTCCAGCATCTGCACTTTCCTGCCCTTCTACCTTCTGAAGTGAAGAGGCCCTAGGCAGGAGTGCTGTGATGCAGAGACTTCTGCTGTATTTTGTTCTTTCATGGTCTTCTTTTTTTTGTTTATTTATTTTTTTGACAGGCAGAGTGGACAGTGAGAGAAAGAGACAGAGAGAAAGGTCTTCCTTTTCCATTGGTTCACCCTCCAGTGGCTGCTGCGGCCGGCGCACCGCGCTGATCCAAAGCCAGGAGTCAGGTGCTTCCTCCTGGTCTCCCATGCGGGTGCAGAGGCCCAAGCACTTGGGCCATCCTCCACTGCCTTCCTGGGCCACAGCAGAGAGCTGGACTGGAAGAGGAGCAACCGGGACAGAATCCAGTGCCCTGACCGGGACTAGAACCCAGGGTGCTGGCGCCACAGGCAGAAGATTAGCCTATTGAGCCACGGCGTCAGCCTCATCGTCTTCTGTCATTGGAGCCAAGGGGTCTCCCGGGGTTTGAAGTGTTTGGGTTTTCTCCCGGAAGGACACTTCTCTGACTCTGGAAAAGATCAGCTGACCTTCAAGGCAAGGGAAGTCTCAGAAAGCAACAAAATACCCTGGGTACCCTCAGGCTACCCTGAAGGCCAAGCCATGAAAGTGGAGACCAAGCATCCTCAGGTAGCAGGAGCACCATGCCACACAGAGCTCCTGGGACATCTGGGAAGGTGAGTGCTCATTCTAGTCCATTCTTTGGTCAAGGGACGAAGAGTTCCTCATGGGCACCTGTGCCAGTTTTGAGATGCCAGAACCCTCTCTTTCTCTGACTGTTGAGAGAAGATGCTGAGAAGAGTCAATGATTCAGGGTGGGCTGGAGGAAGTCTACTGCCCCAGTTTCTCTGTGATTTGTCCCTGTGATTCTTCCAGTTCTTGGATGTTTGGTAGCTGTGGTCTCTACGTAAGAAGAGGCAGAGGAAATAGAACGGAGGGGGTTCTCGAAAAATACAAAGAAAGAGGTGGGTGTTGTGGTGCAGCAAGTTAAGCAGCTGCTTAAGATGCCTGCATTCAGTATTGGAGTACAGATTTGAGTCCCAGACACTCTGCTTCCAATCCAGGTTCCTGCTAATGCACCTGGGATAGTAGCGAATTATGGCTCAAGTACTTGGCTCCCTGCCACCCACGTGGGAGATCCTGATGGTATTCCTGGCTCCTGGCTTCAATCTGGTCCAGCCCTTGCTGTCGAAGGCATTCAGGAGTGAGCTAGAGGATGGAAGCTCGCTCTCTATGACTCTCTCTGTCTCTCTCTTTCTCTGTCACCATGCATTTCAAATAAATAAATAAATATTTTAAAAAAAAAAAAAGTGGAGGAAGAGGCTAATGTCAACGAGGTTGCAGAGGGCATAGAACAGGAATTGACTCTGCCTGCAGAGAGCCTCTCAGACTGCCCCAGTGCTCTTGTGCCTGCTCCTGGTGCAGCGGGAAGGCATTTCGTTCCAGGTCTCCTCCCTCCTGGCTGGGTGTCTGTCTTCCCAGGGCTGCCAAAGGAGATGAGCTCATTTCCAGAACCCAAGGGGTGACTCTGACCCTATCTTCCCAGCTATTGCTGAAGTTGGGTAGTTGAAGCCAGGCAGGGCATCATGCTGGTTCCAGGCCAGCCTGGCATCAGACAAATCGCTGACTCATCTCCCTCTTCTTCTAAACAGTCCCTGGGAACTGGCACCAAGGAGTCTGATGGCATGGCCACCTGGCAGGGACTGGTGAGGGGGAGGCAGGAAGCAGCAGCCACCTGCCACCCCATCCCACGTTTCATTACCTGCACTGAAGACAGAAAGTGTGTGCTCACCTGAGGAGCTCAGAGCTGCAAGTAGAAACAAGCATATTGTCGTAAGAGGAAGTGTTGCAACAAGGGAAATGTTATGCTTTGCGGAGTAGGTAATTCAACTTGAATAACCTTCAGCAGCTATGTTTGGTATATGGTAAAGTTTAGTGTTTTCTTTAACAACAACAACAAAAAAGGCAAGGGTAGGGGTGGGAGAGGGAAGTGGTACATTAGCATTTGTAAAACAAGCACAGAGAAGAATAAAGCACAAAACAAACAAGGTTGTAGTCCCTCCTCTCTTGCCAGATAGCATCTGTGGATGTTTAAAGAACAGATTAGATGACATGTATGCACCAAAAGCTACACCGTGAAAAGCGAAAGCTCCCCTCATCCAAAGGCAAAACTTCCACAAATTTCTTTCCCAGGGGCAAACCATTTGTGTGTATATCTACATGTTTAGTTGTCCTTACAGTTTTTAATATTTGCTTACTTATCCATATTTTTTTGAAAGTCAGAGTGACAGAGAGAGAGAGAGAGAGAGAGAGAGATCTCCCATCCACTGATTGACTTCCCAAATACCCTCAACAGCCAGAGCTGGGCCAGGCTGAAGCCAGGAGCCAGGAACTCCATCTGGGTCTCCCATGTGGACATCAGGAGTCCAAGTACTGCAGCCATCACCTGCTGCCTCCCCGTCTCAGAGTGAGCATTAGCAAAAAGCTGGGCAGGAAGTAGAGACAGAACTCAAACCCCAGGACTCCCATATGGGATTCATGCATCCCATGAGGCACCTTAACTGCTGCAATGCCTGGTCCTGTTCTTAAACATTTTAATACAGCAAAACAGCCTCAGAATTGTAGAGCTCCATGAACACCCGTCACATGGCACTTAGGGATGCCCCTAGCAAGGGTAATATTCTCATAGCATACGATGCGATTGGTGCCCACGGCAGTCTTGCAAGGTGGCAGGAGTGATGCTTCCACATCTTAATGCAGATCAACACATAGATGCAGCTCCTCTTTAAAGCACTTTCACTCCATAGGTAGATAAACCAACCTCGCTCCTCCCGTAGGTGTACCATAATCTCAGTAAGTCCCTGTGAATGGATAATCTGTTTCTCTCCCTACCTGCACATTACCCAAACTCTCTAACATCCACATACAGATTTCTTAGCATGCCTTTGGGTGTGTTCCTAAAATCTTACCAATGGGCATCCTAAATCCACAGCGACCTCCATTTTAACATTGTAGATATTACCTAAGAACAGATACTCCAAGGAACAAGAGTTTCCCTGGTTTAACTCCTCCCTTAGAGGAAGGTGAAAAGGACCTAGTGGGCATCAGAACAGAATCTGCTCATTACTACAAATAGTGTTAGGCATGTGTGCAAGTGGCTTGGGTGTGAATAAGGAGGTGGATTGGATGAGGGAGAAGAGTAAGGGAAATCCTTTGGAATGTAAGGACTGTTATCTTAACCACTGGTAAGAAGGAAAGTGGACAAAGGGGTAAAGAGACCTCTCATTTGCTGTTGCTTGGTAGCTGCCCATAGAGGGGACTCGATGTCAGGACTAGTGCTGCTCAGACTCTGCATGTATGGAGTCAGCGAGAGCCACCAAGCCATAAAGAGAGGACGCGACGGTCGGCCCTGCCGCTGGAGGCTTTTACAGCCTGAGAGCACTTCAGAAAGCTTGCAGAAAAATGGAAGTCAAAGATAGAGTTGCTTTGGTGCCAAAAAATGGACACATACACAGTCTTTTCATAATCTACACTTTAATGAACTTTACAAAGACCCCTCAAATACACAGATTTCAAAATTTTTACACAAAGATAAACATCTGTTAGTTCCATTTTCCAGGAGCTTTTTGAAGTACCCTGGTGTGGGCCAGAATTTTTTTTTAGGATCTCCATTGTTGTATGTATGTTCCAGCTGTAGCTATCTCTAAGAAAGCAACAATTTATTGTTAGCCCTCCAAGCTCTATGCTTAGCTAGGTAGTTTTCAATTCAGGTCTCCCTTGCAGCTGCAGTCCTGTGCGGGCTCTTGTTTTGATTGGAATTGCACAAAAGAATTTGTCATTTCCTCTCTCACTTCCTGAGATTACCGTCCTATAGAAAGACGCATGGAGGCAGGGCCATTGGTTTGGGATCACAAGAGACAGGCACTCAACTCAAACTGACTTGAAGGAAAAGATGAGTTTTTGGTTCAGGTAACTTTAGGAGATTTTGAGGAATTGCTCGGTGTGGTACTTAAAAGAATGTAATTAGAGGCCAGTGCTATGGCCCAGTAGGCTGAGTCTCCGCCGGCTGTGCCAGCATCCCATGTCGGCACTGGTTCATGTCCCGGCTGCTCCTCTTCCCATCTGGCTCTCTGCTTGGGACCCTGCACTCATTTGGGAGACACAGAAGAAGCTCCTGGCTCCTGGCTTCAGACCAGCCCAGCTCCAGCTGTTGTGGCCATTGGGGAGTGAACCAGGAAAGGGAAGACCTTTCTCTCTGTTTCTTCCTCTCTCTGTCTGTAACTCTACCTCTCAAATAAATAAATAAAATCTTTACTTAAAAAAGAATGTAATTAGCTATTATCAAGGATTTGTTTCTACCATCTCTTAAATTCAGTTTTCTCTCTCTCACCTTCTTTCTCTGTGCTACCAAGAGCTCCAAGATTAGGAACCTTGCGAGAAAGAAACATTCTCTCTCATAGAAGTGTCTGGCTAAGGTTGTGACTTGAGCCCACCTCTGGCCTGGGAGGTAAGATCAGACTCATCCTACTAGCCTGAGCTGAGATGTAGGGCAGGTGGTTCCTTCAGATGAAAGTGGAAGAAAGAAGACTGTAGGCAAAGACAAAAGGTATCCACCTACCATGTCCTGAAATGAGACAAAGTCGCACTTTGGGTAGCCTTGGGTGTGTTGGCTTCGGAACACTGAGACTCTTCCGCCTTGGCAATGGAGAATCATGGAGTCACCAATAGTTGATGCATTGCCAAGCCCCAGCCTAGTGGTGGGACCCCTTCTGCAAACACTTGGAAACTCTTGGTGACAGGGGCCTTGCTCACTGCCTTCAAAAGCAAAGCGTGCCACCGTTAGGCACCTTCGTGTGTTTTTGTTAATGTTATTATGAAGTTATAATAAATAATGTTAAAATTATTTATGTTATTAAATATAATGTTATTATGAAGTATAATAAATACTGATATGTCAAGTGGTTCTTGTCTGTGAGCACTCAGCTGTATACATGCATTAGTTTAATGTCTTTTTTATAATATTCCTGCGAAAAGGTTACTATTATTATCCCCACTTTATAGAAGAGGAAGCCAACAGTAGAAGAAATGAGGTAACTCACATATTTTGAGGGTGAGATCCTGATAAACCTCTACACAATGGAAGTCTGCCACCCCATGGTTTCTGCCTCTTGGTCTTATGTTGAGCTTTTGAAATGGTCCTGATAAGTTCTTCAAATAATTGTTGTTAGCTACCATACAACTCCTAAGGCCTCAGTTTCTTAAAGGAAGTGGCCCTAGCACCTTCTGCCACTTTGAAAGTGATATGATTTGCACAGATTTCACTAAAATCCCTTCTCAGAGCATGCTCACTATCTGTCCCAAGATGTGTTTCAACCTCCACCTGCCGCAGACAGAGACCAACCCGTGTAAGGTGTGACGGGACCTCCTTGCTCCGCTGCCGTGCAACTGTCAGGCAACTGAGACAACATGGGAGTGACATTAGAAGTGACAGCCTACTGACAACTCGGCTTGAACTTGGAGTCCTCCTTCGTCCTGGGTTCTTCTTCATCCGAGTTTCTGCTGAGTGTCAGCCCAGGTTATTGCAAGGAAGTCTTACTCTCCAGCTGCACCGCAGGTCTGTGCCCTCATTCTGGGTGACTTTCTCCCTGGCCAGTTCATTATCCCTTCCATTATTTGCATCTCTCAATACATCATTCTACACCTCAGTTACCCCTCCTGGCTTGGGCCGCCTTCAGATTTGACAAGCACTCATTTGTCAAGTCAGAGACTTAAAAGAGCGTTTTTCTCCTGAAATAGGAGTGAGAATAGACAATGCCACTGGAAGCCTTCTTACAATCTTAGTTAACATATCCCATTGACTGTTTGTTTGTTTGTTTTAGATTTATTTATTTGAAAGAGTTACACAGAGAGAGAAGGAAAGGCAGGGGTGGGGGGGTCTTCCATCTGCTGGTTCACTCCCCAGTGCTGGTTCACTCTCCAATTGGCTTCAGTGACTGGAGCTGTGCCAATCCAAAGCCAGGAGTCAGGAGCTTCTTCCAGGTCTCCCACATGGGTGCAGGGGCCCAAAGACTTGGGCCATCTTCCACTGCTTTCCCAGACACATGAGCAGGTAGCTGAATGGGAAGTGGAGCAGCCAGGACTCGAACCAGTGCCCATATGGGATGCCAGCACTGCAGGTGGCAGCTCCTGCCACTGCGCCCCCCCCCCCCACTATGCCACAGTGCTGGCCCCCTATCGACTGTTCTATCAGTTACTCCTCTTCCCTTTGTGTACCAGGATTTGTGAGAGAGTTCATCGAATACTGTGATAGACTACTGACAAACCACATCCAAGGACCTCTTACTCTTAGAATATTTCAATAGGAAGAGACATTAGCTTGTTGTTCTCTTTTCACTCATTGAATTATCTAACATGTATTTATTTTTAAAAGATTTATTTATTTGAAAGCCACAGTATTAGAGGGGGTATGCTTGGGGAGGAGAGAGAGAAAGAGAGAGAAATATTTATTTATCTGCATTCCCCTAATGCCTACAAAGCTAGGGGTGAGACAGGAATCCTATCTGGGACACTTACACCAGGGTAGGAACTCAAGTACTTGGGAACTCATCTTCTGCCTCCCAGGTGCATTAGTAGGAAGAGAGATCAAAAGCAAACTAGTTGAACATGAACCAGGCACTCTGATATGGGATGCTGACGCCCCCCCCCCCCCGGGGGGGGCAGCTTAACCCCCTGGGCCACAAAGCTCTCCCTTATCTAACATTTATGGAGCACCAGTTTTGCCAGGATTAGCTGAGAGCGGCTGGGAAAGTTGGCTAAACCACCTGAACCTTAATTTTTTTTTTTTTTATCTGTAGAATGGTGGTAACAGCGTCATGCACCTCACAGAGCGAATGCAGAAATCCGGTGACTTTGCTTTCAAAGGTTCTTGGCAGGTGAGAAATGCTCCGTACACCTAAGCTATAAAGTCCCTTTGAATCAGTTCATGTTTATTTCCCTCAATTAGTGCTGGTTTCCTCCCTTCCTGGTTCCTGAGCCAACCCCCCTTTTATGCTTGTATTTTGTTCTTCTCTGCCCCCCCCTCCCCCACCAACTGCACTTGCAACCCTGCACCCTGGCTTGTGCAGCAAAGAGCAGTGCAATATGCCTTTGTTAGCTTGCTGGGATTGCATCCATGGGAAACTCTCTCTCTCTCTCTCTCTCTCTCTCTCATGATTGAATAGGTTCCTTCCCACTTCTTGCCTTGCAAAGTCTTTTCAATGTAAATAGATTGAATGTCTGAGCTTTCTTCCACCCAAAACTCCCTACTCCCCAACACTCACACCATTCTCCAACCATAAACATTTGGGTAATTATATTATCAGATAAAGAAGACTCCCTCCAGAATCCCATGTTTTCAGTCCTTCATATCTTCAAGGTCACCCCAAGGTCACCATAAGACCTCACTCCAAGGAGCAGAATTTACATAGAAAGCATTGTGAGTGGTGAACCATTGAATTGTGCAGCACAGCTGCACCCTCAATGCTCTCCATAGCTGGGTCCCTGTCCTTCACCCCATTTCCTCTGTGGACTGTCATCCCTTCCTTGATGGAGATGTTGATAGCCTAGAACAGGGCATGAAGGCACTAGACGTAGGCGGGTGGGATGGGGGCAGGGGTGGAGCCAGAGCCTCCTGCCTGGGCAGAGGATTGTGTCAGACAGAGACAGCACTGGGAGTGCCTGGTGAGTGGCGTGGTGCTGGGACCGGCTAAGGGTACTGGGAGGGATGGCAGGCAGCATTCACTGAGCACACGCACCATGCCAGGACTTGACCATGGAGCCTTGTTTTCTTTTCCATATGCCCCGTATAGACAGCAAACAAAGTCTCAGAAAGACTTGACCAACCGCCAGAGCTGGTGAGGGGCAGGGACGGGGTCAAACCCCACCTGTGTAGCCCATTCTGTCAATTCAACAGTACTTCCAGGAGGAGAGACATAGTTAAAAAAAAGGAAAAAAAAACAAAACAAAACAAAAAAAAACTAGAAATGAAGTCAACTCTTAAAACCAGGAGTGTTCCTTGTGTATGGGGGTCCCAGAGATATGGCAACAAATTAACCCTAACGGAGTGACTTGAAACAAGACCTAGAGGCTTGAGGGAAGGTGGAGGCAGGGCTGCGTTCCCTCTGAAGACTCCAGCACAGAATTCTTGTGTCTTGAGTCTGGCGGCTCCGGCAATCCTTGGCGATCCTGGTATCACTCCAATCTCTCGTGCACCCTCCCGTGGACCTTCCCCAGCCTGTCTCTGGAGGACTTCTTCTCTTCTTGTAGTATAACAGTCATTGGATTTAGGGCCCACTCTAATCCACTGGGACCTCACCTTAACTGATCACAACTGTAAAGACCCTATTTCCAAATCAGGTCATATTTGAGGTTCCCGTTAGCTGTGAATTTTGAATTTGCGGGCGGTACACATTCAACCCATTACACCTTGCCTCCCAAATTCTTTTTAGAGCTAGCCCAGGCTTCTCTTTGAAGTTTGATTCCTGCAGAAATAGCAGCTCAGAAATGGCTCATTCCAGTCTATGGAGGTGTTTTGCACACGTGAGCATGGAGCTATGTGGTGGGAGAACATTCTTAGGAGATGAGGTCACTTGGGCTTGAATGTGTGGAAGTGTGCTTAGTGCTGGCAGCCTGATCCTTCAGCATCCAGAGAGCAGATGGTCTTTCTCACCCAGGAGCTGGCCCTCACCCAACATGACCAGGTTTCAATCTGGACATTCCAGCACTGGGATGGGTGCTGGCCTTGTCTTTGAGGTGCCTCTCAGGGTGGCTGTGTGGAGGTCTTCCTGAAGTGGACTAGCTGTTAATCATAGTGATCAAGCAAACAAGGCTTGCCTGAATACTAACAGAGATGGGGCATATCTTAGCATTGTAGCTGGGCTGAGTCTGGGGTGTGCTGGTTTCCAGGCCAGCGTTCTTATAGTCCATGCTGGTCTCTCTTCTTGTCCTGCCTGCTCTGGGTGGTGTGCTCCATCTGTCTATTGACTTCTCTGCATGCCAATAGTTGATGCTGCCTTATTGCTACCTCCTTCACCAGCGCCAGGTGGCCACACCCAGGCTTCACCTAGTCCCATCGTCTGCCTGTCCTCTCAGGTTTTCTATGCACCACTCTGCTTTGAATATCCACCCTCATTGGCTCTCCACCTCCCACTTGGGCCTCCAGGAGCTGTCCACTCATCTCACCTGGCTCTCCCATCGCCTCATTTCCCAACAAGCCAATCCTAGGTGGGGATGCTGAGGGCTGCCTGGCAGGAATCGCTGTCATGTGCTGCAGATGCCAAGATAAAAGGGGTCAGGGAGTGGGCCCCTCCCCAGCCCAGCAGCCCTTCTGCCCTTGCCCACTGAGTAGCAGTGACTGAGCAGAAGCCTCCTGCTGTATAGATGGAGCCCGGGTAGACCACCTACCCCACCACATCCTGGACTGAACCTCCCCCCAGCCCCGCCCCGGCCTTAACTCTGTCTACCAGGCACTCAGCTCCCTTCTCATCTCAGCATCAGCAATTCAGGAATCTACCTGAGCGCTTCCTCTTCAGTCACCTCCATGCTCCTCTACTTGCTACACCTGTTACATGATCAGTAATGTAACATAGAACAGATTTGACAACTTGTTTGTTGTTTAGTGCACATTCGTTTATTGATAGAATATAAGCTTGTAGAAGGCAGGGCTTGTAGCCTAGGGCCTGGAACAATCTGCCCTAGTTGAGTGACTTTTTTTTTTTTAAGGAAAAATTTACTGAACAATTAAACGAGTAAGTGAGAAGGAAACAGCCAGTCCTGTCAAATGAGCTGGAAGGACTGACTTCAGAGATGGGCTAATCTTTTCCCTTAATTTTTCCTGGGAGGAAGCTGGACCAGGCTTTGCATTTTCCAAGGAGCTTTCAAGATGTGCTATGCCATTTGGCCTTGCCACACATTCTCTGAGGAATAGAGTGATGGTGCAAATGGAGACTTGGAGAGGTTGCCTCTCTCAGATCACACAGCCAGAATTTAAATTCAGGTTTGTCTGACTCCACTATAGTTGCCTCTAACCAAAACTATGTTCGGGATGAGAAATATCTTCAATTTCAAGACCCAAGTGCAATTAATTTGGAATGCTAGCTGAGGCCACCATTTTGGGATGAATCTGAGGCTGTGTCCGGGCCCAATGGTCAAGAATGCACGAATGATCAACACAGGAGAGGGAAGGACAGGGTCCTGCCCTTCCCGGATCAGGCGACTTCTGCAATATGAAACTCCTTTTCTTGGACTGCTTCCCCTTCTCACCACTCTGCTTTAGTCCCTCAGTAATAAGAAGCCTGTGGCAAAGGCACCAAGCCTTGCTTAGTTGGAAGTGAGCAGAGCATAATTAGAAAGGCACTCAGAGCACATTTGGGCATCCCAGGATCTTCCGTCCATCATACAGGGCTTATCATCACCTCCACGTAGGGTGGACACCACTATGTTAATGATGGGAGAACAGCTACTCCTAAACCGTTTGCCTCTGTCTTTGAAGGCACTGCAGGGCCTTCGGACAGCAGACTTGCCTTCAGAACCATGTTGACTGGGGGTTATGTTACTCTTTCAGAGTCTGCCCTGGGAGCAGGAAGACCATCCTGAAATGTGCTTGGTGATGCTGGAACTGGAGTCAGCAGCCAAGAGAGTCATCTGCAGCCCATGATGCTCGAAGCAGAGTCCTTCTGCACAGAGTGGAGCAGGGACTGTGTGCAAAAGACTTGACTGCCCCATGGCTGGGGGTCCCAGCCGTCTCCTCAGTGAGCCCAGAGAAGGTTGCTGAGTCATGAGCTAAAACTGGAGCGCTGTGCATCACCCATGCCTCCCACAGGCACAGTAATGGGCATTTCTATCTCCTCCCATCTTCCTGGACATGGTCTGTAGGATGCTAGATAATACAGGGTCTAGACATAGGTCTGAGTTCGAGGAAACTGTGCCCTAGTTAGGGAGACGGGGCTCTCACATCTCTTGGGAAGGCCTACACCACTTGTCCTAATGCCTCGCTACCTTCCTCTCCCTTCCCCTTCCCAGAGGCAGCCCATCTTTGTGCCAAACAGACCCACTTTCTTGTAATTCCGCTGATATTTTGCACTATTACATACTTCCATGCCTTTGCTGGCAAACAGCCCTTCATGGTGTTGATTGCTATCGCTACGCCTCTATGACCTGGCTATGAGGACCTGGGCAAATTAATCACCTCTAGGACCCTACTTCCTCTTCTTCACATGGGATTAATGATACTGTCACCTCCTAGGGTTGTTGTAGAAATTAAACGAGTTAGTCCACATTAAGCCCTTAGAACTGCACTCAGGACTCAAGAGGCATTAGATACGAGTTAGTAATTAATATTATTGCTCACCCTTCAAGACTCAACTTGAACATTATTTTTACCAGGAAGCATTGCCAAAAATACCATCATCAGGGTTGGAAAATAAAAGATTACCTGGAAAAGAGATCTGCAGCATTTATGACAAAGGACTACTTTCCTTAATTTATGAAGACCACATGCAAATCTGTGGGAAGGCCACAGTACAATAGAAAAGCACCCAGTGCATAAGAACATGCGGTTCACAGAGGAAGAAATACAAGTCATCAAGAAGCAAGGGGAAAACGTCCAATTTCGCTCTAATTAGGCAAGCCAAAGCAGTAATGAAAGGCCATTTTTTTGCTTATCAGATTGGCAAAAGTTTTAAAGTTTGATAACACCCAGTGTTGGCAAGGATGGAGAAATTAACCATTTGCATACTCTTGAAGAAAGTCTAGATTTCTGCAGCTCTGTCAGTGAGAATTTTTGGAAATATTTATCAAAACTAAAAATGCACATTTCCTTTGATGCTGGAGTTCACCTCCTGTTTACGCTATTGATATCCTCACAAGAGAACAACAACATATGTTACTACTGTGTACATTCCAGATTTCTAGAATTGTGCCTGGCACACAGCAGGTGCTCAATATTTGTTGCATGAATTCATGAACCAAAATGTTCATTGTAGCAATGGTTATAATAGACAAAAAATGAAAACAATAATAATTAATTTAAATTAATAAGCTATTAATTTCATAATTTTAATTAGTCATTCTACACCCACACAATGTAGAATTCTGTAGCTGTTAAAACCAATACCATATACCTGTATATTCTGATTAAAGAGGTTTGCTATTACATAAAGGGGGGAAACCCTCAATCATTGAGGTGTAAAACACTAAGTATTGCGCATGATCATCGGTGTAAATAAAAAAGGAATATGCGATATAATTATTCAAGTATTCTAGTCTATGTGTTCTTTCCTAAATAGATGACTTAGAGGCCATTTATAACTCCTCTGTGGAGCATAATCAAGACAAGCAGGTGAGCCAGGACAGAGAATTTTAGATTCATTTTATGGATTTCTACCTGAATTTTCTTTTTCCTTAAAGTTAGTTTTCTGTGGGTATATATTAATGTTATTTTAAAATCTTAATAGACAAGTGTGCATTTTGTTGTTTAGTAGCTGACTATGCTTAATCCACCAACTATTAACATAAGCCTGGGGTTTAAGCATCGGTATTGGTTTGGGGAGCCAAATCCTGGTCAAACCATACTCATCTGGGTTGGGTGAGTGAGGAGTGTGAGGTTCTCAAGTGTCTGTAGCTGTAAGCAGGTACTGTGGGAGGTGGGTAGGCTGAGGATAAGGTATAGAGAGTGAGAGATTGAATTGGGAAAGGCTGCAGACCTGTCTCTCCACTTCCTACTTCCGCTCCCTTCCTTCTCTGTTCTGGCTCTCATCTCTGAAGTGTCAGGGTCACTGTAGCTTTGGTGCCAATAGCCTGAGTGGTTTAAACCACATGGCTCAGAAGCTCCCGGTAAAGCAACAGTGCAAACCTTTGCACTAGAGAGACTCCAGTAGGAAGGTGCCTAACTCCTGCTCCACCATTTATCTGTTGCATGACTTTCGGCAGGTACCTCTTCCCGGTGGGTTACACTGGGTCTGAGATACATATATTAATGTTCTCCATAGAATTCTAAACTTCACATATGTTCTTAGTCTCCAAACTTCCAGAAGTACTGTTATGACTTGGACAGAATTTGGCTCCCCAACTTCATGCAAATATTTAAATGCCAAAGTCTTTTGTGAACAGTAAATGAATTAAGGTTTGAGGGGTTGAGTGTAGAGACTTGATACCATTACAGCCATTGGGAATTAGGTTGCTAAGGTGGAGCCCATGTTAGAATCATGACAATTATATAAAGAACAACACATGGACATCAAGGATGAGCAGGCGTCCCTCTCTCCGCATCCCCCTGCCCCATTCCCCATGTGATCATCCCTCTGCCATCCTCCAGTCTCAACAAATGCCTACACCAATGGAGATGCCCAACCATGGACTGTGAACCTCCAAAACTATGCCCTGAGATAAACTGTCTTCTTCCCTAAGCAGCTCCTTGTGGGTATTTTAGTTGTGGTAACGAAAAGCTGACCAATACAAGTGCTGTTGTGTACCAAGAGAGAGAAAGGTTTGCTGAATGAAAGAATTCAACAAAGGCAGCTTTTATTTCTCCCCAGATGTTTTGTAAGTGTAATTGGAACAGCTCACGCATCATGTAGAACTTAATCACATGGCAGTTATTGAAGACTGTTGTGCATTGAGCAATTAGGTTAATATTTTGCAATAACTAGTATAGATAATATTAACGTCTGTATATTGAACAACGTCATTTCTATTCTCTCCCTTAGCCCTCGGTTCTGGATAGTTGGGTAATATCCTTGTTTACACCAGGGGGGAAAAAAAAACACAGAGGCTTCAAGAGATTAAAGCGTTTGACCAAGGGCACACAGTGAGAAAACATCAGGGCCAAGATGAAAACTCCATGTAGTCTGACTCTGAAACCCAAATACTTTTCTAAATCATTGACACTGCTGGAAATAATTGTAGGAGACTTAGAAATAATAATTATCACATAAACTGAACCTAACAGATCTGCTGCTGGTCTAAACCGTGCTTTCTCCTCTGTCATCAGGCTGATTTTCCAATGAGCCTAGAACTTCCTGGCCCCTAACTCGGTTACTCCTCTGGTTCCTGCTATACACCCTCTTGAGAATGAATGGCTGGCTGACCTACCTAGCAGCCTTCTTTGCCAAGCTCCGATTCCTGATTAATTTTTCTTTAAGGAAATTGTAGCAAGCAGCTCTTCATAGGAAGGAAAACAAACGCACTTCACAATATTGCTCAGAATTTGCATGCTACATTCTAAAGAAACCTTGCCGGGAGTTCTCACTGATGTTTGTTTTCTGGTTGTTATTTAAACTCCGAGCTGCCCGATCAGACAAGGGGTTAGGTGACAGTTCAACTTGCCAGAGGCCAGGGATCTCTAGGTGTGTGACTGAGGCCTGCATGTTGAGATGGAAGGCGAATCTGAAGCCACCAGAGGTGGCCCTGGGGCCACACACATGTTGTTTCTTGCAGAAATTCTGGAAGCCAGCAGAATTACCGGCCAGGGGCCAAGCAGCAGGAACAGGACACAGATCTGGGCTTAGCATTGTGGGTTTACAAACTGCTTATCTGAGGCCTCCACACAGCATTCTTGTCACAGATCTAAGCAAAGGCAAGGAGCTTGATTGACGTAAGCCAGTGATGGTCACAATCAACTCAACAGATTTGAGCAAGAGTTCTGTGAGTATAAAACACCTCCTTTTGTTTTTTAAAGATTTATTTATTTATTTGAAAGGCAGAGGCCAGAGCCCCAGCTCAATAGGCTACTGGCGCCCCAACTGGGTCTAGAACCCCGGGTACCTCTGCCTGCGGCACTGGTACCTGGGGTTCTAGACCCAGTTGGGGCGCCAGATTCTGTCCCGGTTGCTCCTCTTCCAGTCCAGCTCTCTGCTGTGCCCCAGGAGGGCAGTGGAGGATGGCCCAAGTGCTTGGGTCCTGCACCTGCATGGGAGACAGGAGGAGGCACCTGGCTCCTGGCTTCGGATCAGCGCAGCACACCGGCCGTAGCGGCCACTTGGGGGGGTGAATCAACAGAAAAAGGAAGACCTTTCTTTCTGTCTCTCTCTCACTGTCTAACTCTGCCTGTCAAAAAAAAAAAAAAAAAAAAGGCAGAGTTACAGAGAGGTAGAGTAAGAGAGAGAGTCTTTCCATCAGCTGGTTCACTCTCCAAATGGCCAAAACAGCCGGAGCTGTGCTGATCCGAAGGCAGGAGCCAGGAGCTTCTTCTGAGTCTCCCACATGGGTGCAAGGGCCCAAGAACTTGGACCATCTTCCACTGCTTTCCCAGGCACATGAGCAGGGAGCTGAATGGGAAGTGGTGCAGACAGGACTCGAACCGGAGCCCATATGGGATGCCAGCACTGCAGGCGGCGGCTTTACCCACTATGCCACAAAACCAGCCTCTCACACAAAGCACCTCTTAGGAGAAAATAGAACTGAATTGCAGTTGATCTAAGGAGTAGATCTTGCTAGAAGAGGAGAGTGACACAGAGTGAGCAATAGGGCTCTCAGTTGAGATTTTCTACCTCCTAAAGGGTCACAGAATTTCCACCGCTAGAAGGAGCTCCGCCAAGTCTCCACACAGCAGGTGAGAAAGCTGAAAATGAGGAAAGGGAGCTGACTTGCCCCAGGTCGCGTGTGCAGGAGGGACACAGTCTCAGCCTTGGACCTGAGGAAAGGGTTCACTGATTCTCGTCACTGTGCGTAACTTCAGTGACCACCATCATGGCTCTGGGCAGTGTGTCCTGGTGATTCCATCCCACTGTGGGTGGCAGCTTTGTTTGTAAGTTATTTCTCCTGTGCAGAGAGGTTAATGCTCCGGGGAGGTTTCGCCTGGATAGGACGTGGGAGTAACGTGACAGCAGTGACTAGGTCTCTGAGAAATTGGCTGGGGGATTGTTAGACACGCCCAGTACTGCCAGAGAACACGGGTTTGGGGACGAACCACATCAGCAATGCCTGGGAAATCTGGGGCCCCACCCAAGGCCCAGCAAAGAGTTTTAGTAAGTGCCAGCATCCCATTGTTTGAGGTGCTCTGCCCTCAGGACAGTTAGGGTGAGTGGGTCAATTGCTGGGAAGACAGACAGGATGCCGGCTTCACAAGGATGGGCCCTGGGATTGTCGGGGTTGAGCTGCCCTCACAGTTCATTCACTCACAAGGACGAAGACCCAGCGGGGGCTGCCCTGGAAAGGGAATACCGAGTAGATTTCTCCTTAGGTCTCAACAATGCCAAGATTCTGACCATTTTTATAAGATAAATAGACCAAGAAATACAATGGTTTCCTCTTTCTGGAATGTAGGCTTCACAAAGACAGGCATTTTTGTTGTTTTTTGTTTTCACTGTCATAACCCCAGTGCCCAGAGCGAGCGTACAGCTCATGGGCTGGATCCACTGCCTGCTTTTGCAAATGACATTTCACTGGAACACAACCACACTCATTCATTTCCATATCATCTCTGGCTTCTTTTGCATTACCAACGGCAGAGATGACTCTTCCTGAGCGACCCTTTGGCCCCTGAAACCTAAAAATACTCACTGTCTGGTCTTTTGTAGGAACGATCCTGACCATCTCAGACATAGAATGCTGTCTGTAGCCAGCAGCTGCTCAAGAAATACTTGATGCTGGAGAGAATTTCTCTCTCTGTTGGTGCCAGAGAGGTACAGAGACCTTAATTTAGGGGTGATCGTAGAGGTATAGAGGATACAGGCATGGGATTCGGGGCTGGCAGGGCTGGCTCCACTGTTGACAAGCGATGAGACCTTAGACAAACTATTTAGCATCTCTGTGCTTATCTGCTTCAGATATAAAACATTAGGAATAACTAGCCAATGATAATTTGTCCATTTATGATAAAGGGTCAAATTACATACTGTACAGAGAGCACGGAGCCTGGTACACTTAACTCTGGAACACACATTACCTGCGTTGAGAGGCCTTTGATGAGAAAGGTTTAGACCTGCAGTTACAGTTACCAGGGAACGGGAGTTGGCCATCAGAAGGCCTAGGCTCTTCTGTTCCATTCATTCCCCTTGAGCTCTCTGTAGAAGCAGTGGAAAGGACAAATTCAGAGATGATTAGTAGGCAGCTGGACATTTAAACTTGTAGAAATCAACCAGTCTACCAATTTCCATACGGTGATCTTTAAGATAGTGAATAAATAGGCAAGATTTAACTGACTATCAACTTTCGGGAGTTTTTCCAATGGGAAAAAATAACGACCCATCTCTAGCCTCTGCTGTATTACCTGGACGACCCACTGCGCACCACCGTGTGGATTCAGGGCTGAGCACCTAGAGGTCACAGGAACTCATGGGAGCTGCCTGGTGGTAGAGGGACTGACCCTGCCTCTCTTAATTAGCCTCCACGAGGGAAGAGGTTTCTCAAACAATGCAAACGTGGCCCCTTTGTATGACTGGTGGGACTTTATGCATATTTGGTTTTCTGGCAGGAAATCCTGGCATGAACTAGGTGTTCTGGCAGAAGTCTCCAAGCCCTCCGATTTCCCAGGGTAAGCCAGAAACCGAATTAATCACAGACAGGTGCACATCCACACTGCAGGAGACTGAGTCAGAGACATGTTGTAACTCAGGACTGAAAAGGCCCGTGTTTATCGCTTCCCTGATTCTGAGATTTTGCAAATCACCTCCACATGCCTGTTTCCAGCAAATCAGTAGATCGATTTCCCTCAATCCTATTGGGAGCTATGTGGAAGCTCCCAGAACTCTTTGGGGCTACTCTGGCAAGGGAAGCTCACTCCTCCACCTTGTTCACACACATCGAGCCCCACCTGTAGCCCTCAAGTCACCGAGCTCCTTGAAGGCTGCTCCTCTGCACCACGTAGAATTCAGTTTCAGATGTCTCTAGGGCCTGAGAACCTGCTGCTTTTATACCAAGAAACAGAGATTTGATAAACAAGGAAGGCTGGAGATGTGGAACGGGTTTTCATTCTTCTGTGCTTTAACCTTCTGATGTGTCAGGTTCCCTTCTGGGAGCCAATTACCATTTATATGCAGAGAGAGAAGCACAGAGCCTTCAGTCTCCAACGTTCTCAACTGGGTCCCTCCCCTCTAACCTTCAACCCCTAAATGTTAGCCATCAGCCAATCACCACACAGCCACCTGCCATCAAACACTACACATGTTTAATATCCACTGGGACATGCAGCAGGTCACTACCTCCTTCCAGAAAGCACAGCTGCTCGAAGGGCTCCTGTCAGTGTTTAAGGACCAGTTCCGAAGCACAAGAGGGAGAGTCCTGCAAGAAGACAGGAGCTTGGCAGGTGATGGGAGTGTGATAGGGGAAGATCTGGAGCAGTTCCAGGCTCCTGCTCAGGCATGACCCCCATCACCTCCTCATCTCCCTGCCAGGACTCTTCCCAGCCCCACATGAAGCACACACTCCTGGCTCTCAAGCTATTCAGCTTGCAGTAAGTCAGGCTCACCCAGTACTACAGTGGCCAAATCACAGGTGACCCCCGAGAAAGAGAAAAATCAGTCAGTCCTCAGTTCCATGCAGTAACGGAAGATGACATTTGTGCAGGTGAAGGGAGAGAGAAAGAGGTGCAAGGAAGGATTGGCTCCCTCTCTCTGCATCTACTCCAGTCCCCTTTGAAGCGTCTCTGTGGACCAGGGCCACAGGCAGGAGGGTGGCTTTTCTTTAGGAATCAGGAGCTCCGCCCCAAGACTTACAACGACAGTGCATGGGATTGCAAGGTTTCAAGGAGGCCTCTTAGGATATTTTGCACAAATGCCTCAAGAACTGAGCAGGTCCTTCCTGCAGGTAACATGACATCCAGGATTCAGCGCTGGCCTCTTCAGGCAGCCGAGGGAAACCCACAGCCAGGAATTGGAATGCTTTGCTCTGCTTGGGTTGATCAAAGTCATTTCTGATCCGAATCTGACCTGCTTTGATTTGACAGTCTACCCTGTCACTGCTGTGGCCAAGGTTTGGCCTCCTGTTTCATGGAGAGGAGCTCTTCTCTGCATACCTCGGGCCCTTCCTTGACCTCCCATGGTGCCCTCATCCTGCAGCCAACAAGGACGCTTCCACCAGCAGCTGTCAGCAGGGCAGCCCCGCCTTGGCCTCTGCACTGGGCTCCATATTCCGCCCTGGAGCTCTCCTCTCCTCCAGAGGTCTCCTCTTTCCCCTGCTGGTTTGGTTTCTTCTGTTCCAGGCTCAGCTCCTACTCCTTTCTCACCTCACCTGGCCAGTCCTCTGCCTTTGCCCCCTGCCATATATCTGGCTTCCATTGCCCAGCCATCTCCAGAAATCCCTGCCCCTCTCTCGGGCCTTCCTGGGCAGGTGAGAGAGGAGGTAGTGTTTCCCCCTGTTCTACTCTAAGTTGTTCATTCCTCGCCCCAGTACACACTTACCCAAAGAGCCACACCAGCACAAAAAGCACTGGGTAGAATGAGAAAGAGATACAAGATCACTGTCAGGGAGAGGAGAGTTATCGCCCCACCACGCCAGCCCACTGGGAGACCGGGTGAGAGAACTTAGTCCATCCTGGGAAGACACGAAGCAGGTGCTGGAGGACCTGGCATGCTCCCAGCTCGAATCCGCACACTGCTGTTCACCTGCCTGAGTTCACGTGCAAGTGAGGGGTCATCACGGCACACAAGCTTTCCCCATGGCTGTCTCCTGTTCTGCTTAGTCCTGACCTCTAGTGTTCTGAGTTCCTTCCCCCAACTTTTAACTCTTATGACTATTTTTTTTTGATTGCCCAAAGGGGCCTCCCCTGTCCTTTCTGGAACCATAGGGGTTTCAATCACATCTGCTCCTAATTCTGTTCTCATCTGTGTCATACGCACACATGTCCCCAACCAACCACGAACGCACAAACCAGCAGCTGGAGGCCCGAATGAGCGACAGGCAGAGATAAGCACAAAATCAAGTGTGTGTCCACAAACATTCTATGTATTCGTTCAGAGGGGCCCCCAGATAAGTGTGTTGATAAATATGGGTCCACTGGGTGTGCAGGGTCAGAGGTTGCCTGGCTCATGGTTTCCAGGAAAGAGGCTGAGTGAGGGGCAGGAGGTAGGTGAGGGGAACCCAGTGGGAATGAGGAGTGCCCCAAGGTCGGTCACGAGATCCCAGGAGCACTCCGCTTGCTTGGTTGGCATTGTATTCTGGTCTTGGGTGTCCCTCTCACCTGGTTTATGAGTCTGAAAACGTATGGAAGCCAGGCCATGCCCCACAGCTACTGCTGCTTTGGGCTCTGCTGAGCACAAAGGGCCTCTTGCTGCTAACATGGGCTCACTGGTTTGTTGATCGGCTACATGTCGCAACTCTCAGCCTTGAGAGCATTGTTTAAGTGTCCAAGAAATTGCAGAGGAATATTGTGACATACCCTTTTTCCAAGGCTAGTAACGGAAAGAGCTTTTCGCTTGGCTGCCGGGCTTCCGCTCTTGCCCTACTGAGCGGCAGACAAAGTGCCACCTGAGCTGTCAACAGCCCCTTGGGCCTCGGACCGGCTGTGCTGAGATCCCTGGAACCAGAAGGTGCCGTGAGACGGCACCG
This sequence comes from Lepus europaeus, assembly GCF_033115175.1. Lineage (NCBI taxonomy): Eukaryota > Metazoa > Chordata > Mammalia > Lagomorpha > Leporidae > Lepus > Lepus europaeus. The sequence goes on from NC_084831.1 coordinate 110,138,792, forward strand.
TGTTTTCTGAGATGGCTTCCACGTGTGTCTCCGTCAAGGGCAGAAAGGGCCTGAGCGCCGTTCCTTCTTGCATTTCCAGAGCTTAGAACCACGGAGGAACACCAGCGGTGCGCCAGACAATGACGGCCTGAGGAGTGGTGTCCAAGGAGCCTCCTGGGCCAGCAGCGCGCCCCGCCCTCCGGGGGCGTCTCCAGCCGGAGCCCCGCCTCCGAGCGGCGCTCACTGCAGAACCCTACCCCTGGCTCCTGCTGCCTCCGGGTTAGACATTGTTATAATTCCTATTTAAAAATCCCTATTTTATTCATAAAACTGAGACCCAGAAGTGCCAGGGATCTTATCACAGTCACGTTGCTACCAAAAGAGAGCCAACTCCAGTCTTCCAGACTCCAAAGTCCGTGGTCTTTTTTCTTTGTAAGTTTCACTTGTTTGTTTGAGAGACACAGAGAGAGCACCCATGTGCTGGTACTCCACATGCCTGCAGTGGCTGGGACTGGGCAGGGTACGGAGCCAGAAGTTGGGTTTCCCACGTGCGTGGTAGAAGCCCATTTCCCAGGCCACAGCAGAGAGCTGGATCAGAAGAGGAGCAGCCGGGACTAGAACCAGCGCCCATATGGGATGCTGATGCTGCAGGCAGAGGCTTAACTTACTGCCCCACAGAGCCGGCCCCAGATTTGGGGTTTTCGAATGAGGGATACTCCATCTGTATTTTATTTTATGTATTTATAAACTGAGAAGGAGTTCATGGGCTTAATCAAATGACCCAAGAGTTATATAGCACAAAAATCCCAAGAATCGATCCATGAAACAATTCTTAATTAAGGCTGGAGATTTGGAGATGGGAAAGCAAAGATTACTGGGCTTGGAAGATAGACAGGTAAGCAGAGAGTTTAAATATAATGGGAAATATATAGCAGACGCCTGGCTAAGGTAATGTGGGAGCACAAAGGGAAAAATGATTACTCCTTCCTGGAAGATTCAGAGAAAGCTAGGGGTGACCTGTGAGCTGACTCTTGTAACATAAATGGAGACGACTTTGCTCCTCTGGTCCAGTCTTGCAGTCAGTCCCCAAGTCCCCTCTAGAGCACTCTGTCCTGTGTAGTTCAACCTCTGCCTGAAACAGTTGCACCTCAAGTCATGCATTTAAGCTTGGTTGGGCATGGGGATGGAGGGAGTTGAAGAAGGGAAATCTGACAGATGACATCAATTGGCCAAGAGCAGGCCTGAGGGGTGGGGGTGGGGGGACAGTGCAAGAAGGGATGAAGGGAAAGGGAAGAATGACTACCAGGAGCTATGGGCTAGGATTTCAGCATTAAAGACAGATCCTGGATTTAAGAATCAGGGGGCTGGTGCTGTGGTGTAGGGAGGGATGCTGCCACCTGTGACACCAGCATCCCATATGTGTGTCAGTTCAAGTCCTGGCTGTTCCACTTCTGATCCAGCTTCCTACTAATGCACCTGGGAGAGCAAGCAAGTGCTTGGGCCCCTGCACCCATGTGGGGGACCCGGAAGAAGCTCCTGGCTTTGGACAGGCCCAGCTTTGGCCATTGCAGCCATCCAGCTGATGGAGGACCTCTCTCTTTCTCTCTCTCTCTAACTCTGCCTTTCAAATAAACAAATCTTCACACACACACACACACACACATACACATGAATCAATCAGACCTGGATTGGAATGAACAACTATTAACGTGTGTGACCTTACACAAATTATTTAATCTCTCTGAGCCTCTGTTGCATCACAGGTAAGTGTGAGTTAAGACCTCTGTTTTCACTGAGGACTGATGACCGAGCATCTGGAGAGTGGGCACAAGGCAGGTGGTTGCTAACTGTCAGTGCCTCTCTCTCTCAGTTTGCCCCCAGCCAGCCCTGCCACCCTTTTCTCCAGGCTGACTCCGACTGTCCGCTCAGTGTGAACAGCAGCATTTCCTGACTCCTCACTCTGACCTGGGTCTTGGGCTAAGCGTTGTATCTTTTTATCCTCACAAACCCCAGAAAGGTTGGAAATCTCTATTTTACATATGAAAAAGCCACAACTTGGAGATGTTAAATCATATATTTTCTTCAAACTCTCACAGCCTGGAAATGGTGGAACTGGAATTCAGATCCAAGTATGGTTGACACAATCCATACTCTGCCTCGTGCTGTCCCTAAGGACAGGTGGAGATCACTCTGTTGTGTAAACATTTAATCCACAAGCATCAGTGTTTGACCACAGCTCAAGAATGTCCAGGGCTGGTGCTGTGGCATAGCAGGTAAAGCTGCCACCTGTAGTGCCAGCATCCCATATAGGCGCTGATTCAAGCCTGGCTGCCACTTCCGATCCAGCTCTTTGCTGTGGCCTGGGAAGCCAGTAGAGGATGGCCCAAGTCCTTGGACCCCTACACCCATGTAGGAGATCCAGAAGAAGCTCCTGGCTCCTGACTTCAGGTCGGCACAGCTCCAGCCATTGTGGTTATCTGGGGAGTGAGCCAGTAGATGGAAGACCTCTCTCTCTCTCTACCTCTGCCTGTCTGTAACTCTGCCTTTCAAATAAATAAATAAGTAAATAAATAAATAAATAAATCTTTAAAGAAAAAAAAAAAAGAATGCCCTGCTGTAATAAACAATGCCCTTGAAGACCAAAATAAGCAAAAGCAGTAGGCTGCCCAAGGGAAAACTCCTTAAAAGGAAGATAATCTAAATAAAGACGTCTTGGGCACTGTAAAATATCACCATTGTTCCCTGGACAGCCAAAGGCAGCAACTACAGTGGGACTTGAGATCCAATGGTTCTTCCATGGGGTTTCACTGAAGTCGCCTGAATGGAGGTAACGTGTCTTCTCACGATCCATACCCATGACATTAAGCTGTGGAGACTCCATCACAAAGACCAGCATTTGTGCAGTGCTTACAGTTTAGTAAGCATTCTCATTTCTTTTGCAGGAGCTGCTGACGTGACCCTGGCAGTACTGGGGGTCAGGGCCATTAGTGTTCTCAGAACAGAAACTTGAGACGCACAAGCAAGATGACTTGCCCAAGGTCAACAGACCAGTAGAAGAACCACGATTCAGTTCCACGTGGGGTGTATTTAACTCTGTGTTCAGTGTATGTTCACCTCCGTGGATCACCTCCATCCCAGTCCAAACTGGAAATGTCTGAAATTGAGACCCTTGGGAGTGCACTCACTTCCAGGCTCCCAGAAACCCCACAGGTTATGGTGACAAGACCACAGCATGATTTGGAAGAAGACAAAAGATAGTGCTGAGGATAAAAGCAAAAAATACCCAATTTTCTTAAAAAAAAAAAAGCCAAAAATTGGCTTTATTGAAATATAGCACACACATCATAAAATTCACCCATTAATGGCCCAAGTGCTTGGGCCCCTGTACCCACATGGGAAACCCGGATTAAGCTCCTGGCTCCTGGCTTCAGTCTGACCCAGCCCTGGTTGTTGTGGCCATTTGGGGAGAGAACCAACAGATGCAAGATCTCTCTCTCTCTCTGTATCTCTCTGAAACTGTGCCTTTCAAATAAATAAAATAAATCTTTAAAAAAATTCACCTTTCAAAATGTACAATTCAGTTACTTTTCATCTATTCACAAAGCTTTGCAGCATCACCACCATCTAATTCCAGAATGTCCACCCCCACCGAAGGAGCCCCAGAGCCATGCCAGTGCCTCTCCATTCTAGCACGGCATGCACTGAGCTGCTCTGTCTCTGTGGGCTTACCTTTTCTGGGCACTCCAAATAAATACAGGTGTCCAGTGCGTGGCCCTTCGTGCCTGCTTTCTTCCCTCTCTATTGTTCTCAAGGCTCATTTGTATCACAGCACATCATTCTTTCTTTTTGTGCTCAAATAGCATTTTATTACATGGATGTACTACCTTTTATTGACCCTCATGTCAGTTTGGGGAAATTTGGGCTGTCTCGACCCTTGGGCTGTGCTGAATGATGCTTCTATGGACGTTCAGGTGCAAGGTTTTCTGTAGACACACGTTTGCATTTCCTTTGAGCAAATGCCCAGCAGTGGAATTACTGGGTCATGTCGTTTTTCTATGTTTAGGTTTTCTGAAGAACTATCAGAATAGAGCAGTCTTGGTTTCATTTGTACCTTTATTCTCTAGTCTACCATTCTATTTATTCTATCTCCAAAGCACCTGTGCCATGTGACGTCCCTGTCAGTAGTAGTGTATGACAGCTCCAGTTTCTCCACCTCTTCCCAACACTCAATATTTTCTTTTTTTTATTATAGCTACCCATGTGGATGTGAAATATCTCATTGTGGTTTTGATTTGTGTTTCTCCGATGGCCAGTGGTGGCAAGCTCCTTTTTCATGTGCTGGTTTGCCGTTTGGATGTCTTCTTAGGAGCAATGCCTGTATTGTCACACTTTGCTTTATGATGGGATGTGCTCTGAGAAGTGTGTCATTGTGGGAACATTATAGAGTGCATTTACATAATCCTGGCTGGTGTCGCCTACTGCACACCTGAGCTATGTGGCTTACCTTACTGCTCCAAGGCTACAAGCCTGTACAATAGGTTAGTGCACTGCGCACTGTAGGCAATGGTAATGTAGTGGGGCATATTTGAGTATCTAGACATGGAAAAGGTGCAGTAAAAATACTGTATAAAAGATAAAAACTGGTGAACTCGTGAGGGCAATACCCATGAATGAAGCCTGTAGGTGAGCCTGTGAGTGGAGAGTGGATGAGGAGGCACACTGCTGCAGCTTCTATAAGCAGTGTGCACTTAGGGGCTGGTGAATTTATAAAAAAAGGTGTCGTTCCTCAGTAATAAATTAACCTTAGCTTACTACAACATTTTTACTTTGTAAACTTTTTTATGTTTTCAAACTTTTTGACTCATAATAACCCTTCACTTAAAATACAAGCACATTGTGTAGCTAGACAAAAATGTTTTCTTTCATATATCCTTATTGTATAAGCATTTCTTTATCAAGTTTTTTTTTACATGTTAAATTTGTGTGTGTGTGTGTGTTAAAAATCAGAGACATGGGAGCTTGCATTGTGGCCCAGTGGGTTAAGCTGCTGGTTGCAATGTTGACATCTTAGATTGGAGTGTTGGTTCAAATCCCTGCTACTCCACCTCTGGTCCAGCTCCCTGCTAATGAACCTGGGAAGGCAGCAAATGGCCCAAGTACTTGAACCCCTGCCACCCATGTGGGAGACTAGGATGGAATTCCCCACTCCTGGCTTTGGTGTGGTCCAGACCAGGCTGTTGCAGCCATTTGGGGAGTGAATCAGCAGGTGGAAGATTCTCTCTCTCTCTCTCTCTCTCTCTCTCTCTCTGTCTCTCCCCCTCCCTCCCTCTCTCTCCCTCTCTGCCTTTCAATAAATAAATAAATCTTTTTAAAAATTAGGACAGAAGCACATTAACCTACAAGGGGTCAGGATCTTCTGTATTTCTGTCTTTCCCCTCCACATTTTGTCCCACTCAACAGCCTTTTTCTTTCTCTTTTTAAAAAGATTTATGTATTTATTTGGAAGTCAGAGTTAGAGAGAGAGGGAGAGATTTCTAACCCTCTGGTTCACTGCCCAAATGGCAGCAACAGCCAAGTTTGAAAAGCCTGGAACTCCATCCTGGTGTCTCACGTGGGCAGTCGGGGCCCAAGCACTTGGGCCATCTGCCATGCTCGTCCTAGGCAGGGAGCTGGATGAGAAGTGAGCAGCAGGGACAGGAACCGACATCCATGTGGGATGCTGGCATCGCAGGCGATGGCACTATGCCACAATGCCAGTGCCCCTCTGGGGGGTCTTTAGGGGAAATTACAGAGGTGGAGCTGCCATCTCCTATAACAATATCTTCCTCCAGATATCTCCCAAGGGGCCTATTTGAGGCTCCTCTCAAAGAGTCCTTGTTCTTCTCAGAAGCGTATTGGTAGTCAGCCCCATGGTTTGTTTCTCTTTCTCATCACTGATTTGCTTGAGAGCCGATGCTGAGAGCACTGTGAATGTTCCTGTTACCGAAAGCATTTGGTACTGGGGCTCCTGCTTTCAATCTCTCTAAGGAGATTGTTGAAGTCTGCAACAGCTTCTGCAACATCTTCCATGGTGAATTTTCTTGAGAGTTCTTCTTTTTCTTCAGTTTCCTCCTACCTTCTCTTCAGCTGTGCGCTCAGTAGCTGAGAGCAATGTTTCCGATGCATCCTGATTCTATGGGGCCGCTGTTGAATATGCGGCCTGTTGTTGACTGAAACATCTTTGTTTCACGTGATATTTCATATTCCAACACGTGATGGAATAGCCCTGGCCCACTGCATCATGTTGCCTTTTTATTGTTAGATTCTAAGAGTTCTCCACACGTATTGGATACAAGAGTCCTTCAAAATGTTGTTAGAAGATACGATTAGAAGATAAGCTCTTTTTTAGTGTCCTTTTAAACACCAATGTTTTTAATTTTGATAAAGTCAAATTTATCTTAACTCTACCTGATGACATACAGAAAGCATTGCTTAATCCATAATCACAAAGATTATAACTTCATTTTTCAAAAAAATTTACTTATTTATTTGAAAGGCAGAGTTACACCCCAGATGGGTGCAACAGCCAGGGCTAGGCCAGGCAGAAGCCATGAGCCAGGAACTCCATCCAGCATCATAGTGCACACAGGGACGCAAGAAGTTGGACCATCTTCCACTGCTTTTCCAGATGCATTAGCAGGGAGCTGGATCGGAAGTGGAGCAGCTGGGATTGAACCAGCACCCATATGGGATGCTGGCACTGCAGGCCAGGGCATAACCCTCTGTGCCACTGTATATGTATGACACAACTTTGATGAGTTCATTATTAATTTTAGCATTTCTTTTTTAATAGTTTTAAAATTTTAATTCTAATTAAACTTTACTACTAAAAATACAAATTTAGAATACATGAAAGATTTCTTTCAATTATGAGTCTAAATTGTCTTATATACAATGCTTTACAATAACATTCTTCAATGAGAATTTAAAAATCATCAAGGAAATATTACAAAGGAACCAAAAATAACAAGGATAAAGTGACACTTTTGATACTTTATTAAGTTTTTTTCCATTAGATTCTTTCATTAAGTTTAGCTAAACAAGTATACAGTAGTATTTATATTTTTAATTAATTAATTTATGAGGCAGAGAGACAGAGAGCTCCCATTTGCTGGTTCATTCCCCAAATGACTTGAACAGCTAGGGCTGGATTGGTCAAAGCCAGGATCCAAGACCACAGTCCAGGTCTCCCTCATGGGTGGCAAGGACCCAACTACTGGAGCCATTACCTGCTGCCTCCCAATTTAACCACTAGGCGAAATGCTCACCTCATTTAGTAACATTTAAATAAATTCATTGCTTTATACAAAAGAAACACCCTAACACAGTAGAGTTCTCATAACGCCTTGGCAAACACCAATTTGATGCTCTAGGATTTTAATGTGTTGTTAAAAATTTTCAAACTCAGGCAAGCTTGGAAATGTCTTCATACTGAATTCCTTCAACACTTCGTCCTTTTAAAGGTCCTGTCTCAATGACTATAGTAGCTGAAAATAATTCTAGTATTTCTAAAAGATTACTTAGGGTTCTTTATATATAAGATCACCATCATCAGCAAATAAACTTTATTTATTTCTTTCCTATCTGGGCACCTTTGTTTCTTTTATGTTGTTAAATCTCCCCCCAGCTCAGTGTTTAATTGAAGGATTGGGCGCATTTGTCTTGTTCCTGATTTTAGAAAGAAAACTTTCAGTATTTCACCATTAAGGATGATGTTAACTACGACTCTTTTTCACCAGGTGGTAGAAGTTCTATTTCTAATTTATTGAATATTTTTATTATGAAAGCGTGCTAGATTTTGTGAAATGCCTTTTCTGCATCTTTTTAGGTGATTGTGTAGTGTTGTTCTTCATTCTATTGATACAATATATTACAATAGTTGATTTTCTTATGTTAAGCCACTTTTGATTCTTGGGATAAATCCCTTTTGATTATACACGCACACACACACACATTTAAGCTCTGATTCAGTTTGCTAGTACATTGTTAAGGATTTTTGTCTATGTCTGCCAGAGATGTTCATCCGTAGTTTTCTTGTGATGTCATTGTCTGGTTTTGGTATCAGTGCAATCCTGCACCCACAGGATTCTCACCACAGTTCTCCCTCCGTTTCTAATGTTTTGGAAGAGTTTGCAATGGTTTGTATTCATTCTTCTTTGAAGATCTACACAGCATCACCTCTCCTCTTGAGATCCCCTGTCGGAGTGCCTAGTTTGAGTCCCTTTCACTGGAAGGCAGCAGAGGATGGCTCAAGTACTTGAGTCCCTGCCACCCATGTAGATGATTGGACTGATTCCTGACTCCTAGCTTTGGCCTGATCCAGCCTTGGCTGTGTGTGTGTGTGTGTGTGTGTGAAGTCTTAACTAATAGTTTAATTTGTTTATTATACATCTATTTAGACTGTCTACTTTTTAAGTCATTTTCAGTAGTTTGTGTCCTTCTAGATTTATTTTTGTCTAGATTATCTACTTTGTTGACATAAAATTTTTCATGTGATCTCCTTATAATCCTTTCTATTTCTTCAAAGTTGGTGTGGAGGAGGCCAGTGTTGTGGTATAACGGGTAAAGCCACCACTGTGATGCTGGCATCCCACGTGGTCATTGATTCAAGTCCCGGCTATTCCACTTCCAATCCAACTCCCTGCTAATGGCCTGGGGAAAGCAATGGAAGATGACCCAAGTCCCTGGACCCCTGATATCCAGATCTGAGTCAGGGCTCCTGACTTTGCCCTGGCCTAGCCCTGGTTGGCCATTGTAGCCATCTGGGGAGTGAACCAGAGAATGGACGGTCTCTCTTTCTCTCTCTCCCTATCTCTCTCTCTCTGTAACTCTGACTTTCAAATAATTAAATAAACCTTAAAAATAAAAAATAAAATTCATAATGATATATTCTCTTTAATTCCTGATTTTAGTAATTTCAGTCTTTTTTTGATCAATGTAGTTAAAGGTTTGTGAATTTTGCTGATGTTTTCAAAGAACTACATTTTGGTTTCATTGCTTTTACCTAATACTTTTTCTCTTTTTTAATCCCTCTAGTCTTTCTTAGTTACTTCTTTCTGCTTGTTAAGGGTTTTTAGTTCTTCTTTTTCTAGTTTAGTAAGGTGGAAGTTTAAGTTACTATTGCTTTAATGTATTTATTTATCTAAAAGAGAGGGCAAGCAAGAGCAAAGAGTGAGAACAAGAGCGAGAGCGAGAGAGAGCGAGAGCGAGAGCGAGAGAGAGCGAGAGCGAGAGCGAGAGAGATCTCATCTACTGGTTCACTCCTTAAATACTCACAACAGCCAGTCCTGGGCCAGGCCAAAGCCAGGAGGCCAGAAGTCAATGCCAGTCTCCCACATGAGTGGCAGGGACCCACACACTTGAGCCAACACCCACATTCAGGAAACTGGACTGAAAAGAAGAGCCAGGACTCAAACTTGGAAACTCTGATATGGGAGGCAGATATTCCAAGCAACAGCTTGACTGTTGGGCCAAACACCAGCCTCAGAAGTTCAGCTGATTTATTGGAGAGTCTTCTTATTCTTCTCCTTTTTTAAAGATTCATTTATTTATTTGAAAGTCAAAGTTACATAGAGAGAAAAGAAAAGGCAAAGAGAGGGAGAGAGAAAGAGAGAGAGAGGTTCTCCATCTGCTGGTTCACTCCCCAGATGGCTGCAATGGCCAGAGCTGTGCTGTGCTGAAGCCAGGAGCCAGGAGCTTCTTCCGGGTCTCCCATGTGGGTGCAGAGGCCCAAGGACTTGAGCTGTCTTCTACTGCTTTCTCAGGCCATAGCAGAGAGTTGAATTGGAAATGGAGCAGCTGGGACTCAAACCGGCGCCCATATGGGGTGCTGGCACTCCAGGCGGCAGCCTCACCCACTACGCCACAGCGCCAGCCCTTTTTCTTTTTTTCTTTTTCTTTCTTTTTTTAAAATAAAGATTTATTTTATTTATTTGAAAGATAGAGTTACAGAGAGAGAGATCTTCCATCCGCTGGTTCATTCCCCAGATGGCCACAACAACTGGAGCTGTGCAGATCTGAAGCAAGGAGTCAGGAATTTTTCCAGGTCTCCCTCATGGATGCAGGGGCCCAAGAACTCGGGCCATCCTTCTACTGCTTTCCCAGGCCATAGCAGAGAGCTGGATCGGAAGAGGAGCAGCTGGGACTAGAACCGGCACCCATATGGGATGTCAGCGCTTCAGGCCATGGCTTTAACCCACTGCACCACAGCGCCGGCCCCCCTCTTCTTTTTTCAATATAGATGTCTACAGTTATATAAGTTTCTTGCTAAACATTGCTTTAGTTGCATCCAAAAGTCCTGGTATGTTTTGCTTTCATTTTCCTTCATCTTGAAATATTTTCTAATTTTCTTGATGATTTTCTTTTTGACTCAATGGGCATTTAGAATTTGGTGTTTAATTTCTACATATGCATGAATTTCTCAAATTTCCTCTATTATGGACTTTTATTTTCATTATAGTCAGAGAAAATGTTTTGTCTGATTCCAATCCTTTTCCATCTTCTGGGGCTTGTTTTAGAGCATGACACGTGGTCTTTCCTAGAGATTCCTTCAGGTGCACTTAAGAACAATATGCATTCTCCCACTGTCAGATAGAATGTCTTGTAGGCATCTGCTGGGTCGAGCTGGCTTAGTGTTTCGCGTTCCTGGCTCCTGGCTTTGACTCAGCCCAGTCCTGGCTCCTGTGGGCATGGGGGAAGGTAAGCAGCATATGGGAGCACACTCTCTTTCTCGGTCTCCAGCTCTCTCAAGTGAAAAAAATCTACTTTGGATTAACATCCTGAATTTTTATAGCACATTCTCATTTATATCATCTGTTTAATTCCTAGCAAGGACAAAGTAAGAAATCTGGAGGAGAAACCCTCTCTCTGTCTTGGCCCAAGGACTTGGTCGGAGCCATTTTACTCCTGCATGATGCCCCACTGGGGGTGACCTGCAGCCACGTGAGAAAGCCTGTCCTGATCCCAGTGGGTAAGCCTTCAGGGTGATCACAGCACCTCTATGGACGTTCTAGGCTCCAAGTGCGTTCAGCTACATCCGTGATTGTCAGAGGGTCATCCGAGGACTCCTGTGCCCACAACCCCAACACTTTCAGGAGTCCTCCGGGACAAGCCTCTTTTCATTATACCAAGTCATCACTTTCTATTTTTAGCTCTGGTTCTCTCCTAAGAGGACAACAGAATTTTTTACAGGTTACATGTCATGATCTCATAATAACAGACTGACTACAGATGCAGATGCTGGTATGAGAATTTACTGTTTTCGTTGACATTCAAGGGATTTGCAAAACTAAAATAACGCTACTCTTTTCTCTAAGTCATTTCTGAGGATGTAGTGCTGTTTCATGACATCGGCTGCTTACTTTAACATAGAAGGGCTTAGGGCTGGGCTTGGGGTGTAGCGATTACTGTATCACTACACATCTGCTTGCCTTTCTGCCAGGCTTAGCACCCTGCAAGGGCTCCCTTCTCCCTGGAGAGTAAAACCGGACTCGTTTACCTCCCTTGGGAAGTCCTCCAGGATCTGACCTCAGCTTCATTTCCTGTTGCTTCTCTGAACGCATCCTAGACATTTCAAAAGGACTTCTGGTGGCAAGAATGCCCCGCCACTCCTGCGACTCTTCAGCGCCCTCTCCTCCGTGAGGTTCTCGATGACCCTCCCTCCCAAGGAGCCTTGCTGGTTCTCCGTTTTGCCCCCCACCACCATATTTTGCACAAGTCTGTTTTCATCATGGTCTTTATTGTGCTGCATTTTCCTCCCTGAACTATCTTCTCCAGACAGAACCTGCTGATGGTAATGACCTGACCCAGCCCAGCACCTGGCACAGAGTGGATACTAAATAAATACTGATGGCCTTAATGTGGAAGGTCTAGAAAACATTGATCACGTTGAACCTTCCTCTCACTTTCCAAATTTAGAATTCCCTTCCCATTTTCAGTCACCCAAGCTGACACCATGGACAACTCTATTTAGACTCCACACTCCTCGTAGCTCCTGGAACCGGTGCTTCTTCTGTTTCTTCAACTTCTCCCCAATGTGTCAGTTCCCTTCCATGACCACTTCAGAGGAGTTCTCTATCCCTTACGAACACTGTAACTATCTTTTCAAAGACTGGGACATGGACTTGTTCTGTCACCTGCTGATACGAGGCTTTCTGAGAAACAGATATAAGCTCTAGAAGGCTGGAAATCTTGAAATATTTCAATAATTCCCAGGGACAGAAGAAGAGAATTTTTGAAATAATAACGCCATGATGCATTCCAAAGGATGGTCATTTAGTCTTGGCTTTATGGTTCTTGGGTTTGTGTTTTCAAGTGTATCAGACTTTAAGTTATTTGTCATCTAGGATACCAAAGGCAAATGCACAGACATAGCTAACTAGAAGCCCAAGACTGTATTATTATTACTTTTTTTTTTTATTTGACAGGTAGAGTTATAGACAGTGAGAGAGAGACAGAAAGGTTTTCCTTCCGTTGAATCACTCCCCTAATGGCCGCTACGGCCGACACTGCGCTGATCCGAAGACAGGAGCCGGGTGTTTCCTCCCGGTCTCCCATGCAGGTGCAGAGACCCAAGTACTTGGGCCATCCTCTGCTGCCCTCCCGGGCCATAGCAGAGAGCTGGACTGGAAGAGGGGCAACCGAGACTAGAACCCGGAGTGAAGCCCAAGACTGTAAATATCATATAAGTGAGAAAGGAATTGAGAGGAGAAATGCAGAAGGGATATGACTTGATCTGGGCTTTAAAGGCCATTGTTAGAGAGGTGTTGGCTCATATCTATAGCTACCTATGTAGGAACACCCCGGCTCTAGCCCCCACTGATGGAGCTGGACCCTTGACCGCCAGCCAACGTTGGTCCACAGAAAGCATCTGATGCAAGGGTTCATCCTTGGGCAGTCTGAGACCATGACTTGAACTAAAATTTAAAAAAAAAAAACAGGTGCACTGAGCCCTCAGGTTCCCTTCTGGAATCTGAAATTGAAAAACCAGAATGAGAGAGCAGGCAGCACAGGCAGGCGCACAAAAGCTTGCCTTGGGTGTTACTTTTAGAGGTGAAGACAGAACTGGAGAGTCCAGGGCCAGCCAAAGCCATGAGGAAGTGAACGCATGGAGCAGGAAGAACAAGTTGATCTGTAGAGGAGCAAACATTCAACAGAAGTGGCAGTGGCATAGTAAAAGAGACCATTCAACCAAAACAAAACAGCCAGCCCCTGGAGCTTCCTCTGCTTTGGAACCTGACATCTTGCTGGCTCCAGTCTAAACCTCCCTGCAGCCTGGCAGTCACTCCTTGATCTTCTTTCCCCTGTGATTGTTTGAATGCTGCTCCTTGCCAGCTAAGAGCTAACCTGCAATAGAGTCAACGAAGCAGAGAGGAAGGGGAGAGGATTCCAGGAGCCCAGGCCGGCACGGATGGCAGCACAAACATGGAATTTCTCCTGCGCTGCTCAGGGAAGGGAAAAGCGGGCTTATTTTAAGTAGCATATACAAGGAACCATCACACATTGGATTTTTAAGTAGGTCACGCTGCTATTGGCTGAATGAATGCAGGTGAAGGCCAGAAAGTAAGCAGCATTGAATAACAGGATCCAGATTTGAGACTAGAAATGACAGACAATAGGAAACCACAATAATTTGGAACAGGAAGGAGATATCACCAATGTGATATTTGAAAAGTATTGAAGGTTTTGGAAGACGTTTCATTTCTCACTGCTGCAGCGTGCTTGTCCCAGGGCCACAGTGATGGACCGAATCATACAGGGAAGGCGTGGCTAAGAGAAGAACCTGAAAGCAGCCCGTGCTGGGGAAGCCCGGCTATGCACTGGGATGGCCTGGGGGAGGCTTCCACCCGACAGACGGACAGCTACAGACACGCAGTGAGGCAGGTGGCCGGCGGGCTGGAAACAGTTATCGGGTCATGTGCAAACTCATGATTGTGACAAGGGCTGAGGGCCCCCTGTGGACTTCAGTGTAGCACCCAGATGTCCCATTTAGACGTGGGACAGCTGTCTCCTCATCCTCTCCAGCAGGCACTTGCAGCAGCTGTCTTTTTCATTCTTTGTCAACATGGACACGGACCTCAGCAACCTTAGGAGGTTTCTAAATCCACTCATGTTACCTTAATGAGAGATGGAAAATCTCCTAAAGTTTTATTAGGGAGATGAAAGAGGGAGTTTCTATTGCCCCCTCTATAGCAAACAATGAAAGAAAAAAAAAAAAAACCCTTGTAGTGAAAAGAGAACCCTGGTGACGGGTTGGTGAGAATTTAAAATAGTACAGCCACTATGGAGGTTCTTCAAAATATTAAAATCAATCTCCCAGATAATCCCTCAGTCCAACTAGTGGGTGTGTAGAGCCAAAGGGACTGAAATCAGCAGGTGGAGAGAGATTTGCTCTCCTATGTTCATCATAGCACTATTCACAACAGCCGAGAAATGGAACTAACCTAGGTGTCCATCATTGGATGAATAGATAAAGGAAATACGGTGTAGCTACACAGTGAAATCCGAATCAGTCATAAGAAAAACCAGGATCCTTTCCTTTGTGATCACATGGACGAACCTGGGGGACTTGTGTGAAGTGAAATAAACCAGACACAGCAAGCCAAGTACTGGATGATCTCAGGCATGTGGAATCCCAAACCGTTGACTTCATGGAAACACAGAGCCCAGCAGGGTTACCGAGGCTGAGGAGGGTGGGTGGAGGGTTGGGAGGAAAGTAGGGAGAAGTCAATCAAGGGCTGAATGATCACAATGAGACAGGAGGGATGAGTTCAAGCACTCTGCGGTAGAGCAGCATCCGGTGGGACCAGCAGCCCCTGGGAAGAGACGAGCTCAGCCAGCTTTTCAATACGCTCCTCTCACGTCTGCCTTCTTTGTAAGTGTGTCTTCTGCATGTCATTTGTGCTGTGTTATCTATAGCGTCTTAGGAAGCAAGAGGCAGGGAAAGCCAACAACAGCAGCAGCGCAGCATCCAGTGTCTATGGGAACACCTCGGCGTGCATGCAGCTGGGGACAAGAGCAGAACAAAGTCGCTGCCGTCTCCCGCTTTCCAGAAGCTTCCTGTGTGCTTTAGAAGCTGGTGATTACTGCTTTACAAAAACCGCAAGGAGCTGGGCCAAGGCAAGAACTCGCCAGTCCATCCCGGGCAGCGGCAGCTAGTCCAGACTGCTCATCCCGTGACCTAGCCTGACTCCTGGCTGTCTGTCCCAGCATCGCAGCCCATGATGGGGCGTAGGGGCCAGGAGCAGAGAGAGGCCATGCCCCAGTGGATGGTGCTGTGTGTTTCTCACCAAACTGGTCCATCTGGTTTCCAGGAATTATTCCAAGCATAATCCACTTTGCCAACAGTGGGTTTCTATCTAAAACCACTAACAGCACAAATTCGGGGAGAAGCTGTTGCATAAAGACCTTTCTCAAGCCGGATTTCCCTGGGTGTCAGCAAGCAGGTTGCTCAGGGGAGCCTGGGGACAGGATGTTCAAGTTGGTGTGCGTGTGTCATCGCTGTGGCCGGGGCCCGGGGACAGCCTGGGGCGTCGCTCGCCGGTGGCAGGGTTGTTCCAGTTTGTCACAGAGTCCTGGGCACACCTGGGAGCTCCGCCATAGGTGCCAGCCCCTCTGAGAGAGGAGCAGCCAAGGTGACTCCTGCAAGGTTGCACAGCGGGTGGTGTCCGACAGCCACCGCCGGGACACGTGCCGCACACGTGCTCCATGCGCTCTCCAGGTCTGCAGACACTGGTGCCCTTTAACTGGCAGTGCTAGTTCGCTGTCAGTGTTTGGGAAGATAAAGCCCCAGGAGGCCTGGCCCGCATTTCTCATCAGCGCTTATGTGACACCCAACAAGGCTCAGGCAGAGTAAAGAGCCTACGCTCTGCACAAACACCGGGGCGGGGGGGGGGGGGGGACATCATTGTGGCACTCTCAGGCCAGCTCCAGGGCCTGTATTCTCACGGAAATGTGGAATGACAGCCCTGTCACCACCCAAGAGGGCACAGCAGAGGGACACTGTGCGCCCCACGCATTCTGCAAAGGGACTGGCTGAGCGACCTCGTAGAGGCCAAAACCCAGCTCCCCTCCTCTCACCTGGCACTGCCCTGGGCAGACGCTCCTCACCCTGCTGGTCTGTGTCAAGGTAGCTCTGGGGTGGAAAAGCCTCTCTCCTGCCAGGCCTTCCTCTGCACTTTCCCATCAGCCTCATTCCTGTCCTATCCACTAATTTTTTTCATTCATATTTTTCAGGTTTACATTGGTTAAATTGTTTATTTAATTATTTTAAGACCTGGAACCAACCCAAATGCCCATCAACAGTAGACTGGATAAAGAAATTATGGGACATGTACTCCATAGAATACTATACAGCAGTAAGGAACAATGAAACCCAGTCATTTGCAACAAGATGGAGGGATCTGGAAAGCATCATGCTGAGTGAATTAAGCCAGTCCCAAAGAGACAAATATCATTTGTTTTCCCTGATCGGCGACAACTGAGCACCAAAGGGGAAACCTGTTGAAGTGAAATGGACACTATAAGAAACAATGACCTGATCAGCTTTTGTCCTGACTCTAGATGTACAATGTAATACTTTATCCTTTTTAGTATTTGTTGTTGTTGTTGTTGTTCTAGTACTAGTGGTTGAACTCTGTAAATAACACACAATTATTCTTAGGTGTTTAAATTTTAACTGAAAAGTGATCCCTGTTAAATTTCAGAGTGGAAAAAGAGAGGGAGGAGATGCACAATTTGGGACATGCACAATCAGTCTTGCCCCAAATGATGGAGTTAGAAATGTGCCAGGGGATTCCAATACAATCCCATCAAGGTGGCATGTACCAATGCCATCTCACTAGTCCAAGTGATCAATTTCAGTTCACATTCGATGGCTTGGATAGGTCTAAGAAACAAAGGGATCACACAAATAAGACAAGTGTCTGCTAATACTAACTGATAGAATCAAAAAGGGAGAGAAAGATCCAGCATGGGAAGCGGGATACACAGCAGACTCATAGAATGGCAGATGTCCTAAACAACACTCTGGCCTCAGAATCAGCCCTTAAGGCATTCGGATCTGGCGGAAGAGCCCATGAGAGTATTGTAGGCATGGAAAGCCAAGATACCATGGGAAAGAAAAAAAGAAGAAGACCTAAATGAAAGATCTCTGTTAGTGAGATCCCAGTGGAAAGAACGGGGCCATCAAAGAAGGAGGTACCTTTCTCTGAAGGGAGGAGAGAACTTCCACTTTGACTGTGACCCTATCGGAATAAGATCAAAGTCAGTGAACCCTAAAGGCTTCCATAGCCCTGGCAACTCATGACTAGAGCCTAGGGAGATTACTGACGCCATGAACAGGAGTGTCAAATTGTTAACTCAGCAACAGGAGTCACTGTGTACTTACATCCCATGTGGGATCTGTCCTTAATGTGTTGTCTAATGTGCAGTGATGCTATAACTAGTACTGAAACAGTATTTTTACACTTTGTGTTTCTGTGTGGGTACAAACTGATGAGATCTTTACTAATTATATACTGAATCGATCTTCTGTATATAAAGATAATTGGAAATGAAAAAAAAAAAACCTGGTGTTAAATTGGAAATGGCATAGAAAATTAATTAATTTTTAAAAAAATATTATGTAGGATCTCTGCCTTTAATGTGCTGTACACTCTTATTTAATGCTATAACTAGTACTCCAACAATATTTTTTTTTCACTTTGTGTTGCTATATGGGGGCAAACTGTTGAAATCGTTACCTAATTTATACTAAACTGATCTTTTGTATATAAAGAGAATTGAAAATGAATCATGATGTGATTGGAAGGGGAGAGGGAGTGGGAAAGGGGAGGGTTGTGGGTGGGAGGGAAGTTTTGGGAGGGGGAAGCCATTGTAACCCATAAGCTGTACTTTGGAAATTTATATTCATTAAATAAAAGTTTAATAAAAAAAATTATTTTTCACCTACTTGAAAGGCAGAGAGAGAGAAAGAATCTTCCATCCACTGATTGGCTCCTCAAATGCCTACAACAGCCAGGGCTGGGCCAAGCTGAAGCCAGGAGCCTAGAACTCCATCTGGGATATGAGTTTCCCGCATGGATGTCAGGGGACTCAGGTACTTGAACCATCATCTACTGCCTCCCAAGATGCATCAGCAGGAAGCTGGAGGGTCAGCACTGTGGCGTAGCAGGCAAGGCCGCTGCCTGCAGTGCCGGTTCGAATCCCAGCTGCTCCACTCCCAATCCAGCTCTCTGCTGTGGCCTGGGAAAGCAGTAGAAGATGGCCCAAGTGCTTGGGCCCCTGCACCCATGTGGGAGACCCAGAAGAAGCTCCTGGCTCCTGGCTTCAGATCAATTCAGCTCCGGGAGACCTTTCTCTATCTCGCTCTCTCACTGTAACTCTATCTTTCAAGTAAATAAAATAAATCTTTTTAAAAAAAAAGACTCTAGAGACCAAGGAATATGATTTATTCATCTAATGCAGACACATGCTTGGGAGCTGGGAACACCTTTGTGGCAATATAGGTGTCACCTCGTGTGGTCGCTCTCCCTGACCACCTGCCTGTCCCTCCAGGATGTCCTGCACACTCTGAGCACAGACCAGGCCTCACCTGCCAAGCCACAAGAGACAGATGAAGAACAAATGTGAAAGACCGGAGGCAAAGTAAGTATTTCATCTAAGTATGTGGGGAAAGGAATTTTAAAAAGCAACAACAATCTTGATTTAATTGTTCTGGGCCCACAGATGTGATGTGGACACCTTCCAGAAGGAGAGGAGTGGGGTAGCTGCCGGACTGTGGACGGCTGTCTCCACCACCGTAGGACGAAGAAAGCAGGCAGAGGAGGAGGGGCGGCACAGCAGGAGGCAGGGTGGCTGTGCTCCCCGGCCTGCCTGCAGGGAATAAACTTCTGGAAAGGTCGCTAGTGAAGCAACACAAGACAGAGTACAGAGACGGCACAGACCAGCACTCGCCACAGTGTCAGCAGCTTGGACTGTCCACTTAAGGACTCAGCAATTCGATGTGAATTTCAACTTATAAACCTGTATATATTTTCTTGAATATTGAAATAAAGTTAGCTCATTGTAAAAAAAAAAAAATTAATCCCAAACCTCACAATTTGAAATGTTTAGGTAGGGGCTGGCACTGTGGCATAGTGGGTAAAGGCCACTGCCTCCTGTGCCAGCATCCTATATGGGCGCCGGTTCGAGACCCGGCTGTTCCACTTCCGATCCAGCTTTCTGCTATGGCCTGGGAAAGCAGTGGAAGATGGCCCAAGTGCTTGGGCCCCTGCACCTGAGAGGGAGACTCAAAGGAGGCTCCTGGCTCCTGGCTTCGGATTGACCCCACTCCGGCCGCTGCAGCCATGTGGGGAGTGAACCAGCGCGTGGAAGACCTTTATCTCTCTCTCTCTCTCTCTGCTTCTCTGTCTGTAACTCTGCCTCTCAAGTAAATAAATAAATCTTTATTAAAAAACATGTCAATAAAAAAAAAGAAACCTTTAGGGTAAAAAGCTGAAGTCCTCGGTGACCCCCTCCAGGCAACAGCCCCTAACCACTGGTGAGGGGTGGCACTCCTCCTCCCAGGCCCTCCCTTCCATGCCAATTCTTAGCTTTTGTTTTTGAACAGGATGAGATTAGTTTCTAAAGATCATTCTGCAACTTACATTTAAAATGCACATATACGGGGGGCCAGCGCTGTGGCACATAGCGGGTTAAGCCACCATCTACAGTGCCGGCATCTCATATGGGCAACGGTTCGATACCCAGCTGCTCCACTTCCGATCCAGCTCTCTGCTATGGCCTGGGAAAGCTGTAGAAGATGGCCAAGTCCTTGGGCTCCTGCACCTGTGTGGGAGACCTGAAAGAAGCTCCTGGCTTTAGATCGGTGCAGCTCTGGCTATTGTGGCCAACTGGGGAGTTAACCAGCAGATGGAAGACCTCTCTCTCTCTCTTTGCCTCTCCTTCTCTCTCTGTGTAAATGTGACTTTCAAATAAATAAATAATTCAATCTTTTTTAAAAAATGCACATATACGTTGTGAACACCTTTCCATGTCAGTATGGATTCCCGTAGGCCTATCCTATTTGCTTTAGCTGTAGCATATCATCCCACTTCCTGAAGTGGCCTCCCTATAGCTGATCTCCAGCAATGAGAGTCCTGCATATCAGCAGAGAGGATGAACGCTTTTTTCTTTATTAGAAACAGGCGGCTGCAGGCATCTTCCGATAGGTCTTTGTAGGTTTTGCGTTTCTATGGGAACAAAAATAGGTTCTTGTAGATCCTGATGAAGACGCTAGTACAACTGATTAGGATAGGATTGCCTGTATTAAAGCACCAACAAGACTGCCGCACAGGTAGCAGACAGGGGATGGTGACGACGGCTGTAGATGTTTGGGCTTGGCTTGAGGGTCTTTGCCATAATGAAAAGAGTGTTCGCTTAACCTGAACCTCATCTCCTAGCTGCATGATCCTACAGGTGTTCCTTTTTAATTGAATCTAAATGAAGGAAATCTAAAGTCTCCATTTTGGATCAGCCAGTGTGAAGTTCAAGAGCGTTATCTTACCTCCAGCACAGTAGGAACTGCAATTGGATATACCCTTCGATCTGGCATTCGCTGGGTCACTTTCCACTTTTTCCTATTGAGGGACTTACAGGTTCTTTAGTTACACAGGTAACTGTGGTTTGAAATTCAAAACAGCAGTGTGCCTTCCTTAGTCTCCCAAGAAAGCAGAATTCCAACAGTAAGAAATGCCACAGGACATCTCCTTGCTGTGAGTGGCATCCGGATGCCACGTGGGCTTGGCCTCATCCTAATGGGGCAGATGGGTCACCACCTCCATGAGCTCATGCCTACTAAGCTGTGAATTGGTATGTCTTGGCCTGATTTTTCTTATTTCTTTTTTTAAAAAAGGATTTGTTTTATTTATTTCAAAGACAAAGTTGCAGAGAGAGAAGGAGAGACAGAGAGAGGTGTTCCATCTGCTGGTTCATTCCCCAAATGGCCACAAAAGTCAGGGCTGGGCACAAGGCAGGCAGGCATGAGGAGCCAGGAGCTTCTTCTGAGTCTCCCATGTGAGTGCAGGGCCCAAGCACTTGGATCATCCTCTGCTGCTTTCCTAGGCACATGAACAAGGAGCTGGCTTAGAAGTGGACAACCAGGAATCGGAAAAGCACCTATAGGGGATGCCAGCATCAGGCAGTGGCTCAAGCCGCTGCCCATAGCACCAGCACCAGCCTGCTTCCTCTCTATAAGAAAATACCCAAAACACTAACTTATACAGAAGGGAAGTTTGTTTGGCTCACGGTTCTGGAGCCAGGAGCAGTTCATGAGTGCAGCACCAGCATCTGGTGGGGCCTCCCTGCTACATCAGAACAGAAGGGGGCACCCCATGGTGCGACAGAGCATCCCACTGGGTGCCAGCTCAGGTCTCTCCTCTCACAAAGCCACTCATGCGATCCCAGGATTCCACCCTCCTGACCTGATCTAGTCCCAATTCCTTCCTAAAGCCCCACCTCCAAATACCATTAACATCTGAATTTGAGGGTTAAGTTTCTAACACATGAATTTTGGGGCTCACATTTAAGCCATAGCTCTGTGCCACCTCCTTCGACCGCTGCTGGCAGGACTGAAGATAGTGCACCGAGCGTTCAAGAACAAAGAACAAAGGTGACGGCGGCTGCTGTTTTCAGTGGGAGAGGCTGTGATTAAACAGTGAGAGACAGAGCAAGATAGCAACCAAAAGTGCTGAGGACAAAAGAAAACCCAAGGGGTGTTAGTAGTGAATTTGGACAGGTTCATAAAGGTTTGTGTGTTTTTTTTTTTAAGATTTATTTATTTACTTGAAAGTCAGAGTAACACAGAGAGAGAAGAGGCAGAGAGAGAGAGGTTTTCCATCCACTGGTTCACTCCCCAGTTGACCACAATGTCCGGAGCTGTGCTGATCCGAAGCCAGGAGCCAGGAGCCAGGAGCCAGCAGTTTCTTCTGGGCTTCCTTTGTGGGTACAGGGGCCCAAGGACTTGGGCCATCTTCTACTGCTTTCCCAGGCCACAGCAGAGAGCTGGATCCGAAGTGGAGCGGCCAGGACTCAAACTGGTGCCCATGTGGGATGCCGGCACTGCCAGCTGGGGCTTTAACGTGCTGCATCACAGCACTGACCCCCATAAAGGTTTTTATTTTTATTATTTTTTTAAGATTTATTTATTTGAAAGTCAGAGAGAGAACCATCTGCTGGTTCACTCCACAGGTGACTGCAGGGGTCAGGGATGGACCTGTTCAAAGCCAGGAGCCAGGAGCTTCTTCTGGGTCTCCCACATGGGTGACAGGGGCCCAAACACTTGTGCTGTCCTCCACTGCTTTTCCCAAGCCATTAGCAGGAAGTTGGATCAGAAGTGGGGCAGCCAGGACACAAACCAGCAACCGTATGGGATGCCGGCCTTGTAGGCGGCGGCTTCACCTGCTATATTACAATGCCGGCCCTAGTTTGGACATTTTTAGTTCAACAACTTTGATTCTTGTTTTCTAGGATGCCAAGAACTAACACCAGTTAAGGGAGAGGTATCTACCCAGTTCTATGCCAGGGGATTTTTCTCTATTAATTCTTACAACAAGCTTGTCAGGTAAACAGTTTTTCCCATGTAATAGATGGGAAACACGGAGATCCAGAACAGGTGAGGGGCTTCCTCAGATTTATTGGTCTAGTAATTAGAGAAACTGGGATGGAAACTCAGATGTGTTGATTCCTGACCTGGACTGTGTGCTTAGCCAGCTGGCCTACCGCATAAGGCCACTTCATGAAACCATGAGAGTGTCTCTGCTTCTTCACCAGAGCCCACGGTGGCCACGGTGGCAGCTCTGGGGCCTCCCTCTTGCCTTGTTTGATTCTCTAGCGAAAGGGTGGGGGAATGTCTGGCTGGATAAGGCCTGCGAGCTCATTAGCTCTGGCCCTGCCCAGGCAAGCACAGGCAGGACTCGGCATTCAATGTATCTGTGACAGACTTAGCTTTCAATGGAGCATTTTTACGGCCAGTGAGTGATGTTATAAGTATCCATGTGGCCCTAGGCAGAAAGAAAGGCTCACCAGCCCTGCTCCAGTGAATTAGTAAGGACTCTGTGACCTGCAATCAGTGACAGGCCATGCAAAGTGGCCTAAGCACCTTAGGGAGAGAATGGGCTCAGGTACATGAGAAGTCTGAAGGTGGGCTCCAGCTTCAGGCACGGCTGCACCCAGAGGCTCGGGCACGAGGACTATCTGTCCTCAGCTGGTTCTGAGGCTGGCTTTACCTTCGAAGAGCTCTCTCCCCTGGTCAGAAGGCTTTCCAGGCCCAGAGCAGAAAACAAATGTCCCTTGTTCTCCCAAGTCCTCCTTGGTCTATTGTCCCTATAGTCACGTGCCTGTTCCTTAAACAGTCACCGCAGCCTAAGCAAGGGATGGTGCATCCTGCTGGCCAGACTTCTGTCTCTGGCCCACTCCTGTGACCAGGGTGTGTAGGGTCAGGCTTATCTGAACAGTGAGAAATGGTCCCTCCTAGAACAGAGCCCCATAATGAAAGGAAGGACAGTGGATGTCCTCTGTAGACCAAAGCCACAGAGACCCACTGCAGAACTCTTTCTGCTTTTAGCACAGTACCAATGCTTATGAACCCAGTCTCAGTCTTGGAAAAGTGCGTAACTTTAGATACACAGGGATTCCATAATTGTTTCTTTTTTGCATATTTCCCAAGCACTAGTATATACAATCTCTGCAAGGTGTCTAAAAATACTATGTGAACATGGTATCTCCTTTCCCTACTCCTGCCTGATCTAGCATAATAGCCCTGTGGTTTTCTAGGCTTTTGGCTGCAACTCACAGAAAACTCTAATCAAAATGTCCTTTTGCACACATTAAAAAGTCCCGGGGCTTTGGAGGGGGAGGTGGCATCATGGCTCATCATGGGATTTAAGCTGCTATTTGCAATGCCAACATCCCACATTGGAGTGCTAGTTGGATTCCCAGCTCCTCCACTTCTGATCCAGCTCCCTGCTGGTGTGCCTAGGAATGCAATGGAGGATGGCCCAAGTGTCTCGGCCCCTGCCACCCATGTGGGAGACCTGGAAGGAGTTCTAGGCTCTTAGTTTTGGCCTTGCCCCGATCTGGCTATTGAAGCCATTTGGGAAGTGAACGAATAGGTGGAAGATCAATTGCTCTCTCTCTCCCTCTATCTCTCTCTGCCTGTCCTTCTTTCTCTGTTACTCTACCTTTCAAATAAGTAGATAAATAAATCTTCTAAAAACAATAAAATTTTAAAAAAGAGAGGGCTTTGGCCTGGCCCAGTGTTAGCCATTATGACCATCTGGGGGATGAACCAGTGAATGAAAGATCTGTCTCTCCCTCTCTTTCTCTCTGTAACTCTGACTTTCAAATAAATAAATAAATCTAATAAATAAATATATGAATAAATAGGGCAGGGCATCCCCAGTGTTGACGGAGTCCATGGCTCAGATCCTCCCATTTCTTCTCTGCCATCCTCAGTGTGTCAGCTTCATCCTCAAAGTGCTCCCCTCAAGATTACAGGGTGGCCCCATAGCTCTGGACGCCACACCCTGATGGGACAGCAACTGCAAAAGGAAAGACTGGGGAGCCGGCATTGTGGTATAGCAGGTTAAGTCGCCACCTGCAGTGCCGGCATCCCATATGGGCACTGTTTCAAGACCTGGTTGCTCCTCTTCCGATCCAGCTCTCTGCTGTGGCCTGGGAAAGCAGTGGAAAATGACCCAAGCCCTTGGGCCCCTGCACCAGCGTGGGAGACCCAGAAGAAGCTCCTGGCTTCAGGTTGGACCAGCTCCATCATTGCAGCTATTTGGGGAGTGAACCAGCAGATGGAAGACCTCTCTGCCTCTGCCTCTCTGGAACTCAGCTTTTCAAATAAATGAAACTTTCTGGTTGTTTTTTTTTTTTTTTTTTTCATTTTGGTTGGCCCTTTTTTTATGGTTAGCTGGTTCAGTTAAATTTATTTTTTTCCAAAGAAACCTTTTTTTTTTTTTAAGGAATATAAACTTCATGCATTTCATAAGTACAATTTTAGGAATATAGTGATTCTTCCCACCATACCCACCCTCATACCCGAACTCCTACCCCTCATCCTCCTCCCATTCTCAGTCCCATTTTCGATCAACTTTATACACAGAAGACCAGCTCTATATTAAGAAAAGAGTTCAACAATTTGCACACACACAAAAAAACTGTACCTCAAGGGCTGTTCAAAGTCATTGCATCTCGAAGTTAATTTCTCTTCTTTTTTTTTTTTCAGAAACTTAATTAACTTTAAAGAAGCACCCAACAATGATACATCTTTTGCAAGCACTTACACATAGTTATGGCTTATAAGACATAAGCATATCCTCCACTTAATACATTAAAAGAAAGTAAGTCCTTGAGAAGGAGTTCTATCTTTAATTAAGGAAGCACCTAAGAAAACAAGCAATGGAGTTGGACACTTAGGCATAAGCAAAACTTTTGAGACATAAGAATATCCTCTACTTAATACACTAAAATTAATCATTGAGAAAAAGTTTTCCTGTTAATTCTCTTTTAGGAGAGAGGTCCTGGATGGGAAGTTAGTACACAGTGACTTCTGTTGTTAATTTAACAATTAACACTCTTATATATGAGGTAAGTGATCACCTGATGCTCTTGACATGAGCTGCCTAGGCTGTGGAAGCCTTTTGAATCCACAAACTCCATCAGTATTTAGACAAGGCCATAAGCAAAGAGGAAGTTCTCTCCTCTCTTCAGAGAAAATTACCTCTTTCTTTGATGACCATTTCTTTTCACTGGAGTCTTGTCCACCAAGGTCCTTCATGTAGGACACTTTCTGCCACAGTGTCTTGG
This sequence comes from Lepus europaeus, assembly GCF_033115175.1. Taxonomy (NCBI): domain Eukaryota; kingdom Metazoa; phylum Chordata; class Mammalia; order Lagomorpha; family Leporidae; genus Lepus; species Lepus europaeus. The sequence continues at coordinate 110,164,661 of NC_084831.1, forward strand.
CTTTCCATGTCTGAAATGTTCTTGTGGGCTTTTCAGCCAGCCAGGGCTGATTCTGAGGTCAGAGTGCTATTTAAAGTGATTGTCATTGAGTCTGCTGTGTGGACTGCTTCCCATGTTGGAGCATTCACCCTATATATATATATATATATATATATATACTCACACACACACATATATATATATAAATCTATAGTTTTACTAAGACAAAATCTCACAGTGTGGTATGAAGTTTACATTTCAACGAAGTTTTCACAGAAACCTCACACATGTCTGCAGATTTTATGATGCAGCTCTAGATGCAGGTCTAGACCATGTCAAGAACTGATGGATCTTAGGAATCTAGACGGAACATCTTGGGTCTCAGTTAATTCTTAGGATAAAAAGCATGTTGTTTTAAAGTAAACCACCGCCCCAGTATGAATGCTTAGTCTTCTCCCGAGACCAGGGCTTCTGAAACATTCAACCCTTGAATAGTTTCAACGAAACTTGTGTTGTCGTGAAAGAACCCTGCCGCAAACACAGAGGCTGTAGCTTGGTCTGGGATTGAGTTAGCCACAACACAAGAGGATATTCCTGGTTTCATACAGTCATATCTGGACAAAATTCAAACAAACCAGAGGCTTCGAGAGTTCACTAACTTAAGAGCACGGGTCCTTGTCTTTCCCTACTCTCCCATCTCCTGTACCACTCTCTTCCCCTCTTCTAGTACCTCAGCCAGTGGTTTGGATGGGTAAGCTGATACAACTTCATAATTGGAAAAGAAAGGGTCTTCTTGTCTAATGTCAAGAATTAGCACCTCCAAGGCAGAATTATCGACCTGGCTGTGTGCACACTCCCTCCCCAGCCAGTCTCTGTCTCCAAAGCAGCAGCCTGGTGACCTCTGAACGGGCTTCGTCCTACGTGGGGAACAGCATTAAGCTCAGGCAGGGCACACCTTGGCTTACGGGTTTCGGGCATTCACAGCTTTTAAACAGTCTCTCGCAGTTCCCATTGATGGTGTCAATGATATTTTTTTTGAAAAGTTAAATATCCTGGACATAGAACTGAACAGTTAGTTGTTCTTTCTACTGTTTCACCATTTTCCCAGACAGGCCCCAAATTTTAATCAAAATGATCTAACCTATTTCTCTTTCTCCCTATCCCATCCCTCCTACCCCTAAGTAATACACCAGTAACAGCCAAAAACTACACACAGGCCACGCTGCAAAAATGCAGAGTCAACACTATTGGGAAGGAGGCTGTGGGTGGTGGAGATGCTCTCTGAAGACCTATAGTATCTTCTTGTTCTCCCACACACCCAGTTCTGCAAGCCTAGTCCTTCATAGAAGGCCCTTGGCTTCTCTCAGCAAAGCCCAGAACGGGCGACCTTGAAACACTTCTCCCCCTTCCCCTTGGCTGGGGTGGGTGCGTGAACTACATAGCTTGGAACAGCTTAAAGTGCTTGGGCTGCTGCTGGGCACAGAAACTGTACTGGCTCTTCAAAGGACATCTTCTCAAGCCACCACTGCGGTGTCCAGACAAGTAGGACCTCTCCCTCCCCACCTGAAAGCCACAGACAGGTGTGAGGGGGGCGGTACTCAGGGGAGTTCATTCTTGTTCTCTTTTTTGTCATCATCCTCCGAGGGGTAGGAGTGCCACGTCAGGCTTTGCTCCTAGAAGGAAATGACAACCCGTGGGCACCAGCCATCCGCCTCCTCGGCAGGGACCAGGTCGGCCTTCCCAGAGTTCCTCCATTTCATCAGGAACGTGAGTTCTCCCCTCCCGTCTGTAGCTCCCATAATCCTCGTGGCTGTTCCGCCTCTGCTCTCTTCTTCTTTGGCTTGCTCTCCTCTCGCTTATCTTCAGACTCAGAACCAGCTTTGCACTGGCCTCCCTCTGCCGTCTCTGTCTCCTGTGTTGTTCTCTGTGCCCGCAGAAACGCAGTAATGAGGTCGGGCCAATCCGGCTTCCGTCCGGGTTCCCACCCATCGTCTTTGAGAAAGCTTTCCACTTCAGCAGGTGCTGCGCTCCGCCCCGTACAACGCGACGGTCAAGCACTTTCCCACTACGCGCTCCGCTTCCTCCTCTTCTAGCACCTCCTCCACTCTCTTCTGGTTTTGCTTTTGCCCCGTAGTGCCCCCCAGCTTTCTGGTGTAAAGGGTGACGCTGCTCAAAGCGGCGCCTAGAGCTCCAGAAGAATCAGGGTCGCGCTACTGGTGGCCGGCGGTGGAGGGTGGGGCATGGCGCCCAGGAACCAGCAAGCGAGCGGCCGCAGTCCAGCCCCTCCCTGAAGGGCAGCACTGCGGCCCCAGCCAACCGCCCTCCCCTCAGCCCAACAAAAGAGCCTCTGCACTCACCTCGTTTTAATTCTATTATTAGTACCAGACACTTAATCCTATCTGTATGAGCACCTGAACACTTAATCCGATCCCCTATTCATATGATCGCTGTTAACACTTAAGAAGGTATTTCTGCCACCCAGCTTAAGGGGATTTGGGGTCCCATGATGAGTTTTTAAACTGTACCCTTAGAAGTAAGAATATATGCAGAACTATAGAGCTTTACAAACCTCAGACACTTCATAATTACAACTTTAGGAACATGGTGATTCTTCCCACCGTGCCCGTCTTCCCATCCGTGCTCCCACCCCTCTTCCTCCTTCCTCTCTTATTCCCACTCTTATTTTTTACTGAGATTTATTTTCAATTGACTTTATGCACATATGATTAACTCTATGTTAAGTAAAGACTTCAACAAACAGTATGAAAAAAATAAACTGTTCCGCAACAATCAAGAAGAGGGCTGTTCAAGTCATTGCTTCTCAAAGTGTCCATTTCACTTCTACAAATTGCCTTTTCAAATAAATAATCTCTAAAAGAAAGAGAGAGAGAGAGAGAGAGAAAGAAAGACTGCCCTGTATTTCATATGCCAGAGGTGGGTCTCCTGCTCTTGCCTGACCTGTATCACACAGTATGTGCAGGAGCTTGAGTTTACATCTTGATTAATTAAAATTTGATAAAATTAAAATTTCCCCAGTTGTGCTAACCACATTTCTTTCTTTTCTTTTTAAAAAATATTTATTCATTTATTTGAAAAGAAGAGTTACAGAGAGGCAGAGGGGGATAGAGCAGGAGAGAGAGAGAGGAGGAGAGAGAGAGGTTTTCTATCCGCTGGTTCACTCCCCAAGTAGCCGCAACAGCTGGAACTGGGCCGATCTGAAGCCAGGATCCAGGAGCTTCCTCCGGGTCTTCCACACGGGTGCAGGCCCAAGGACTCTGCAAGAAACTTTACTTTCAGCAAGATTTTGTCTTCCTTACCTTTTGGTGCCCAGACTGTCCCCTCTATCAGTAGATACTTATGGAACAAAAACTGTAGTCTAGATTTAGATTCAAATGTTACGTTTAAACTGTCACCAAGTCATCAGTTTTTAGTGAGGTCATTTTGAGGACTGGGCGGGTTGCTTTTTGGTGGGTAGGCTTGGCCCATGAAAGCTGAAGCGCAGTAGGCAGAAGACACGATTACACCCAATTAGCGCCCATGAGCTGCACTCCTGGGCCCCCCAGCATAGCACAGTATGGTGGTCGGCTCTGCTGGAACCTACTGGTGAGGCCGTTGATCTCCCCTTGACCAGCCATGGTAGCATCTCAGTTTGCCCAGACAGCCGCCCCCCTCCCCCATCCTTGGAGGCCCTGTGCCACACTCTGACCAGAGCGTTGACAGCTGCAACTCTTTCTCTCCCACAAACTAGAGACCCCCCCCACCATGAGGTCAATGAGGCTTAAGCTCAAGATGGCTTATTTGCATGGGGCTGTCTTGCCATTGTTCTTACATAGCCACGTGTTTTTGTAAATTTTGCAAAAGCAAGGCATTTTAATTGCAATCTCAGATTCCTACTCCTTAAGTTGGCATTGGAAGGGGCTCCAGGTATTTTGAGAAAAGATGAGTGAAGGATACATTTTCTCTGGGTTTATGAAGATATATTGGTGTGGGTCACAACCACTTCTGTGTATGTCATGTAACTGGCAGCCATCCCAGAGCAGAACTGGCTTTCTGGAATGTTCCTAATAACCACCATGCCGATTCATCCACCTATTGGTACTCAGAGGCAGGCCCCACAGTTATGTGGAAATAAGAACACGTGCTCAGCTCCCAACACCAGAGATAACTGGAGAGTGGAGGAGAAACAGAATTTCAAATGTTTTGAGCGAGACACAGTGTATGGAAAATTCTTCCAAACAACAGATATGGAAAGTTTTAGAACAAATCAGTTCCCTTCAGACTGGAAGTCCTCTCTCATCAGGAATATGTCTGATAAAGTAGCACACACATTTACAAAATGAATCCCATTTCTTTTTATTTTCAATGGGAGTTGTAAGAAACTAGAATTCCCACATTTGCAGGGAATAGTCTCTGAGCAGAACCACAAAAGTAGCCTAGTTCCAGCAGTCTGTACATTACAGAAATGATAGAGGCCTTTCCCAGCTGGAACACAATCAGAAAAACACTGTGCAATTGCCAATACTAAGTTGGAAAGTTCAAAGAAAAAGTTTTTAAAGTACCAATCATAAAAATATCTTGGTCAGTCGGTCCAGGGAAATAGTAAAGTTCTCTTCAGGTAATGCTACCACAAAGCTGTAATCAAGTGAAGAGGTAATCTAAGAATTTGCAGCCAAAAGATGTTTTAAAAAAGATTTTAGGCCGGTGCCACAGCTACTAGGTTAATCCTCCACCTGTGGCACCGGCACCCCGGGTTCTAGTCCCGGTTGGGGCACCAGATTCTGTCCCAGTTGCCCCTCTTCCAGGCCAGCTCTCTGCTATGGCCCGGGAAGGCAGTGGAGGATGGCCCAAGTCCTTGGGCCCTGCACCCACATGGGAGACCAGGAGAAGCACCTGGCTCCTGGCTTCGGATCGGTGCAGCGCCGACCTCAGCGGCCATTTTGGGGGTGAACCAATGGAAAAAGGAAGACCTTTCTCTCTGTCTCTCTCTCTCTCACTAACTTTGTCTGTCAAAAAATAAATAGATTTTAGAGCTGTGCCAGGCAGCTAATAAAAATAGCTTGCTAGTTTTTAGGATTCGAGATATTTATGGTGTCTGTCAACTTTAAAATGTTTAATTTTTTGTGATCTTTCTCACACTCTGAATAAATATTCATATTTGTACCTAATATTTTGTTCATAATTTTGATTCTTATTCCAACAGAGATTCCCCCAAATGGCAGCCACCAATGCCTGGATCCTTCAGTAGAAAAAGGAGAAAGGGAGGCAATTATTAAAGCTTCACCTGTTTCCCTCACAGCAGAGGGTCTGTGTTGCTGTGTGAGGTTCCCGACAGAGGAGATGAAACTTACTCCTTTGGAACCGGAAAACTGGTCTTTAACCAGGCCAGCACAGGAGACAGCCTGGCACGGAGCAGACGATCCATTTTGGTTCTGCAGGTGCAGAGAGCTCAGACGCATCGCATACCCTGAGATGTTAGTCCCATCCATCATTACATGGGGATCCGGGGCTGGATGACCTGAGAGCTTCCTCGCAGTGCTGCGCTTGTGATTTCCACAGCTACAGGTTGCTAAGTCGAGGCAGTCCATGCCATGCTGTGGAGCACACAGAAGAAGGACTCCTGCATTTTTCATTTGTAAGTGACTGCTGCTAAGTTGGTGAAGCCCGATCGTTCTCGCAAGAAGGTTAAACATATCCCTCATCTATTATTTCACATTGTTCAATTATTTAATCAATCTTTTTTCATAGCAGAGAAAAGGCAAACTGGTACACTGCCCCTTCTAAATAGTCGTGAACTCTGCATGGGTGGAATCCAAAGCCAGTAACCCCTGTGGATAAAGCTATACCACCACCTTCCTTTCAATAGCTCTCCTAATTGTTAAAGCTGCTTTTTTGGGGAAAGATTTATGTATTTATTTGAAAGGCAGAGTCTCACACACACACATACACAAAGAGAGAGAAGGCAGAGAGAAAAATCATCCATCTGTTGGTTCACGTCCCCAAAATGGCCACGATGGCCAGAACTGGGCTAGTCAGAAGCCAGGAGCCAGGAGCTTCTTCCGGGTCTCCCACATGGCTGCAGGGGCCCAAGGCCTTGGGCCATCTTCTACTGCTTTCCCAGGCCATAACAAAGAGCTGGATCAGAAGTGGAGCAGCTGGGACACAAACTGGCGCCCATATGGGATGCCAGTGTTTCTGGCAGCAGCTTTACCAGCTGCACCACAATGCTGGCCCCTAAAGCTACTTTTCATATCTCCATCCTACTTTGTCTCCACCAAATATTTAAGGGGTCAACAGAGCAGGAATGAAAATCTTCATCTAAAAGGTTTAGAAGCAGATAAGAAGAGACTGGTTCACTTTGCGGTTAGTTTTATTTGGCTGGAAACCAAAATGGTTGGAAAACAGGTCTTGAGATGCTCACTCCCGTGATGAAGGTCTGATGTAGAATTAAATGGGATAGATGGGTAGAACCACTGGTTATCACCAGTTGTGAGCGCATGTGAACCAAAAGTCCTAGGATTTCATGAACAAATGGTGTCAGTAATGCCCAGAGAACATGAGGATCATGTTCATCCACTGTCGGGGAGAGATCTGGAATTCATCTTAAATATTAAAGGAAAGACAATTGACAGTTGCCAGTTCCTGCAATTAGGTGGAATATTGTCCTGACACCTGCTGCCGGCCACAGGGTACAGCTAAATGCTCTGATAGAGCGGCTGGAGATCACCAGCTCGCTCAGTGTCCAGGGAGCAATGAGGGACATGAGCTGGATGGAGCTGGCTCATTTGCACCTGTTCTCCATGGGTGCTTATGATTAGGCAGTTTATTCTGGGTGGAGGCTGGCAGGCCATGTGAAGAGGACATACACACAGCCGCCACCTGACCACCTCTGCTTACCCAGGAGCCTCTGTTCAAATATTGATCAACAGCAGGTTTGTCACCATAGCTGCACAGCCTGTGCCTCTCTGCTCCACCCTCTCTGTGGCACGGGAGCCCCCTCTGAAACACAGACCCGCAAATTCAGCTTGGAAGCTAAGACAGCTCACAGGTGTGTGTACAGACCCTTGGATGTGAGTTTGATGAGTGTCTTGCAATACACACATGCACACACACATGCACACACACACATATTTGAAAGCTCCCTCACACAAGTGAACACATTTTAAGTGTGTAGTGACAGGGGATTTGGCTGTGAGCCTGAGCATCTGTAAGTCGGCTGAGACCTGTTGTCAGGGCCCACTTTTTGATGGGTTCTGTCCAGCCTAGTTGTCTAACACCCTCCTGCAGGACTAGGTCAGGTTACTTGAGACTCCTGAAGTCACCAAAGCCATCAACATTTAGCCCCTATTAACACCAATAAAATTCAAACATCATTAAAGTGAGAATTGCAGCATCCAATGGGTGACACCGGCTTCTTGGAGTTTTTATTGGAAAAAAAACACATTTTGGCTTTATTAGCTACTAAAACACTACTGTGTACAGTCTCTTCTTACCTTCTATTTGATGTCTCTGGCAGGCTTGCATATTTTAGCATTCCCTGTACAACTATTCTGTTCCATGTCCTTTGTCAAACATGGTCTACAGCTAGAAGAAAGGGAGGAACAGATGGGATAGAGAGGGATGTGTTGTGCTTAATGAGTAATGGCTGAAGGCCATGGTCTGTACAATACTTCCCTGCAGTCCCAAGGGGTCAGCGTAAGCACTCCATTTCAGGTGCATAAACTGAGGATCCTCAAGGTCAAACAATTCACCCAGAGTTACTCAAGGCATGCATGCTGGTCTACACAGCCCTTAAGACCCATCTTCAATGCCCCAGTCTGTGAACTGTGTTTATAAATGCTTTACTTAGTGTAGGGTTCGTCTTATCAGTATAAAGTAAGCTGAAAATGGATCTTTATGAAAATTAAGAGTGGGAATAGGAGAGGGAGGAGGCAGAAGGGTGGGTGCATGGGTGGGAGAACGTGAGAAGTGTAACTATGTTCCTAAATCTGTATCTAGGAAATACATGGAATTTGTGTACCTTAAACAAATTTAAAAAGCCACTAATTTGTCAAACCCTAGGTACTCTTGGCCCTCAGTAAATGAAATTGCTATGCATTTATGAGTTGCTTAAATGTTCACAAGTCTGGGCCGGCGCCATGGCTCAACAGGCTAATCCTCCGCCTTGCGGCGCCGGCACACCGGGTTCTAGTCCCGGTCGGGGCACCGATCCTGTCCCGGTTGCCCCTCTTCCAGGCCAGCTCTCTGCTGTGGCTAGGGAGTGCAGTGGAGGATGGCCCAAGTCCTTGGGTCCTGCACCCCATGGGAGACCAGGAGAAGCACCTGGCTCCTGCCATCGGAACAGCGCGGTGCGCCGGCCGCAGCGCGCTACCGCGGCGGCCATTGGAGGGTGAACCAACGGCAAAAGGAAGACCTTTCTCTCTGTCTCTCTCTCTCACTGTCCACTCTGCCTGTCAAAAAAAAAAAAAAAAAAAAAAAAAAAAAAAAAAAAAAAAGAAAAAATGTTCACAAGTCTGACATTTAACCACAGGAAGGCAAACTCATAAAATATTTCATGAGGTAAAACTACTGATAAAGGCTAATCTTCCAGACAGGACCCAAAGAACAGAACGTTCATTACTTTTTTTTTTAACTGTTCCTTAACGTTAATGGACCTTGGTCAATGTTCCAGTAGTGGCATAAAGAATCTGGGAATTCAGACCAAAAATTTGGCTCTTTATTCTATGATGATCTTAGTTTGGTAATTGAGCTTTGTTGTGTTCTATTTTCCTTGTCTGTGAAATGGGTTCTATCATTATGCTAAAGGTAGAAGACTGCATACATGACAGGTCTTAGAAACTACCATTGAGTGTCTTGGCTGTTTTCTGGGAAGTCCAGGCATGGCGTGAAATAAATGCACCCTTGTCCGCTAGTAGCTGCCGTTCTTTGTTTGCTGTGCGTATGCACTATGTAAATGCTAGTTGTCATCATTTCATTTAATCCTTCTAACCTTATGAGATAGATGTTAGTATCATTCCCATTTTACAGATGGGGAAAAAGAAGGCATAGAGAAGTAAGAGGACTTCTAAAACACAAGGTTTGAAAAAAGCATACTTGGGTGGATTTCCAACCCAGATGGTTTGCTTGTACTGACTTCCAGCATTCTTCTTCAGGCACTTATCTCAAAGTAGCTATTTGTTGTCTGGGTTCTTTTCTGAGGAAGAGGAGGCAAACACTGGGCACCTCTATTTGGGCGCCTTGAATCCAGCCCACATGATCTGATAGTTTCCTTGTAGAGCCAGAGCTATTAACCACTATCCCTTACTGCCTCCCATGAGTAAGTATAATACCGTGTCACTCATTTTATAACAACTGGGCTAATGATCAAAGGATAAACTTGACTTACACACGCCTGCTGGAAGTTTCCCTTGCAAATGCACACCTTATGCATACCTTGCTGTTTTGTCCCCCTGGAAGACAGCCTAATGAATCCCTAGCACCAGTGAGTTTTTGAGTGTGCTCCCCACTGATTCTCTCTCTATTTCTTGACCTCGACCCCCATCACCCTCTGACCTTTCCCTCGGCTGATGCTCAGTGGCTTGCAGCATCCACTCTCACTGTTCCCCTGCCTCACTCTCCAGGAAGTCTTCCCAACCTCAAGACTGGGCCTTCCGTCTCCTTCCCTTTGGTCCTCAAAGTACCCTGAGCTCTCCTCCATCCTGGAGGGACCCCGTTTAGCGAAATCCTTTACTTCTGAATCTGTTTCCGTCACATGCAGCCCAAGGGTTCCACCTGAGTACCTTCAGGACTTCAGGACTTCATATGGCCCACATTCACGCTTGTCTACAAAAGTCTTGGAACACTGTTAGACAGCAGGAACTTGGATTAGACACAGGAAGATGAAGGACATGGTAATGGAGGAACAAGTGAAATCTGAATAAAGTCTGTAGTGTAGTTAAAAGCATTTTACCAGCCTCAGTTTCCTGGTTTTGATGGACATACCACAGTTGCGCAAGGTCTTGACATCAGAAGAAGCTGGGTGTAGGCACATGGGAGCTCTGTATCATCTCTACAATGCTTCTGTAAATATATAGTTACTTCAAAATAAAAGTTTAGGGGTTAGTGTTGTGGCGTAGAGGGTAAAGCTGCTGTCTGTGATACCAGCATCCCATATGGGCACCTGTTCAAGTCCTGGCTGCTCCACTTCCAATCCAGCTCGCTGCTAATGGCCTGGGAAAAGCAGCAGAAGATGGCCCAAGTGTTTGGGCTCCTGACACTCATGTGGGAAGAAGCTCCTGGCTCCCAGAATAGACCTGGCCCAGCCCTGGATGTTGTGGCCATCTAGGGAGTGAACCAGTGGATGGAAGATTTTTTTTCCCTGTCTCTCCATCTTTCTCTATAACTCAGTCTTCCAAATAAATCAATAAATCTTTAAATAAATAAAAAGCTTAAAAATAATCATTAGAAGACTTTGTAGCACAGGATTTTTCTTTCTTTCTTTCTTTCTTTTTTTTTTTTTTTTTTTTTTTTTTGATAGGCAGAGTGGACAGTGAGAGAGACAGAGAGAAAGGTGTTCATTTCTCCGTTGGTTCACCCCCCAGTGCTGCGGCCAGCGCCCTGTGGCCAGCGCACCGCACTGATCCAAAGGCAGGAGCCAGGTGCTTCTCCTGGTCTCCCATGGGGTGCAGGGCCCAGGGACTTGGGCCATCCTCCACTGCCTTCCCGGGCCATAGCAGAGAGCTGGCCTGGAAGAGCAGCAACCAGGATAGAATCCGGCGCCCCAACCAGGACTAGAACCCAGAGTGCCGGCGCCACAGGCGGAGGATTAGCTTGTTGAGCCGTGGCACCGGCCAGTACAGGATTTATTTTTTAAAAATATTTATTTGAAAGAGTTACAGAGAGAGGTAGAGAGAGAGAGAGAGGTCTTCCATCCACTGATTCATTTCCCAAATGGCCGTAATGGCTGGAGCTGAGCCGATTTGAAGCCAGGAGTCAGGAGCTTCTTTTGGGTCTCCCACGTGTGTGCAGGGGCCCAAGGACTTGGGCCATCCTCCACTGCTTTCCCAGGCACATTAGCAAGGAGCTGAATCAAAAGTGGAGCAGCCGGGACTCGAATGGGCACCCACATGGGATGCTGGCGCTGCAGGCTGGGGCTTTAACATGGTGCACCACTGTGCCAGCCCTATAGCACAGTGTTTAAACTCATCCATTTGGAGTCGGGCAGACCTGAGCTATAAGAGACCTATGCTACTGTGTGATCATAAGCAGTTGAAAACCATGCAGTCCCCCTGAAAGTCACTGTTAATGGCCTGGCGCAGTGAAAACATGCAGCGAATGGCAGCTGGTTCTGCTACAGTAAGTATTAAATTTGTAACTTTCAAGTGTTATTTCCTAGAACGGTTGATCAACAACATGGCCTGAGCACCCACTTGTCAACTCAGCAGGGGTCTTCTGAGTGCTCTCTGCACTACGCTGACACCTCAATGAGCAAAACACAGACATCCATGCCGGAAACAGCTTACCCTCTAGTGGGAATTGATGTAAAATTTATGAGACGCCCGTCCCCAAAGTGAGTGCCGGACCAGCAGCGCACATCACCTAGGAGCTTGTTTGAAATGCAAATTCTTGGGCCCCATCCCAGGCCTAGTGAGCCCAGGCTCTGGAGGTAGGCCCAACAAACTCTCTCAATAAGGTTTCCATGTAATTCTGGAGTGCGTTCAGGTTTGAGAATCACTGCGGTAAAATGGCAGCGACAATCCGTATTTTAGAGAAAACGAAAGCAGAGAGCAGGATAGAGTGCCAGGGACAGGGGCCAGGTTGTGACTTTTTTTAAAATAGGGTGCTCAAAAGCCTTACTCCAAAGGCGACACCTGCCCAAGGACAGACAGGAAGGTGAGGAAGTAGGCCTCCTTGATATGTGCGTGCACAGCAAGTGCCAAGGCTCTGAGGCAGGCATGGGCCTGGGATGTTGCTTCAGGAAAGTTTAGCCCAAGAGAACCAGCACCGAAGGCCTTCAGAGAGGGAGACAGATCCAGGATAATGGCTATGGGACTTCTGCCCAGAGCGTGTTTTGGGCGGCAGCAAGATGAGAGGCAGTAGGAAAGCATTTATCTGCTGAGACAGATAAGGGTGGCCCACCGCCAACCCGAGCGCATCTGGACTGTCTCAGGAAATAGTAACATGTCAGTGAAGAGACATTGCAGGCGTGCGTGCCCGGTACGGAGCGCTTGGTAGACCATCTTAAGGGCTTTGTTGATCCCATATGTTTGGGGATGAGTGTCCGGGTCACCGAGTGGGCAAGATGGCTGTTACAACGCAGAGCGCAGCTGTCATAGCAAGCTGCAACCTCTCAGGTGTTCCAAGAACAGCAGCTGGACTTGGAGAAAAGTAGAGAAAGCACCAGCGGGCATGCGGCTCCAGACCGGCTCCGGACCGTGTGGGGACTTGCCAGTTACTGCAGAGAATGCAACATTTGCATTCGGAACCACAGCGCTCGCCTACCGACTACCTCCTCTGGCCCCGCCTACCCTTCAGGACCCCAGTCAATTGCTTCTCATCCTTAGGCTCCCTCATCCCGCGCCATGAGAAGGAGCCTCTTCTGTCCCCAGCTTCCACAGGCGCTTTGGTTTATCCTAAGCCACGGCCCGAAGATAGGGCTTGCCTAAATTTTGCCCCAGTCAACTGTGCCTGAAGCAGAAGCTCAGTCTCCACCCCTCCCCCTTTATTCCTGCACAGATGTCTGTGCTCTGAGACTGCCCCATAAATCACCGCTGAACGTCCCTTAAGGTGCTGGGGTAGAAACAACCTATTAACGGCATCAAGAAATATTACAAATTGCTGCCAACGATGTTGAAATCTCCTCCGTCAGCGGTACTAAGAGAATGAGCTCACAGATGTGATCTCAAGCCTCCAAAGCGTTCTGGATTCAATTGCGGCACTAAGTCAGCGTGCGACTTAAAAGTACAGTCACTCCCTGGTCTCCCTTTGTGCCTGCCGGCTTGATTAGTTCTGGCCGGCTACAGCTCTGACTATTGACTGAGGGTAGCATCAAGTTACTGCTAACCTTGGGTCAACGTAGACCCAAGTTGGCAGGTGGAATAGAAGGTAGTAGGGACAGGCATTGTGGTGCAGCAGGTTTAGCTGCTGGTTGCGATGCCTGCATCCCATGTTGGAGCTCCAATTTGTGTCCCTGCTGCTCCACTTCCAATCCAGCTTCCTGCTAATCCACCTGAGAAAGCGGTAGATGATGGCCCAATTACTTGGGTGTCTGCCACCCATGTGGAAGACCCAGAGGGAGTTCCTGACTCCTGGCTTTGGCTTGGCCCAATCCTGGCTGTAGTGGCCATTTGGGGACTGAACAGGAAGAAGAAGGAGCTCTCCCTTTGTCACTCTGCTTTCAAACAAATAAGTCTTTGTAAAAAGAAAAGGAAATGAACTTTAGGATCAGTCAGAGCTGGGTTTGAATTCTAGCCTACCACTCACAGGGTCTTTATAATTTTTTTTTTAATTATATGAAGCCCTTCAGCAATTGGTGAAGCCTGCAAAGTTTCTTAATGCATAAAATAAAGCATATGAGATTACAGAAGGAACAAATTTTATTGAAATATAATTAAAATATTGTTGGGATCAGTGGTGTGGTATAGTGGGTAAAGCTACCACCTGCAATGTCGGCATCCCGTATGGGCCCTGGTTCAAGTCCCAGCTGCTCCACTTCCAATCCAGCTCCCTGTTGATGTGTTTGGGAAAGCAACAGAAGATGACCCATGTTTTTGGACCCCTGCACCCACATGGGAGACCCGGAAGAAGCTCCTGGCTCCTGATTTTGGATTGGCCCAGCTCCAGCCATTGTGGCCATTTGGGGAGTGAACCAACGAGTGGAAGACCTCTCTATCTCTCTATCTCTCTCTCTGTAACTTTGCCTTTCTAATGAATAAATAATCTTTTTAAAAAATAAAATGTGTTCAAAATTATCAGAATATCTAAAAGTTGAACTGTAGCAATGTTTCTGCTCTGTTAGTACCTAAGCAATGAGATCTAGAGGCAGCTTCCATAAGTCCCAAAAACCTCGACATCATGATGTGTGTCAAGATATTTCAAGGTAGTCACCCTGTAATATGAAAACATCTCTGCAATTTCTATTATTGACATAGAAACAGGTTCTGCTATCAATCACCATAGTGGTTTGTAGCTTACATTCCTGTGGAAGGAAATGTTTTTAAAGGTTTACTTACTTATTTATTTGAAAGTCAGAGTTACACAGAGAGAAGGAGAGGTAGAGAGAGGGAGAGAGAGAGAGAGGGAGAGAGAGAGAGAGAGAGAGAGAGAGAGAGAGAGAAAGAGAAGTCTTCCATCCGCTGGTTCACTCCCCAATTGGCCGCAATGACCAGAGCTATGCTGATCCAAAGCCAGGAGCCAGGAGCTTCTTCCAGGTCTCCAATGCAGGTGCAGGGGCCCAAGGACTTGGGCCATCTTCTACTGCTTTCCCAGGCCATAGTGAGAGCTGGATTGGAAGTGGAGCAGCCAGGACTCGAACCAGTGCCCATATGGGATGCCGGCACTGTAGGCAGTGACTTTACCCGCTACGCCACAGCGCCAGACCCAGGAAATGTTTAAGTCTAGTGTGACTCTGACTTTAATTTTGGAGGTTAGTGGGAAAAATATTTTTTCATCCTATTTCATCCTAAACTCCATTCAAAGAAGCACTCCAGAATATAATCTTGGAAAATTAATTTTTTAAATTATTTATTTGAGAAGTAGGGTTACAAAGAGAAGGAGAGAGAGAAAGAGAAAGGTCTTCCATCCGCTGGTTCACTCCCCAAATGGCTGCAATGGCAGTAGCTGAGCAATCCAAAGCCAAGAGCCAGGAGCTTCTTCCAGGTCTCCCACACGGGTGCAGGGGACCAAGCACTTGGGCCATTTTCCACTGCTATCCCAGGCCATCAGCAGGGAGCTGGATTGGAAGAGGAACAGCTGGGACACAAACCAGCACCCAGGTGGATGCCAGAGCAGCAGGCGGAGGATCAGCCCACTATGCCACAGTGCCAGCCCCAGACAAGTTACTTTACCTGTGTGAATTTCAGCATCCTTACCCATACATGATGCTCAGCAGATAGCAGCTCTTCTTATTCATCTCAGCAGTCATGGTAGCTGAGGACACCCCATCAACGCTTTGTAACACACTCTGGGTCATGTCTTGGTTCTAACCACAGTCAGATCCACACACTGACCCAGTAGGAGGCCATCCTACTCCCCCAAGGCTTCTTAGTGGCCTGAAGTTTCACCCTTAGAGAAGCATCTACGTCTTCTGATCAAAAGATTCTCAGGGCTGGCGCCGTGGCTCACTAGGCTAATCCTCCGCGCTGGTACTCCAGGTTCTAGTCCCGGTGATCCTCTTCCAGTCCAGCTCTCTGCTGTGGCCTGGGAAGGCAGTGGAGGATGGCCCAAGTGCTTGGGCCCTGCACCCGCATGGGAGACTAGGAGAAGCACTGCAGTGCGCCGGCCATAGCAGCCATTTGGAGGGTGAACCAACGGAAGGAAGACCTTTCTCTCTGTGTCTCTCTCTCTCACTGTCTAACTCTGTCTGTCAAAAAATTTTTTTTCAACTTCAAGAGTCTCCTAACAAAGAGTGAATTCTCCGGACAAGCTGTCGCCCTACACCCCAGATCTATCTGTCACAGGCCTGAGTTAGAGAATAAGACATTTGCCAGCCCGGAGGAAAATACAGGTGGCCCAGAGAGAAAGTGACACATACTTGGGATGAACTGCCCCATTTCCACTGTTTTGTCTGTCAGAGGATCCTTTAAAAATAGTAGATTGTTTGCCAAACAAAATCACATTGAATTTATAGTCATGCTCTCATAAAGGATTTTCCTAAAGCTCGGCAGTGCATTTGATTATATTTGCATATGTCATGGAGCTCATGTTTTCTAGTTCCCTCTCCAATTAATTTCCATCTTAAAAATCGCATCTCTACTATCTTTAAGTGATACTGAGTTGGTTTTCAAGCACTTTGGAGAGAGGTGCTTTCCTCTGGAGAAACCATTGAAACACACATTACTGGACCCACTGCAGGGACTCTGATTGGTCATCCAGGATGGGGCCTTAGCTGTGTTTCTCATAAGCTTCCGGATTTCTTTACTGCTATGAGCACAGTTTCTTTCCTATTAGACCAGGACAATGATACCTTCCTCACAAGATCATTTGACAAATTAAAAACAGACAAGATATGCAGTGTATTCCAAGTACTGAGCCCCTAAGAGAAATGAAGCAATGAATGGGGCCAGCATTGTGGTGCTGTGGGTTAAAATGCCTCCTGCAGTGCTGGCATCCCATATTGGAGTGCCAGGTTCCACTCCACTTCTGATCCAGCTCCTTGCTAATGTGCCCGGGAGCAATGGAAAATGGCCAGAATGCTTGATCCCCTGCCAGTCACGTGAGCCATCTGGATGGAGTTCTAGGCTCCTGGCTTCAGCCTAACCCAGCCCTGGCTCTTGTGCTTATTTGGGGGAAGAACCAGCAGATAGAAGATCAATCTCTCCCCCCCACCCTTCTCTTTCTCTCTCTCTCTCTGTACCCTCTCTCTCCCTCTCTCTTTGTCACTCCGTCTTTCAAATAAATAAAAGTAAACCTTAAAAAGAAATGAAATAATTATTAATTCCCATAATGGGGCATTGTTACGAAGGTGGTGCCAGGGATAGTGTTCAGGGGATGATAGCAGAGAAGTCTTGAAGAAGAAATAGTACTGAGTAGGGAAGAAGAAAGGGAGGGTGTTCCCAGCACTGGGAATTGTATAAAAATCATGTGCAAAAACATCAGAACCCACAGTTCATTTGGAAGGTTGCCAGAAGCTACAGTTGGCTGGAGTGAGTACACAGATCCTATGTGCACAGGCAGGAACTGGGGAACAAGGGTCCTTTGTTATGGCACTGCAGAGCCTCAACTCTGACCTGTTGGAGATTTTAAGCAGGCCAGTGACACGAAGGAGGGACAGCAGGAAAAGGAAGGGTTCCAGGCTGATGCCTGCATCTGTCTTGAGTGTATGTGTGAGTGAGTGAGGAGGAGGAGGAGGAGGAGGAGGAGGAAGAGGAGGAAGTGGAGGAGGAGGATGGTGGTGGTGGTGGTGATGCACTCCACCAAGAGAAGTGTCACAGAAGAGACAGCCAGTTAGGGACAAAGATAATGAATTCAGTTCTGGATATGTTAAACTCCAGGCACTTGCATGACACCCATAGGATATCTGAGGGGTGAGACAGACCTGTGAATCCAACCATCTTAGATAAATCTTGAAGCATAGATCTGGAAAACCTCAGCCTATGGGTGAAATTAGAACCACAGGAGTAAATGGAGTAGCCCAAGGAAGACATAACCTGAGCAAAGACCCACAGACTGAATTCTGGATGACAGCAACATTTAAGAGCAATCACGAATGGAGCTACGTCAAGGTTAATGCCAGTGGGCAGGGCCCCCGTTTCCTATGCTCTAAGATCTATTCCTAAGATCCATGAGGAAGTGGACATCAAGGTCAGCCTTGGCCAGTGGCATCCACAACACCCCATGCAGCACTTAAGTGGTAGAAGCCACACCAGGAAACATCACCAACAGGCTGTAGGGTGTTGGAAGAGAAAGGGCTCCCTGATAATAACAGAGAGGTGTGTGTACTCCCCAGGGATGCCTCTTGGTCCTCACTGGCCACAGTCCTCAGAGAAGGACGTCCAGGCGCCACTGCCCCAACTGGCCATCCTGCAAACATTTCTGTGTGAGTGAGCTCCCTGGATTTGTCAGAGCTTAGACACCGTTCTCAGACGGACAGACACTGTGAACCACGTGCTGTGGCAAAAATAAACGCTGTCCACTTCCCTCCTTCTTGAGACAAACAAGACTCCCCATGGGTCCTTTCTCACGCTGCCAAAGCTGTCGCTCAGGACCTGGTCAAACCACCTCAGACAGGGAGGATTCTGCACTGGGCAGCCCCGAGCACCTGCCCCCCTGCCATGGCCTTCCCCACAGAGGAGCCATTGCAAAGCACGCCCTGGTGCCAGGGAAGAGTAAGGTGAGTGATCACAGACAACAGGAGAGGAGATTGGCTCTTTCGAGAAAGGACAAGACAGCAGAGGAGCCCCGGCACAATTCCCAAGGAATGACTCACCTTGGTTAGACCATGACCCAGGGGATCGTGTGCAGCCGGCCTCCCCTTATGGAAGTCCAGCGTTTATAAAACTCCCTACCTCCTTAGAGAATGTACCTAAGACGGCACCCATGCCTAAAACTTCCCCCGCATCTTAGGGAATACGTTATACAAAAGACGAGATGCACCTGCAGCAAGGCCCAGCACCCTCCAAATCGTGAACAAGCCTCAGTTGGCTTCAAAACCTTTTCCCCAGAAGAAAATCCGGGGCCCAGCCCTTGAGAGACCATGGCCCTTGTTGGGATTTCACACAGCTCGGCGCTGAGGGCTGCAGGTTCAGGAAGGGGACTGAGTCCTTGGTGGAATTGTCACAGGCTAGGAGAATGCAGGAAATGTTTAATCAGAAGGAACGAAACACAGTGTACAGGTGGAAATCTGATCTTTGTGGAGTAGCTTTATTATAGCTTGAGGGTGTGGGGAGGAACGGGGCCAATGTAAAACCAGCCGACTGTTGAAACAGACCTGCAATGGGGCAGAAAGTCATCCTCAAGACAGAAGGGGCTGCCCCAGCCCTCAGTGAACAACTAAAGACCAGGAGCCGCCGAATTCAGGCTGGAACATGCTATTCCCACTGGCTGCACCCGTGACCTCTCTCGTGGGACTTGTTCCAGTTTTGATTACTCTCTGGAATGTGAAGGCTTTAGGTACGGGCCTAGAGAGACGTCTCCCAGAGTAGTGTTCCATGACAAGAGAGAAGGCACACGTGGTCTGGGAGCCGGCTGGGAACTTAGTGTGCATCTTAGCCTCCCCGGCATCCTGATAAGAGGCTGGAAATGTTCCCTCAGTAAACTGGCAGCTCTCCTTCTGGGGCAGGGACTACCAGCAGGTCTCTTGGTACCAGCGTTGTACAACCCCCAACCAGGAGAGTCTCTTTGGGCTGTGTCCTGGGACTCCTTCTAACGTTGTCACCAAGAATGAATAATCCCTAAATTACAGAATCACAGCATCAGGGCCGGCATGGTGGCATAGCAGGCAAAGCCTCCACTTGAGACGCTGGCATCCCGTATGGGTACAAGTTGGAGTCCCGGCTGTTCCACTTCCAATCCAGCTTCTTGCTAACGTGCCTGGGAAAAGCATCGGAGGATAGCCCAAGTGCTTGGGCCCCTATACCACATGGGAGACCCGGATGAAACTCCTGGCTCCTGGCAGGCCATTGCTGCCACTTGGGGAGTGAACCAGCAGATGGAAGATCTCTCTCTCTCTCCCTTCCTCCCTCTCCTTCTCTCTCTCTGTCTTTCCCTGTAACTCTGACTTTCAAATAAATGAATAAATATCTAAAAAAAAATTATAGCATTGGACTAAACTAATCTTCTCTGGAATGAGCATGTCCTTAATACGCCAAAAACTAATTCACGCATTCTGATTTGGGGGAAAGAGAGAAAGGTTGCCCGATTTCTAAGCATCTTGTGTCAACACTCTCTTTAGATTTCATTCTCCCGAGTAATTGAAAGTCAAGGCCATGCCTGTCACTGAAGGAACCTATAATTAACAGCCAAGCATAAGTCTTGGATTTTCTAAATTGCCTCAGAATTTTCTTAAAAGGGTGGTAAAAGCGATGACACGGCCCAAGTTTATTTAGGAAAAACAGTTCCTAGTAGTTTCATAACTTTTTTATGAAGAGAAAAAAAAAACACATTTAAGAGGAGCCCTCACTGGCTAAGCAACACAGCTGTCGTCTGGATAGACACCACCCAGGCTCTGAGGGAGCAGCCACGCCCTGACCCACGTGCTGGCAGAGGGAGGAACTGCAGAGGTGATCAATCCTACACCCACATCCCGCAGGAAAGGGAACTGGGTTCACGGTGGGCAAGGAAATCGTTTTCATCTCAAGGGCTGGTGAGCAGGCAGACAGAAACCAGAGCCTTATTGGCCGGCGCCGTGGCCGTGGCTTAACAGGCTAATCCTCCGCCTTGCGGCGCTGGCACACCGGGTTCTAGTCCCGGTTGGGGCGCCGGATTCTATCCCGGTTGCCCCTCTTCCAGTCCAGCTCTCTGCTATGGCCCGGGAAGGCAGTGGAGGATGGCCCAAGTGCTTGGGCCCTGCACCCGCATGGGAGACCAGGAGAAGCACCTGGCTCCTGGCTTCGGATCAGCGAGATGCGCCGGCCGCAGCGGCCATTGGAGGGTGAACCAACAGCAAAGGAAGACCTTTCTCTCTCTCTCTCTCTCTCTCTCTCTCTCTCTCTCTCACTATCCACTCTGCCTGTCAAAAAAAAAAAAGAAAAAAAAAGAAAAAAGAAACCAGAGCCTCATGTCTGAGGCTCCCCACACAGGTGCTTTGCCGGCCACGTTGTGTAACACCTGCAAAGCAGGCACTGGTATTTTCCCAATTTCCCTCCATGATGTGCAGGTGAAGACGGGGCTCAAGGTTTGGGTGTCAGAGCTGGATTAAAAGCCCCATCCCTGGGGGCAGCATTGGGATGTAGCAGGGTAAGCATCCCATGTTAGCGGGTGCTATCTTGAGTCCTGAGTACTCTGCTTAGGATCCGGCCCCCTGCTGATGCACTTCAGAAGCCGTGGATGATGGCTCAAGTTCCTGCCACCTGTGCAGGAGACCCGAATGGAGTTCCTGGCTCCAGGCTGTGGCCTGGCCCAGCCCTGGCTCTTGGGGAGGGAACCAGTGAATGGAAGATCTCTCTCCCTCTCTCTCTCTCCCTCTCTTTGTCATTCTGCCTTTCAAATCAATCAATCAAATCTTTTCTAAAAAATTATCATCCCTGACATGTAGGCCTGTTCTCTCATAGTTTCTTTTATGTGTTTGAGAAAAGGAAAAAAAAATTGCATTGGGTTGCTGCAAGTGTTAAGTTAGATTGGTACAGAGAGCACACAGCGGCGACTCCTCATCCCTGACCACATTTAGACGGCAGCAGCAACAATGCAGTAGCCTGGAGCCTCCCAGCGAGGGGATGAAGGAGCACCAAGGGCTGTGGGGCCTGCTGTGGGGAGAGGCGTCTGGTGCAGGCTCGGCCTGTCTGAATTCTTTTCTTTCTGGCCACGGTGAATATTCCCATGGACCAGTGGCTGGCCACACTGAATCCCGCAGGCAGCAGGTCTGTCCTTTCCCTCACGTGCACCTCTCTGCTCAGGTCGGCAGTTTCTGTGTCCCTTCCCTTGTGTAGGTTGTGTGCTGGTGCACAGGAAGCCACCTGGAGACCCTTTCAGGGGACAGAGTCAAGCCCGGTGAGGGTGGGCTAGGGGCAGAGACAGTTCCTGTCAGACACACCTTGTGCCACTTCCTTCTGCATGGGGAGATTCTCTGCCAACCCAGGCCTCACAAAATGCCTCGGGTGATTTGCCCTTCTCGGGGACATCAGATATCATTTTCTATCTTGTCCCTGGATGCAGGCTTTCTGGAAAATTCTGGTACCACAGGGAGCAGGCCATGACTGAAGGAAGTAAATAGGCAAGGTCTTCAAAAAGTTCATGGAAAAGGCATATTATGAAAAAACTGTGTGGGGCAGGCTCTGTGGTACAGTGGGTTAAAGCCCTGGCCCAAAGTGCCAGCATCCCATATGGACACCGGTTCTAGTCCCAGCAGCTTCTCTTCTAATCCAGCTCTCTCCTATGGCCTGGGAAAGCAGTAGAGGGGCCCCTGCACCCATGTGGGAGACCAGGAAGAAGCTCCTGGCTCCTGGCTTTGGATCAGCTCAGTTCCAGCTGTTACGGCCAGTTGGGAAGTGAACCTCTCTCTCTATCTCTACCTCTCTGTAACTCTTTCAAATAAATAAAATAAGCCTTAAAAAAAAAAAAAAAAAAAAAAAAAAAACCGTGTGTGGATCCCAAAGATTATTTTGCACCAAATAAACTCACCTTTTAATTCTATTTTTCCACCAACTCATTGAAGTGCCTTGTAGTAATGACCAATGTTTTGGTTCTTTGAGCCACGCCCTATGCTCTCTTCAGTGTGCACCAGGAATAAGCTGAGTGCTCTCACTGCACGGACACTTGACCCTCTGCTGGCAAGCCTGCCCCGCTCACTGATTAGCATCAAACTGCACACTGCAGCATCACAGCGGGCCCTCCAACAAGGGGCCTCTGTCCCACTCTGGGGCACGTGGCCTCTTATTCTTGCACCTGCCTCTGTGGAGAGCTCCTGCCCAGGCCCTGGGCCAGCCTCAGGGCATCAGGCCCTTTTCCTCTACCCACTCCCTTTGGGACCTGTATCTCCCACACCCAGGCCTACTGTGCTCGCTTTAGGAATGCATCTCAGGCAGGAAGCTTTGTCCTCCGAGGGTCCCAGTTCAGCTGAGTGGGAGACACAGGCAGAAGCACGGTGTGTGGCGGCGACGGTAGGCTTTGGTGCACCCACAGCTTCTGACACGGTTGCTCTGCGACGTCCCGGTCACCATCCAGCTGCCTCCTGCTGCTGCCTCCTGCAGCCTTACTGCTGGGCTGCTCCCTGTCATTGCTGTCTAGAACATTCCAATGGACAAGGTGGCTCCGCAGACCCTACCCCAGAGACTCCTGGCCCTTCTCTCCACAGCACTCAACGCCTGACACAGCCTCTTTATCTGCACTCATTAAGCACCTGAGCCATTCAAGTGTGCAACTATTCACTAGAGTGGGAAGGACTCTCAAGGAGGGCACAAGCTATATTTAGCAGAGGTTAAAGTTTACATTACACAATAACTGGGGCATGTGTCTAAATCATTAAATAGCCGATCCTAGGCTCTTCCTGTTTTCACTCCTCTGCAAATTGGCCTTTCCAGTTATAACTCTTCTCTTTTTAATTCAGCCTTTGTTTTCTGCAAGACAGAGCCTTTTCTTCTCAGGCCACAAGTCCCTCCCTCCCTCGGCCTCACAGAGAGATGGTCTTAAGGCCATGGGACCCGTGGTATAGCAGGAATCCATGCAGAGCTTCCTAGGGTTGAAAAACCTAGCCCAGAATTTCTTGAAAATGCAAATTTGTTGGCCAGCGCTATGGCTCACTAGGCTAATCCTCCACCTGCAGCACCAGCAACCCAGGTTCTAGTCCCAGTTGGGGCGCCAGATTCTGTCCCGGTTGCTCCTCTTCCAGTCCAGCTCTCTGCTGTGGCCCAGGAAGGCAGTGGAGGATGGCCCAAGTGCTTGGGCCCTGCACCCGCATGGGAGACAGGAGGCACCTGGCTCCTGGCTTCGGATCGGCACAGCGTGCCAGCCGTAGCGGCCATTTGGGGGTGAACCAACGGAACGAAGACCTCTCTCTCTCTCTGTCTCTCTCTCTCTCACTGTCTAACTCTGCCTGTCAAAAAAAATGCAAATTTGTGGGGTCAGTGTTTGGCCTAGCAGTTCTAATGCCAGTTAGGATGCTCGAGTTCCTGGATTCAACGCCTGGCTCTGGTTCCTGACTCCAGCTTCCAGCTGGTGATGGCTCAGGTGGTTGAGCTTTTACCAACCACAGTGGAAGCCTGGATTGAGTTCTGGCATCCACCTTCAGCCCAGCCCCAGCCATTGCCAGTATGTGGGAAGTGAGCTAGCGAATGGGAGCTCTCTCTGTCTTTCTGGCTCTCAAACAAGTAGCTTATGAATTGGTTTAAAAATAAGAATAGACCTTGGAAAAATGCAGTCCCCCTGGAAGCTTGACTTGGCACCCGTTGACAGCTGCAGTTGGCTTTTCAGGACGAGGTATGGGAAGATAAGTTTGCAGGTGTTCATCCCGAGAAAAGGAAGAGTGGGGCCCAGGCTTGCCCAGCAGCAGCAGGGATGCGGCAGATGAGGCTCTGTGCTTGTGTGTGTGCCCTGCTGCACATCAGACAGTGCTGGAAGCGCCACCCCAGCTGTCTGCCCTGAGGGCACGTTCCTATCCTGGTGCAGCCTGCATCCCAGCACTGATTGGAATTGGGCTACAGAGGCTTGATTCCTGACCCCTGAGTTAGAACAAGGCTTCAGAGAGAGTCAGAGAGCAAGGCTTCAGGGAGAGAGAGGGAGCACATCCCAGTCCGACTTCCTGTCCTGCCCCTACCCGGAGCGTAAATGTCTAGAGCTCTTCCTAATGCGTCCCTGTGTGCTCACCTCCTTCTCGGAGTCTGCCTCTCTGGAACCCAACCTGGGACAGGGGACGGAGAGTTTAGGAATATGCTTTTCTTTAATGGTGAAAAAACATATATTTAGAATTAGGCAGCTGGGCTCAGTCTAGATGATGCCAATAGTGTCGACGACACCCAGAGCACCGTACTCAGGCGTCACACATATGCCTTCTTCTCTCCATCAGGTCTGATCAGGGTGTTGACCTTGACCACACCAAGGTCACAGAGTTTCTCACAGCTTGTTGGATCCGTGCTTGTTGGCCTTGACATCCACAATGAACACAGTGTAGTGTTGTCTTCTGTCTTCTTCACGGCCAAGCCAGTGGTCCAGGGAACTGGATGATGGCATAGCGGTCAAGCTTGTTTCTCCTGGGGGCGCTCTCCTGAGGATATTTCGGCCACCAGAGGCACTGTGTCTCGGGCTGCAGGAATGTGGGTGACGTGTCTATCTTCCTTGTGTGTGTGTGTGTGTGTGTGTGGCTGTGGACACCTTTCAGCATTGTCTTCTTGGCCTTCAAATCCTTTGCTTTTGCTTCAGCTTTAGGAGGGCTAGCAACTCCCTTCTTCGCCTTTGGCACCATCTTGGTGAAAAACAGGAATATTCTTTTTTTTTAAAGATTTATTTATTTATTTGAAAGTCAGAGTTACACAGAGGAGAGGAGAGGCAGAGAGACGTCTTCCATCGGATGATTCACTCCCCAGATGGCCTCAATGGCCGGAGCTGTACCAATCCGAAGCCAGGAGCCAGGAGCCAGGAGCTTCTTCCAGGTCTCCCACGTGGGTGCAGGGGCCCAAGCACGTGGGCCATCTTCCACTGCTCTCCCAGGCCATAGCAGAGAGCTGGATTGGAAGTGGAGCAGCCAGATCTCGAACCGGTGCCCATATGGCATGCTGGCACTTAACCCAGGGCTTAACCCGCTGTGCCATGGTGCCGGCCTCAAGCAGGAATATTCTTAAACCATATAGTATTCCCCTGTCGGCTTTTTATTAAAAACAAACAAAACAAAAAAAACAAAGATCACTGCCACTAGCAGTGCAACTCTTTAAAATTCAACCGGCAAAGGCTCTTGGGAAGCCCCTAATGGATGACTATGGCCCCAGTAGGATGAGTACCATGGGGGAGGGTGTCAGAAACACCGCATCCCAGGGCCATCTCAGTCAAGGTCCTCCCCTCGTCCCCACACATGGCACTGTTTGATCTGCACAGGTGAGAAATGATTCACCAGCAGTATGGAATATTCTGGCCCCATATCTTCTGACCAATGAGGGCAATCTCTTTCCAATTCAGAAGTTCTTTTTCTTTTTCTTTTTTAAAGGCCCTATGATCTTGCCATAGAACAATCACAAAGAAAGATGTAGAATGCAGAGGCAGATGGTCAGACAGCAAACCACTCCGGTTAGGGAGCTGGGAGGCAGTGGTAAGCTGCAGGAAAGAGCATCACAAGAACAAGATGGAAGTGAGTGCCAGCACTGCCCAGAGCAGAAAGCAGAGAAGAGAGGCCTCCCTTGCAATGCAAGAGCTGGACTTTGAATGCAAGCAGTGACTTAGAACTTTGCCCCCAAGACAATAAGGAACCAGGGTAGGGGCACTTTCCCACAGTTTACACACGCACGCACTGTATCACAACTATACGAGCTGCTTTGGGTGACGTGCTTAAACAGTAAGCTTTGATGATATGTTCTTCCCGTCGTCCCCTTCCACAGTGAGGACTCGGCCATTCTCACAGATTCTTTTGTTGCTCATAAAACACAGCATTAAACTGCGTCTCTGGATTTCTTTTGTGGACGGATATTTAGACAGAGTTTGACTTCTATGTGGCTCTTCCAATAAAAGTCTTTGAGTTGGCAAGAACAGGCAAGTGGCACTCATAAAGAATGTTGGTCCCCCACGATTGATTTATGTGGGCTGGGCCTGTCCTCACTTAGTGCAGCAAGGAAAGAAAGAATGGTGGTAACACCGTGTCACAGCCAGCCCTGATAGAACAGAAATGCTCTGGGAAAACATCAAGTTAGCAGCCACCCCAGGCACAGGCACAGGTTCTGGTCCCAGGTGAGGTGGTGCAAGGGCGTTCCACCCGGTGATTCTCACTGCTTGCAGCAGCCACACCTGGACAGGATATGTAGAGCGGCTATTTGAAGACTGCAAAGTAAATGGTTGCAGGCAGACTGGGCCGAAGACCAGAGGAACTAGTAGATAGGGTCTCATTGGTCCTCTGTACCCCTGATCTGGGACTGGGGCAGCCCAGATTCAGACGTGATCTCGAGGAGTGGCTAGAGACAGTGCCCTCTAGCTGGCTCAAGGCGCGATTCGTGCTCTTAGAGAGTAGCTGGAAATCTCCACCCTCCTTCTTTTCTTTTCTCTGTTCTTTCACACCCTGACCACAGGCAATCCTGGGCCACCTGTCACGGAGACAGTGACAGCAATGGTGGCGGAGGCACAGGGGACCCTTCCATTCTCATCGAAGGAGCTGTGGTCCTAGGAGAATGGGGAGAACCCCGTCCTGTTCTTGTTCTTGTTTTCCCTCGACGTGGGCCAGCACGGCAGTGGTTCTCTGTGCAGAGGATGGAAAGGGAGCGCCACGGAGAGCTGGAATGCACTACAGAGAGCACAGAGGGGGAGGAAGTTGGCAAAGCGGCCCCACGAGGTGTTTATGGTCCCCTGGACTCAGTTCTGCTCTGCGCACGCGGTGTTCTGATCCTAATCAACACACTGAAGTCGAGGAGATGTGAACCGAGGGACAGACTCCTCCCCCTTCCCCGGCCCCAGACTGGCCACCCAGTGGCACCCACATGGGAAAGGTCTGGAGGGCTGCAAAGGCTTAGAAAACAAAGGCTCCACTGAAGCTAGACAGAGGCTGGCAGAATTCTCAGCCTGAATCCATCTAGGATGATCGCCTGCTAAAACACAAATATCAACACTTACACGGAATATAAACAAAACCAGGGCTCATCACATAATCTCCAAAATAGCGACGATCCAACAAAAAAATTATACAGTGTGTTAGTTTCCTGTGCTTTCTGAAACAAATAACCTCAAACTCAGTGGCTTAAACAGCGCACGATTAAAAAAAATATATATATATATATAGCTCAGCAGTCCATGGTCAGGCTCACTGTGCTGCATCCTGGGTGTCAGAGGGGCCTGTGGCTCTGCAGGCCCAGGGGAAGATCTGCTTCCTCCCTCTCTCCAGCCTCCAGGTGCTGCCCTCATTCCTTGGCTCGTGGCCCTTTCGTCATCTTCAAAGCAATGGAACACCTCGCTGACCCTTCTCCTGTCACTTTCCCTTCTGACCACAGCCAGGGAAGCTGCTCCACTTTTAAACACGCCTATAATTTTATTTGGCCCACCTGGATAATCCAGCACACTCGCTCCCTGTTAAGGTCAGCAGAGACCAAACCCAACGTGTTCGCAACCTTGAT
This sequence comes from Lepus europaeus, assembly GCF_033115175.1. Classification (NCBI taxonomy): domain Eukaryota; kingdom Metazoa; phylum Chordata; class Mammalia; order Lagomorpha; family Leporidae; genus Lepus; species Lepus europaeus. Next base: position 110,192,224 of record NC_084831.1, read on the forward strand.
TACACCACGACCTTGATTCCTTCTTGTCTTGTAACATCCGTGTTCACAAAGTTCCGTGAATTAAGAAGTGGGCATCTTTTAGGGAGACTTTATTGGACCTACATTCCTCAGCACACGTATAACCATCAAACCTCAACTCACGTGTAAATAAAAACAATCAACAGATGCCAGTGCAGAGAGGAGGCACATGTTGGAGTTTTGTGACAAGGACTTTAAACAGCTTTTGTAAAAAATTTTTTTTCAAGAGAACTTTCTTGAAATGGATTAAAAAGATAAAAAGTCTCAATAGAGAACTAGAAAGGATAAAGAAGATCAAAATGCAAATTTTAAGACTCAAAATACAGTAACTAGAATATGTGAACTCACTGGACAGAACTATCCAATATCAACAACAGAGGAGGGGCCGGCGCTTGTGACGGAGCAGGTAAAGCAGCCGCCTTCAGTGCTGGCATCCCACATGGGCGCCGGTTCAAGTCCTGGCTGTTCCACTTCCAATCCAGCTCTCTGCTGTGGCCTGGGAAAGCAATGGAAGATGGCCTCAGTCCTTGGGCCCCTGCACCCTTGTGGGAGACCTGGAAGAAGCTCCTGGCTCCTGGGTTCAGATCGGTGCACCTCTGGCCGTTGCAGCCAACTGGGGAGTGAACCAGCAAATCGAAGACCTCTCTCTCTCTGCCTCTCTCTCTCTCTCTCTGTAACTTTGACTTTCAAATAAATAAACAAATCTTTTAAAAAATAAAAGAGGAAAGAAAGAAGGTTAGAGGGTAAAAATGAACAGATACTCAGGAAGCAGCAAGACAATGCTAACGTTTGTCTCATGGGATTCCCAGAAAAGGAGGAAAAATAACACAAAGCAGCAAGAAAATAATAATAATAATCATAATAATAATCATAATAATAAGGGCCGGCACTGTGGTGCAGCAGGTTAACGCCCTGGCCTGCAGTACCGGCATCACATATGGGCACCTAATTCGAGACCCGTCTGCTCCACTTCCAATCCAGCTCTCTGCTATGGTCTGGGAGAGCAGTGGAGGATGGCCCAAGTCCTTGGGCCCCTGCACCCACATAGGAGACCTGGAAGAAGCTCCTGGCTCCTGGTTCCTGGCTTTGGATCGGTGCAACTCCGGCCATTGAGGCCATCTGGGGCGTGAACCATCGGATGGAAGACCTCTCTCTCTCTCTCTCTCTCTGTAACTCTTGACTTTCGAATAAATAAATAAATAAGTAATAATAATGGAACTTTGCAAATTTGGTTAAAAACTAATACACCTACAGAAACAAGAAGTTCAGTGAACTCCGAACAGGATAAACCCAAACCTCCACGTCCAGATGCCTTATAACCTGACTGAAATCTAATATAAAGGCAGCTCTTGGAAGTCACCAGAAAGATGAAATATTCCATGCAATTAAAGTAAGTGTGGATTTCTTATAGAAATCAGGAAACACAAATATTTAAAAACTGCAATTTCCCCCCCACTGAAGTCAGAAACCTGTAAGAATATTGTTAGGTGCTCGTGGGCACACGCATGGGTGCAGTGCAGCTCTGGGGGCAGCAGGCAGCAGACTCCAGGGTGAGAATCTGGAGAACAAGAACAGCCACACAGTGCAGGGCCTCAAGTTTCAGTGCAGCACCGGCCGCTGGGAGGACAGCCAGGCGTCCGTGCAGCAGGTGCACCCATGCCTCAGATACCGCCACGTGCCTCTGGCTCAGGCCCAGGCCGTGGGGAGAAGCAAGTTGGAGAAGTTCCAGGAGCGCCTGGCCCGATGCACCATGCATTGCAATGACAAAGCCAAACGTTCAGTCGATGCAGGGACTAAGGAGCTACAGGTGAAGCGGCAGCGGGACGGTTGGCTGAGCGCACGCTCCTCATCCCACCCACGACCAAGAAGAGGAGGGAGCCACTCTCATCCACTGGGAAATAAAAGCGTCTTCCATCTACAAAGAAGATCTTTTAAGCAGGAGTTCATGAATGAGGAAATGAAGGAAAGCAACAAGTTTAAAGCGAATGTCTCTTGCCTCTGGATGCAGGTTCCTTGATATTTCAATCCTTGGAAGTGAAATGGAAAAAAAATAAAAGTTGATGTGAACATGTGGGTCAGAGATAGCCCAGGACAGTGTTTTCGAGCCTAAATTTCATGTGGCAAGTGTCTGTGCTGGCAGTAGGGACCTTCCTTGTACCAAGTCAGAGGCCTCCAAGGCACCAGGTCCCTCCCACCTGCACAGGTAGCAGTAGACTGGTGGGTGCCTGAGGCCTGGCGCAGTTGGAGGAGGGGGGCTTCTGCACGCTGCCAGCCTCCTGCTTAGAAGAGGCACCGCCACATCACTTTCCACACGCTGTAACTCAGAATCTACCAGGTCACTATTGGAGAAGGGGAAAAATAAGTCTCCAGGTCTTTGTTTTTCTTGGTTTTGTTTTATGTACAAGGGCATGACATTGACTTAAGATGTGGAGTTGGGCCAGCACTGCGGCTCAATAGGCTAATCCTCCGCCTTGCGGGCCAGCACCCCGGGTTCTAGTTCCGGTCGGGGCGCCGGATTCTATCCCGGTTGCCCCTCTTCCAGGCCAGCTCTCTGCTATGGCCTGGGAGTGCAGTGGAGGATGGCCCAAGTGCTTGGGCCCTGCACCTGCATGGGAGACCAGGAGAAGCACCTGGCTCCTGCCTTCGGATCAGCGCAGTGCACCGGCCGCAGCGGCCATTGGAGGGTGAACCAATGGCAAAGGAAGACCTTTCTCTCTGTCTCTCTCTCTCACTGTCCACTCTGCCTATCCAAAAAAAAAAAAAAAGAAAGATGTGGAGGTGGAAGGAAGAGTTGTTTGAGGGAAAAAATTGCAAGGACTCCTTGTGGCTACCCCGTTCGGGACGTCAATTCATGGATGTGCGTTTCCTGACATTGTTACCCACGGCGTCTTTCAGCCTGGAGACGCTGCAAAGCCAGGAGAAGCCATGTCACACTCCCCTCTTGCAGAGTCCCCAGATACACTTGCAGGGACACTTTCCCATTGAAGGGGAGGGGAGGGGGTTGATCATGATCTATACCGGTATCCAGCAACGAACAGTAAAAGATGAACTGTTAGCTACATAATTAAGTGAAGTACTGGGTTTGGTAAAATCTGGTTTTTGTGTAACAGAATGGAATGAGAGCCGAAACACAGCATTGCTTACTTTGCCCCTGAAATAACAGAGCCGTATTCAGCCCCGGGGGAGAAAAAGCAAGCAACTCGGGCTAGGACAAGCCTCGGCTCCCTGAGAGCGAAGACAGAGAAGGCAGCCTCATGTTACCAAGTCCCATTTGTGTCTGGGGTCTTTGCAACATTCAGCATTGTGCCCCAGCATGGCGCCTTATTGCTTTTTGATAAGGATCTTCTTGTTTTGTTTTTTACCAACTTACCGAAAAGATAATATACCTTGCCTGTTCACTATTTGAATGTTGTGATGTATTTTCCTAGTTGTTTGGTCTTAAAGAAAATAAGAAAGGTTGAATTTTCACCCCCCAAAAATAAATAAGATAAAAATATTTCTACTCTTTGGTGTTAGGATGTGAGAATGTTAGTGGGAAGAGAAATAAGAATAACCTGTACATCGGGCAATTAGACATGACATAGTAAAATTTTAAATTTATATACTTTATTGAAAAATATTTTAGTTATTTATTCAACAGGCAGAGTTACAGACAGAGAGAGGGAAAGACAAAAAGAGAAGTCTCCCATCCACTGGTTCATTCCTCAAATGGCTGCAACAGCTGGAGCTAGGACAATCTGAAGCCAGGAGCCAGGAGCTTTCTCTGTGTTTCCCATGCCAGTGCAAGCGCCCAAGGACTTGGGCCATCTTCCACTGCTTTCCCAGACCATAGCAGAGAGCTGGATCAGAAGAGGAGCAGTCGGGACACGAACCATTTGGGATGCTACGGGAGGAGGCTTAGCCTACTATGCCACAGTGCTGGTCCTCTACACACTTCTTAACACTCAATTCCATTTTGAAGAAATTCATTCTACAGAAATATTTGTACATGTGCCCAGAGATATTTGTTGTAGCATTAGGCATAAGGGCAAATAAATACATTAATTAATAAGGCATTAGAAGTTATTAAAAGTGAAGTAATAGTTAAATGAATTGTAGAACAGCACACTATGGGAGATAGTGTCCCTGGTAAAATAACACTACTGGCAAGGCAAGAAGCTATGCTGTATTGCCAATGATTCAAAGAAACTTCAAATGGTAGAGATGCACACATGTACACAAAGCAGGTTCCCTCTCTCTCTCTGACTCCGTGTGTGTGTGTGTGTGTGTGTGACTATAACTGACAAGGAGAGGATCTGGAAGAATAAATTCCAAACTGATGTCAGCAGTTGTCTCTGAGAACAGGATGGGAAGGGTGGAAAAGGTAATTGTTCTTTTGGCTTTATATATCCTTGTGTGCATATTTGATAAAGAACACTTCTTATTTCTGCTACTTAAAAAATGGCAAGAGGTTGACCTATGCAAGCTTTGCAACATTATCCTGCAGTATCTTAGAAATTCCTTATTCACTTCCCTTAGGAAAACTCAACCATCTCCTTCAGCATCTCCTAGTATAGAAGTTACGGACTGCTGCATGACAAAGTACCTTAAACTTTACCAGGTCAAAACATACTATTTCGTATAGTTGCCAAGGATCAGGAACCTGGGTGGGACTTGGCTGGGTGCTCTGGGTCAGATTCACTCACGAGGTTGTAGCCAAGAGGTTGGCTGGAGCTCTGATCATCCGAATGCTTGACCATTGTTGGGAGGTTGGAGGGTCCCGTTGGAAGTCCCTCAGGTAGCTCCGCAATGAGGGCTCAGTTTCTCTTTGGCCAGTGGTCAGAGGCCTCAGTTCTCACTACAGGGGCCTCTCTGTAGTATGCTCACAGAACAGCTGCGCTCCTCTAGAGTGATTGGTCAAAGAGAAAGAGCATTCAAGATGAAAGTTCCGTGGCTCATTTGGCTAATCCTCCGCCTGCTGCACGGGCATCCCATATGGGCGCCAGGTTCTAGTCCCGGTTGCTCCTCTTCCAGTCCAGCTCTCTGCTGTGCCCCGGGAGGGCAGTGGAGGATGGCCCAAGTGCTTGGGCCCTGTACCCACATGGGAGACCAGAAAGAGGCACCTGGCTCCTGGCTTCAGATAGGCACAGCGCCAGCCGTAGCGGCCATTTGGGGAGTGAACCAATGGAAGGAAGACCTTTCTCTCTCTCTCTCTCTCTCTCTCTCTCTCTCTTTCTCTCTCACTGTCTATAACTCTACCATTCAAATAAATAAATAAAATTATAAAAAATAAAGATGAAAGCTGCAGTGACACGTGTATCCTGGTCTTGAGAATGGCATATCATCACTTCTGCTATATCCTGTTGGTCCCAGGGACTGACCTTGGCTGTGGGAGGAGAGCACACTCGATCATTGAGGACCATTTTGAAGACACTACCACAACTAAATTTTCATCTTCTCTCTTTTCAAAATTATAGACCTTCTAAGAACTTATGAAATACTGTTGGGGCCAGCACTGTGGCGTAGTGGGCAAGGCCGCCACTTGCAGTGTTGTCATCCCATATGGGTGCTGGTTCGAGTCCTGGCTGCTCCACTTCCCATCCAGCTCTCTGCTATGGCCTGGGAAAGCAGTAGAAGATGGCCCAAGTGCTTGGGCCCCCCCACCCATGTGGGAGACCCAGAAGAAGCTCCCGGCTCCTGGCTTCGGATGGGCACAGCTCCAGCCGTTGCAGCCAACTGGGGAGTGAACCAGCTGATGGAAGACCTCTCTCTCTCTCTCTCTCTTTCTCTCTCTCTCTCTGCCTCTCCTCTCGCTGTGTAACTCTGACTTTCAAATAAATAAATAAATCTTTCAAAAAAAAACAAGAAATACTGTTATATCCTTACAGCAGCACTGGTCCAATCAGGGGCCCTGGAACAGCCATTCTTTCATAAAAAAAAAAAAAATTACAGACAAATAGACTCATGGAGTCCCCATCTTTTCTGGTGACCAGTACTTTTGATTTTCCTAAAGTGTGATGATCAAAGAAAGCCAGAGAAACTGCAAGGGGAAAAACCCGAGAAATAACTCGGCACCCCAATGAGAGTGCCTCCAACAAGGGTCACATCATTCTCTCCTACCCTTCAGCCCAACCTTTACTCTCACAAGTCCAGACAGCCATGTTTTCTCCCAAGTGGAAATTCCCATAAGCCATGGAGACAAGGAAGTGAAAACGCTTGCCAGCTTATAGGTCGACAATAAAGTCTGCTAGAATCATCTGTTACTGAGAAAATATTAGAAGACAATCAATAAGACCCTGGAGTTAAAGGAAGCTTATGTCTGTGTTCTAGAACAATATGAAGTACGCCAGGCACTTTCTGACATGTGGGTATACCTGATGCCAGAAAGACATGTATTGTATACCTGGGAGTAAACCTGAATAGTATTATACCATATAGTTTAAGCTCAGCCAAACATTTCATGCAGTCTTTCATGAAATGCCTCACAGGTTGAGCAATCTTTATGCAAAAGGCATTGATTAAATCATTGCTGTTGAAAGAAGTGACATGCCTCAGGGCTTTGAATTTGACCTTGCCTCATTCAATATTTTAATGAATGATTTGTAAAAAGACAAATAAATTGTGCTTATCATATTTTCAGGTATTATCCAGTTAGAAGAGAAAGTAAGTTGAATAGTAAAATCTGTTTCCAGAGGTCTTCAATAGGCTGAAATGATGGGTCAAGAGCACAAGAAAATGAGTGGGAAGCAGCATCAAATCCTGCCCAAGTACAAACATTAGGACACCCACTGCAGGAGACACCAGTTAAAGCAGCAAAGTTTGGGGTGAACCAAAAATCTAACGAGTCAGCACTTTATTAGGTCTGTCAAGAAGGCAATGTAAAATAATTAGCCTGTGTTGTGAAGAATACAACGCCTAGAATCAGGATAATCACATATATGTGCATGCATTTACACACATATGTGTATATGTATGTATAAGATTTATACATATACATAAGGCAGAGAGAGACAAACAGGGAGAGAGAGCCCATCTGCAATAGCAGGGAGTGGACCATCATGCTGACATCAGGAACTCAACCCAGGTCTCCCATGAGGGTGGCAGAGACCCAACTACTTCAGCCATTACTCCCTGTCTCCCAGGGTGCACATTAGTAGGACTCTGGGACTAGGAACGGAGCCAGAGCTCAAGCCCAGGCACTCTGATATGGGTGCAGGCGTCTCAAGTGGCATCTGAAAGGCCAGGCTGAACACCCGCTCCAGAACCAGGGAGATCTTGATGTGATGATCCCCACCTTGTAAACCCACGGACTCCTGAAATGATGGAGAGATTCCTCCATGACCATGTGTACCTTCTAACTCTGTGATTATCCTTTGCTACTCACCACATCCCCTTTAGCGATCAACCTAGTAATTCTATCCTCAAAAAAGGAAATGAGTTCATTTTTTAAAAAAATGCATTTAAGGAGCTGGCACTGTGGCGCAGTGGATTAACGCCCTGGCCTGAAGCGCCGGCATCCCATATGGGTGCTGGTTCTAGTCCCAGCTGCTCCTCTTCCTATCCAGCTTTCTGCTATGGCCTGAGATAGCAGTACAAGATGGCCCAAGTCCTTGGGCCCCTGCACCCATGTGGGAGACCTGGAAGAAGCTCCTGGCTTTGAATCAGCACAGCTCCTGCCATTGAGGCCATCTGGGGAGTGAACCAGCGGATGGAAGACCTCTCTCTCTGTCTCTACTTCTCTCTGTAACTCTGTTTTTCAAATAAATAAAAATAAATCTTTTTTAAAAATTCATTCAAGTAATAGTAGTATAAAAAAAAAAAAGGAAAGGAAAAAGTACTTTCCAGTACTTTGCTAAAATCCAGACACACAAAGGTGCTTGGCACACAGACTCTGAGTGTTAGAGCTTGGGGCATGAAAATGCTATGTTCTGAATGTCTGTGTCCCCAAGATTTCTATGTCAAAACCTGATCTCTAACACAACAGTGTTAATGGCTAGGGTCTCAAGGAGGTGATGAGGTCATGAGGGCTTCACCCCAGAAGTGGAATTAGTGCCCTGATCAAAGAGGCCCAGCAGGGAGCCCAGGCATGCCACCAGTCACCTGAGCCTGGCACAGGTGCCACCTGCAAAGTAGACAGTGAGCCTTCACAAGATGCCCTGTCTGCTGACCGTCTCCAGAGCCGTGTGGACTAAATTTCTGTTGGTTAGAAATTGCCCCATCCAAGGCATTTTTCTTTTCTTTTTTTTTTTTTTTTTTTGGGGGGGGGGGTTGTTTTTTGACAGGCAGAGTAGACAGTCAGAGAGAGAGACAGAGAGAAAGGTCTTCCTTTGCCATTGGTTCACCCCCCAATGGCTGCCACGGCCGGCGTGCTGCGGCCGGCGCACCGCGCTGATCCAAAGCCAGGAGCCAGATGCCTGTCCTGGTCTCCCATGCAGGTGCAGGGCCCAAGCACTTGGGCCATCCTCCACTGCACTCCCGGGCCACAGCAGAGAGCTGGTCTGGAAGAGGGGCTACCGGGACAGAATCCAGCGCCCTGACCGGGACTAGAACCCGGTGCGCCGGCGCCGCAGGCGGAGCATTAGCCTGTTGAGCCGCGGCGCTGGCCCAAGGCGTTTTTCTATGGTAGCCTGAATGCAGTAAGACAGGGAGAATGCAGCTGTGGTGGGCGGAATTCTCATTTGCCCCCCAGAATTCTCAGCTGCAGTGTACACACGTCTTCTCCACGTTGTTCTGGCAGAAACTAACACTGGTATGGCCAGGAAGAGATTTTTTGCCTTTGTAACCAAGGTTCCAGGCCAGTTTACCTTAGGCAGGAAAACTATCTGGGTGGCTCTGACCTAAACACATAGTCTCCTTAAACACAGCTATTTTCTCTAGCTGGTGGCAGAGGAAGAAGTCAGAGAGTCAAAGCATAAGTAGGGTTTGGTGACCCACTGCTCACTTGAAGATGGTAGAAGCCACATGGTAAAAAATGCAAGTGTTCCAGGAGCTAAGAGAGGCTGATAGCCTGCAAAGAAATGGAGATGCAGTCCTATGACCACAAGGAAAAGAACTCAGCCAATAAGAAGGACAAACTTGGAGGAGGACTCCACGCCCCAGCAGAGGACAGCAGCCTCAGCCCACACGTTGATTTCAGCCCCACGTGCCTGAGCAGAACATGCAGCCACACCACGTACACCCTCACTGCACCCATTGGAGAACACTGGCTCCTACTGCTACGAGAGTTGAAATGACTTACTCCAGGTCACATAGTTCATGGAAGAATCCGGATTCTCAACACAGCACCAAAGGCACAAGCCCTATCTTCACCAATCAACTTCAAAAGTCCCTAAAGAAATGCGACTGTGCAGGTCAGCTCCCCTAGCACCCCTGGCCTGTTCTGTAGCACTCAGGCATGCCACAGGTGGTGATGCAAACACCCATTAGCATGTGCTAAGTGCTCACGCTGTCCCAGGCGTGATTCTGAGCATTTTGCATTATTAGTGCATGTGATCCTCCAAGCAACCCTGTTTGGTAAGTACCATCAATCCGTCCCACGAAGGCACTGATAGGCTAAGAAACGCAGCCACAAACACACAGCTAATGAGTGAGGGAGCTGGGAAAAGGACCCTGGCGGTCTGCTGCTTGAGCCCAAGCTCCTACCACTCTACCACTGATGACAGCATCTGCTACATTCCAGGTACCAGGCTGGGTTCTCTGTGTACGTTTTCCATAACCATCACAATATTCCTGAAAGAGACTTATATCCCCAATCTTACAACTAAGAAGCCAGCATAAACACCGGAGAGATTAAGTAAACTTGGCTAAGATGTTGGTTGGTTGGCGTAAGTGTCCGTCATGGCTGTGCTGTTCCTGCAAATCTATTTGTCTTTCCGCATATATGTTTTTTTTTTGTTTTTTTCCGTAACTCTACCAGGCTCCCTGCTTCATCCTCCCAGGGACCTCTCTGACAGTGATAGCCCAGGTCTGTATTCTGTGCCCGGGTGGGAGGCGGAGAAAGACAAAAGAAGGTGGTGTCTGCCAGCTGCTGCTTCCAACAAAACGCATCCGCGTTCACAAAGGCACCGGGGCTGGTTGCCTAGCAACGTCCCTCCGCCTCCCCAACCTGCTCTACCCCACCCACCCTTCCCCGCCACACATTCTGCGCACCCCTTGGCCTGCGATGCCCTTCGGAGACATCCTCCTTAGGGGATGTCTTTGTTCATCTTAACCTGATTTTCTGGACAAATGTTTGCAGCTTGCATCTTGCAGGGAGTCCAGGAAGCACACAATTGGTATCACAGATGGCCCTAGGACAGGCGAAACAAAGCTCTCCTCCCTGCCCAGCCTGCACCTTGGCACTAACAAGGTATCTAAAGCTGTGGGAAGGAGAGGGTCTCATTTCAGGCTCTTTGTCGGATCCCTGAAGGTTTAAAAAAAGAGTTTTGTTTTTCACATATGCCAGGTCCTTTAAATAGTTTTTGAAATAAAAGTTTGATTGAGAGAAAATTAAAGTAGGCAATCTGGATTTCTTTTTCCATCTTTATCTCCCATGTTTGAAGCTAGAGCCTCTTAAATTTAAACTTATCTTCAGTTTAACGAGTCCTACAGGCCTTGGGGCTATTTTTGGCCTGCAGTCTTCCAGGGAGGCTGGACATGGCAGAATGCACAGTCCTCTGAGCTCTTTAAGCCCGAATGGAAGGGTAGAGGGGCAGTGGAGTCCCCAAGAGGCGCAGAGGCTGTCAACGTCGCTGTGAGAAGGGGATGCCGACCTGAGAACCAGGCTGCACCTTCACTTGCATGAGCCTTACACACTTTTGCCTTCATGGGCCCCTTCTTCCATAAAGAAAGAAAAACTTAGAAATTGTGTGACTGGGGCCAGCACTGTGGCGCAGCGGGTTAACGCCCTGGCCCGAAGCGCCGGCATCCCATATGGGCACCGCTTGGAGACCCGGCTGCTTCACTTCCGGTCCAGCTCTCTGCTATGGCCTGGGAAAGCAGAGAAGATGGCCCAAGTCCTTGGGCCCCTGCACCTGCATGGGAGACCTGGAGGAAACTCCTGGCTCCTGGCTTCGACTGTTTCGGCCATCTGGGCAGTGAACCAGCGGATGGAAGACCTCTCGTTTTCTCTCTCTCAATCTCTCTCTCTCTCTCTCTCCCTCTCCCTCTCCTTCTCCTCTCTCTATGTAACTCTGACTTTCAAATAAATGAATAAATCTTTTTTAAAAAGTTTGTGATTGTGCTGGCATAGAAACAAATGTAATCCAGGCTTGATTCATTAATAGTCATTCTAGTCCTAATTTTGAAATAAATTAGAATATTTTTGTAAGCCTCTAAATGTATCTGTGCCTACTATGCCCAGTGCCTAAGATGGCCCTTCTGAGAGCTGGCCGGCACATGGCAAGTGTTATTGAGACATCGGTCACCCAGCCCTGTGCTCAGAGCTATGGGGTAAGGAAAATAAGTATAAGGTATGGTGCCTAAACTCAAAGACTTCTACCCTGCTGGAAAGAAAAACAAAGTTGACAGCTACAGTCACTGAACCATAGGATCTCAGCCTGCAGGCCGCTAATGAAATCACCGGAATCCCTCTCTTACCAGGCTGCATTCCCACTTAAATAAATAATACATCTTAAAATCGCAGACAAATTGAGAAAACATTCAGAGGTAATAAGTTTTAAAAGAGTTTTTAAAAAGTACTATGCTAGGGTCGGCGCTGTGGTGTAGCAGGTAAAGCCACCGCCTACAGTGCCAGCATCCCATATGGGCACTAGTTCCCATCTCGGCTGCTCCACTTTTAATCCAGCTCTCTGCTATGGCCTGGGAAAGCATAGAAGATGGCCCAAGTCTTTGGGCCCCAGCACCCACATGGGAGACCTGGAGGAAGCTCGTGGCTCCTGACTTCATATCAGCCCAGCTCTGGCCATTGCCCATTGCTGGAGTGAACTAGTGATTGGAAGACCTCTCTTGTTGTTGTGGATTCGTTCTGAGAGGAAAAGTGCTGTGGGGGCAAGAGATGTGGAGTCATGACACAGACACTGGGAGTCGGGTGAAAGCAGGCTAGAGGCGAGCAGCTCACAGACTCATTTATTTCAGTTGGTACAGCAGCTTATATAGCTGAGGCAGCCAATCCGGTCAAGGGGTGGTTTAGCCGTAACCAATCACTGCCTGTTGCCTGGCAGGCTCCTTTGCCATGTGGGTTCCTAAGCCATTCCTGAATAACTGATGCTCTCTTGCCAGCGCCATCTTGGCATTGTCTTCTCATTCCACCACACTCTCTCTGCTTCTGCCTTTCAAATAAATGAATAAATCTTCAAAAAATAGTGACATAGGCAAGTGCAATGATGAATTGGATCTCTTTTTTTAAAAAGATTTATTTATTTATTTGAAAGAGTTACACAGAGAGAGAAAGAGAAAGAGAGAGAGGTCTTCCCTCCACTGGTTCACTCCCCAAATGACTGCAACAGCCAGAGCTGAGCTGATCCAAAGCCAGGAGCCTCTTCCAGGTCTTCCATGCGGGTGCAGGGGCCCAAGGACTTGGGCCATCTTCTACTGCTTTCCCAGGCCATAGCAGAGAGCTGGATTGAAAGTGGAGCAGCTGGGATGGGAACCAGTGCCCATATGGGATGCTGGCACTGCAGGCAGCAGCTTTACCTGCTATGGCACAGCTCCGCCTCCTATAGTTTAACTTATAATTCCTGTTGCAAAAGTTGATTCATTGAAAAGATCAACAAAACTGGCAAACTCTGAACTACATAAACCAGGAATAAGTAAAGAAGACTCAAATTACTAAAATAAGAGATACAACTGTGGCCAGTACTATCACTGTTAGACTGTCTTGGTCTGCTTGTTCTGGGACTGGGTAATTTATAAAGAACAGAAATTTGTTTTGTCACACTTCTGAGGGCTGGGAAGGCCAAGGTCAAGGTGTTGGCAGGTTCAGTGTCCGGTGACAGCCTCAGTCTCTGCTTCCAAGATGGCACCTGGAGCACAGTTATCACACAGCAGGACAGAGATGACTGAAGGGGTGAACTTGTCCCTCAAGTCCTTTTATAAGACATTGCTCCCATCCGCGAGGGACAGAACCCTCAGCCTAATCACCTCCTAAGGCACCGCCTCTTAATCCTGTTGCATTGGGGTTGAAGTCTCAACAGGAATTTTGGAGGGAACACAGACCATCATAGCACCTGCCAAGACTAAATCACAAAGAAATAGGAAATCAGAACAGAATTCTATCTAGTGAAGGGGTTGGGTTGGGTTGTCCATATGGGCACCGGTTTGAGTCCCAGATTCTTCACTTCCAATCCAGCTCCTTGCTAATGAGCCTGGGAAAGCAGTAGAAGATGGCCCAAGTCCTTGGGCCCCTGAACCTGTGTGTGAGACTGGAAGAAACACCTGACTCCTGGCTTTGGATCAGCTCAGCTCTGGCCGTTGCAGCCATTTGGGGAGTGAACCAGTGAATGGAAGATCGATCTCTCTCTCTCTCTCTCTCTCTCTGCCTCTGCCTCTCTCTGTAACTCTTTCAAATAAATAAAATAAATATAAAAAAATATTTTAAAAAGAACTGGCACCAATTCTCAAACTTCCCTAAATAATGAAGATCAGGAGACATTGGTTAACTCCTCCTATGAGGCCAGCTTTATCTGAGTATGAAGGCCAGACAAAGAGGTCACAAGAAAATTATAGACCAATAGCTCTTATGAATATTTGTACAAAAATTCTCAAAAATACTATTAAATTCATCAACATATAAAAAGCATATCATATTGGCCTGCACCGTGGCTCACTTGGCTAATCCTCCACCTGTGGTGCCGGCACCCCGGGTTCTAGTCCCAGTTGCTCCTCTTCCAGTCCAGCTCTCTGCTGTTGCCCGGAAGGGCAGTGGAGGATGGCCCAAGTGCTTGGGTCCCTGAACCCCCATGGGAGACTGGGAGGAAGCACCTGGCTCCTGGCTTCGGATTGGCGCAGTACTGGCCATAGTGGCTATTAGGGGATTGAACCAACGGAAGCAAGACCTTTCTCTCTATCTCTCTCTCACTGTCTAACTCTGCTTGGCAAAAAAATTAAAAAAAAAAAGCATATCATATTGGGGCTGGCGCTATGGCATAGCAGGTAAAGCCATCGCCTGCAGTGCCAGCATCCTATATGGGTACCGGTTTGAGTCCTGGCTGCTCCACTTCTGATCTAGCTCTCTGCTGTGGCCTGGGAAAGCAGTGGAAGATGGTCCAAGTCCTTGAACCCCTGAGCCCCCATGGGAGACCCAGAGGAAGCTCCTGGCTCCTGGCTTCGCATCAGCTCAGCTCTGGCTGTTGCAGTCATTTGGGGAGTGAACCAGTGGATGGAAGACCTCTCTCCCTCTCTCTCTCTCTCTCTGTAATTTGTCCTTTCAAATAAATAAATAAGTTTTTTTTTAAAAAAAAAGCACATCATACACCATTACCAAGTGCAAGTTATTCCTGGAATTCAAAGATGAAAATCAGTCAATGCAGTACACCAACTTGACAGAATGAAGGAAGAAAACCCACATGATTGTCCCAGTTAAGGCAGAAAAGGCATTTCACAAAATGTCATGATAAAAACACTCAACAAATTACAAATAGAAGGAAGGTCTCCCAATATAATAAAAATCATACATGAAAAACCCACAACAAGTGTCATACTCAGTGGTTAAAATATGAAAGCTTTTCCTCTAAGATCTGGAACAAGATGAAGACACTCACTTTTGCCACATTTTTTTTAACATATACTGGAAGTTCCAGCCAAAGCAATTAGTCAAGGAAAAGAAACAACAGACATCCAAGTTGAAAAGGAAGAAGTAGGGGCCGGCACTGTGGCTCGGCGGGTTAACGCCCTGGCCTGAAGTGCCGGCATCCCATATGGGTGCTGGTTCGAGTTCCGGCTGTTCCTCTTCCGATCCAGCTCTCTGCTATGGCCTGGGGTAGCAGTAGAAGATGGCCCAAGTCCTCGGGCCCCTGCACCCATGTGGGAGACCCGGAAGAAGCTCCTGACTCCTGGCTTCGTATCACCTCAGCTCTGGCTGTTGCAGTCATTTGGGGAGTGAACCAGCAGATGGAAGACCTCTCTCTCTGTAACTCTGTCTTTCAAATGAATAAAATAAATCTTTAAAAAAAAAAAGAAAAGGAAGAAATAAGATTATTGCTGTTCTCAGATGATATGATCTTATATGCAGAAGACCCTAGAGATACAAAGAGATACAAAAACATCAGATGTATTTCTATATACTAACAATAAACAGTCTGAAAAAATGAAATTATAAAAATAATCCCACTTATAATAAAAGAACAAAATATTTAGAAATGAGGGAGATCAAAGATTAGTATAAGGAAAAATTTTTAAACTTAGTATAATGAAAATTTTAAAAATATAGAAATTAAAGGAGACATAAATAAATGGAAACATAAGGGTGGGTTTTGTGGTGCAGCAGGTTAGATGGCCACTTGGAAAGCCCATGAACCATATCAGAGTGCTTGGGATCAAGTCCCACCTCCAGTTCTGCTAACGAATCCAAAGGCAGCAGATGAGGGCCCAAATACTTGGGTTCCTATCACCCCCCACCCATAGGGAAGACCCAGATTGAGTTCCTGGTTCCTAGCTTCTGCCTTGTTCAGTCCTGGTGCTGCAGACGTATGAGAGTGAACCAGTGGATGAAAGAATCTCTCTCTGTCTCTCTGCTTTTCAAATAAATAAATGTGTGTATAAAAATGGAAATATATGGGCCGCGCAGGCGCGGACGGCGTTGGTTGGGAGAAGACCTTCAGCGTTGCCCTGGCGGAGCGGGGACGGCCCTCGGCTCACAGGTATGTATAACACACCGACTTACTGTGACCTAGGAAAGGCTGCCAAGGATGTCTTCAACAAAGAATATGGGTTTGGCATGGTCAAAATAGACCTGAGAACCAAGTCTTGTAGTGAAGTGGAATTTTCTACTTCTGGTCATGCTTACACTGATACAGGAAGAGCATC
Organism: Lepus europaeus; assembly: GCF_033115175.1. Classification (NCBI taxonomy): domain Eukaryota; kingdom Metazoa; phylum Chordata; class Mammalia; order Lagomorpha; family Leporidae; genus Lepus; species Lepus europaeus. The sequence continues at coordinate 110,208,184 of NC_084831.1, forward strand.
AGGCAACCTAGAGACCAAGTATAAGGTCTGTAACTATGGACTCACCTTCACCCAGAAATGGAACACAGACAACACTCTGGGGACAGACATCTCTCTGGAGAATAAGTTGGCTGAAGGATTGAAACTGACTCTTGACACCATATCTGTACCAAACACAGGAAAGAAGAGTGGGAAATTGAAGGCCTCCTATAAACGCGATTGTTTTAGTCTTGGAAGTAATGTTGATATAGATTTTTCTGGACCAACCATCTATGGCTGGGCTGTGTTGGCTTTTGAAGGTTGGCTTGCTGGCTATCAGATGAGTTTTGACACAGCCAAATCCAAACTGTCACAGAATAATTTTGCCCTGGGTTACAAGGCTGCAGACTTCCAGCTGCACACTCATGTAAACGATGGTACTGAATTCGGAGGTTCCATCTGCCAGAAGGTCAACGAGAAGATGGAAACGTCAATAAACCTCGCATGGACGGCTGGCAGTAACAACACGCGTTTTGGCATCGCAGCTAAATACAAGCTGGATTGTAGAACTTCTCTCTCTGCTAAAGTAAATAACGCCAGCCTGATTGGACTGGGTTATATGCAGACCCTTCGACCAGGAGTCAGACTGACCCTGTCCTCTTTAATGGACGGGAAGAACTTCAACGCAGGAGGCCACAAGGTTGGGCTGGGATTTGAGCTGGAAGCCTGATGTGGCTCTGGGTCAAGCATCACATTGGTCCCTGGCAGTGAAGAGAAATGAACCCACTATGTTTTGGCCTTAAAATTCTTCTGTGAAATTTCAAACGTGTGAACTTTTTATTCTTCCAAAGAATTGTAATCCTCCCCACACCGAAGTCTGGAGATTGCGGGTGCACGCTCAGGGAGGCTCTGGGAGGCGTGCCCGGAAGTTGTCGTGTGTGTGCCACATTTCAGTTCTGATCCGCGGGGTTGGTTTTCACGTGTCCCTCGGCAGCAGCCTACTGTCGCGTTACAGGAGACGACCCAGCCCTCCAGTTTGTATATCGCAACCCGCATGCCCTACCCCCACCCGTCCCCCCAATTGTTCTCCATGCTGTAGTGGAATCTTTGGTTCTGCATCAGAGTAAACTCAAATAAACCCATCACATTTGGAACATTAAAAAAAAAACGGAAATCTATTCCATGTTCATGGATTGAAAGACAATATTTTTAAGATGTCAGTATTACTCCAATCAATGCACAGATTCAATGAAATCTCCCATCCAAGTACTAACCAGGCCCAACCCTGCTCAGCTTCCGAGGTCAGACGAGATTCAAATCGTTCAGGGTGGTATGGCCGCAGACTAGATTCAGTGAAATCTATCAAAATCCCAATGACACTTTCAGCATAAAGAGAAAAACATATCCTAAAATTAACTTGACAGGTCAAGTGACCCTGGAGAGCTGAATAAATTTTGCAAAGGAATAACAAAGCCGGAGGATTCACAGTTCTCATTTCAAAACTTACTACAAAACTAATCAAAACCCCGCAGTATTGGTACAAAGACAGATATAATAGACTAACAATATACACTAAGACTCTCTGACATAAACCCTTACATAAATGGTCAAATGATTTTTCACAAGGGGACCAACACAATTCAATGGAAAAGAAACAGTTTTTTCAACAAATGGTGCTGGGAAAATTGGCTATTCAACACACAGAAGAATGAAAGTGGACCATTACCTAACACTAAACAACAACAACAACAACAACAATGAACTGAGGAAGATTAAAGATGTCTGAAAGACTAAAACCATAAAACTCTTGGGAGAAAATATAGGGGAAAACTTCACCACATTGCATTTGGTGATGGTTTCTTGTCTATGGCACTTAAGGCACAAGCAATAAACAAATTGACAAATTGGACTTCATGGAAAGTTTTAAAATGTGTGTGTGCATCAAAAGACATTTTCTTCAGAGTGAAAAGATGACCCATAGAATGGGAAAAGTTTGCAAATTATATATTTGATAACAGATTAGTATCCAGAGAATTTTTATAACAACAACACAGCGCTGTGGCACAGCAAGTTAAAGCCCCAGCCTGAAGCACCGGCATCCCATATGGGCACTAGTTCTAGTCCTGGCTGCTCCTCTTCCCACCAAGCTCTCTGCTATGGCCTGGGAAAGCAGTGGAAGATGGTCCAAGTCCTTGGGCCCCTGCACCCACATGGGAGACCTGGAAGAATCTCTTGGCTCCTGACTTCAGATCAGCACAGCTCCGGCCATGTAGCCATTTGGGGAGTGAACCAGGGGATGGAAGACCTCTCTATATATATATCTATCTCTTTAACTCTGTATTTCAAGTAAATAAAAATAAATCTTGAAAAAAAAATGGGCAGAGGATTTGCACAGACATCTCTCTATAGGAGATACGCAAATGAGCAATAAACACATGAAGATGTTCAACATCATTAATTTGGAAAATGTAAATCAAAATTATAACAGAATATCACCTCACCCATTGGGAAGCTTATTATGAAAGAGATGAGCAAGTGTTGGGGAAGACATGGAGAACTTGGAACCTTGCCTCAGGTGGGGAGATGCAGATTGAATTCTTGGCTCCTGGCTTTGGCCTGGCCCTCTCCTGCCTTTTGTGGGCATTTGGGGAGTGAAACAGCAGATGGAAGAACTCTCCCTGTCTCTCTGCCTCTCCAATAAAATGGAAATAAAAAGTAATTTAAAAAATTTAGAGGTTAAGTGATAATTTGTTTGTTGATGTGTATTTTATCATAATAATAAAAAAAAAAAACCTGAAACAAGTCCACCTTGGCACAGTGAATTAGGCCTCCCCTTGCTGTGTCAGCATCCCATATGTGAGCATTAGAGTCCTGGCTGCTCCACTTCAGATCCAGCTCCTGCTAGCATGCCTGGGAAATCAGTGGAAGATGGCCCACATGCCTGGGCCCCTGCACCCATGTGGGAGACCAGATGGAGTCCCTGGCTCCTGGCTTCAGGCCAGCCCAGTCCTCACTGTGGCAGCCACTTGGGGAGTGACCAGTGGATAGAAGATCTCTCATTCTGTCTCTCCCTTTCTCTCTGTAGCTCTACCTTTCAAATAAATAAATAAATAAAAATCTTTTAAAAGAAGTCCCTCTTCATTTGTATTAACATTTTTTGTTTGAAAGTCTATTTTGCCTATTGCGTGCCTCTATATATAGTAATGTATTTGTTTTCTATTGCCTCTGTAAACAAAATACTGCAAACAATGGCTGAAACAACAGAAATTTATCTTACAGTGCAGAGGTCAGAATTTGAAAGCCAAGGAGTGTGCAAGGCTGCGCTCCCCCTGGAGCCGCCAGGGAAGGACCCAGTTCCCATCCTTTTCAAGTTTCTAAAGGCACCTGCGTTCCTTGGCTTGTGGTCCTTTTCTCCATCCTCATGGCCAGTCACACAGCATCTTCCAGTCTCTCCCACTCCCACCCTGTCCCCTCTCGCTTGCTTGCTCTTGCTCTCTCCCTGTCTCCCACACCCTCATCCCCTCTGCTCTGTCGTCACCGCTCCTTCCCTGTGTCTGACTCTCCTGCCTCCCCAGATCATAAGGCTCCTTAGGATTACATCTGGTTAGCCTGCATAATCCAAGGTCATCATCCCACCTTAAGATCCTTAACTTAATTACATCGGCAAAATCCATTTTTCCACATCAGCTGACATAGCCTCAACCTCTGAGGCTCTAGGTATTCATATGTGGAGATCTTTAGGGGATGTTATTCATCAGCTTTGTCATGTTGGTGCTTGCACAATATATTTTATGTTTTACTCTTGGCCTTCAAATATTCCCGTATCTTTCTTCTCAGGTGAACCATTACCTTGACCATGAACCATTTTTTCGACAACTTGATTTTGGATTTTTTTCATCATCCTGGACTTTCTACTCCGTATGCCTTTAAAATATCAGAATAATAATCCCTGCAAATCAATAATCAATACTGAATTTTGTGTGCTGAGCAATATACTAATCTTTTTACATGAATTGTTTCATTAATCCTTACAAGAAACCTCTGAGGCAGATGTCATTGTCAGCATTGTGTGTAAATGAGGAGCCTGAAACACAGGGAGGTTAGACCTTGCCAGGGTCATACAGCCAGCAGGTGCCAGACCCAGGAGACAGCCCCAGTCTGCTGCAGGAGCCTCTCTTCTTAGTCATCTCTTTCAAATATAACACCTATTCCATGAGATTCAAGCAAGCTATTTTGAATCTGAGTAGAAAAAGTAGCACATTTGCATGATACCATTATGTAAAATGATTCCTCTCCTCTTATCTCTCTCTCCTTCTGCCTGTCAAAGAGCATAAAAATATATCTAAAATGATATTCCCCAAGTGGTTATTTCTGGGAAGTAGGATTTGGGGCATTTTTATCTGTTTATGTTTTCTTTGTTATTTTGTTATTTTTCTTTTTTTTTCTCTTAATGTTTTTATGTCACTTGTGTTTTTGTAATGAACATGCATTATACTTCGTTTTTCCAATGACTTTATTGAGATGTAATTTATATACCATAAAATTCATTCAAGTGTACAGTTCATTCAATTTTAGTATATTGACAGAACTATGCAATCATCATTACAATCTAATTTTAGAATATTTCTGCTGGGGCAGGCGCTGTGACGCAGCAGGTTAATGCCCTGGCCTGAAGCACTGGCATCCCATATGGGCACAGGTTCGAGACCCGGCTGCTCTACTTCCCATCCAGCTCTCTGCTATGGCCTGGGATGGCAGTAGAAGACAGCCTATGTGCTTGGGCCCCTGCACCCATATGAGGGACCCAGAAGAAACTCCTGGCTCCTGGCTTCAGATTGGTGCAGCACCGGCCATTGCAGCCAATTGGAGAGCGAACCAGTAGATGGAAGACCTCTCTCTCTCTCTCTCTCTCTCTCTGCCTCTCTTCTCTGTGTAACTCTGACTTTCAAATAAAAATAAATAAATATTTTTTTAAAAAAAGAATATTTCTGCTACCCTTAAAAGAAGCATTCTGTCTATATATAGTCACTTCCTGCTCCTAACTTTAGCCCTAGGCAAATACTAATTTACTTTTTAATCTCACATACTTTCCTGTTTTGGATTTTTCTATCTGAACAAAATCATATGATGTGTGGGTTTTGTGTCTAATATTCTTCTTAAATTTTTTTTATTTATTTACTTGAAAAGGGGAGGAAAAGAGAGAGAGAGCAAGCCCCTATTCACTGGTTCAGAATGACCAGGGCTGGCCTAGGCCAAAGCACTATAGGTCTCCCATCTGGGTGGCAGGAACCCGATCACGTGAGCCACCACTGCCTCCTCCCAGGGTGTGCATTAGCAAGAACTAAAGTCAGGAAGCAGGGCTGGGCGTTGAGTCCAGGTACTCCAGTGTGGGATTGTGGGTGTCTTAACTGATGTCTTAACCACTTAAATGTCTGTACCAAACCTTACAGGGAGAAGAATGCTGTTGAGTTACAGTCACGTCATAGCATGTTGCAGTACTTTGTTCTAGTAGATGAACTATGTGTAGTATTCTGTAGTATGGAAATGTGCCACATTGTTTATCCGTTGCTCCGCTGAAGGACGTTGGGCTATTTCCAGTTTAGGGGCCCTGTGAATAATGCTACCATGCACATCTGTAAACAAGTTTTTTGGGGGGAAATATCCATTTTCATGTCTCTTGGGCAGACACCTGGGAGTGGGATGCAAAGTCACATGGTAAACCTGATGCACTGTTTAAGAAACTGTCAAGCTGTTTTCCCAGGTTACTGCCCCCTTTAAGCCGCCACCAGCAACGTAGGGGTGTGCTCCCATTTCTGCACATTCTCGCCGACTGTGTCTTTCTCTTTTCTATTGTCGTTCTAGTGGGTGTGAAGTAGAACTTCATTATGGGTTCCACTCACATTTCCTAACGACTAATGACACTGTGCATCTCTCCACGTGCTTATTGGCCATCGGCGCATCTTTTTGCCAACGTGGATTATTTTTATGACAACTACAACGATTTTTGAAGATTTTTTTATTATTGGACGGAATCACCTGGATGACTTCTGCCAATCACAGAACTCAGAAACTGTGGTTTCACTCTGGCCTCCTACGACTGCAGCCAAAACTTGGAGTGGACTGTTTTTGGCAGACACATTATACCATTGGCTCAGATTAAGCCTGCAGTCAACTGAATAGCCCAGATCCCATCTTCATTGACTGCTATGCAGTTGAAAATCTCTCATTCTCTATTTGGACAATTGATTTTATTGCACCTAAATGCTGGAGCTAACACTTACCCATGTTGAATTTTATCTTGTCAGTTTAGATCCATTCTTGTCATCTGTAAAAATAAACTTTTATCTCAGCCCTATCGTCTCCCTTTACCTCCCTGGCAAGTCCCTTCTGGAAGGCAAAATAGTGACAATGCCCATCTTTTCTGAATCAAAATGAATTTGCACTTTTCTCCAAGCAATACAGGGACTCAATTACAATACATTAAAATGTGTCAAAAAGTAAGTATCTCAAAAATAAAACTGTGGGCAGACATTTGATACAGAAGTGAAGACACCACGTGGGACATCTGCATCCCATATTGGAGCGCCCGGTTCCAGTCTCAGCTCTGCTCCTGGCTCCAGCTTCCTGCCAATGCTCACTCTAGGAGGCATCAGTGGGGGCTCAGGTTATTGGGTTCTTGCTGTCCACAAAGGACACCAGGGTTGAGTTCCTGGCTGCTGATTTTAGCCTGGCCCAGGCCTGGCTGTTGCTAGAATTGGGAGTGAACCAGCAGATACAAACACACTCTCTCTCTCTTTACTTCTTTCTCAATTTTTCTCTGTCTCCCTTTCAAATAAGTTTTTAAATTTTTTTAAGAAAATAAAAACGTAAAAGTTAAACTAATGTGAGAGACACTTAAACTGCATATTTAAATTTTTTATAATCAACATAGGTACCTGTCTGTAATCTGAGGGCACTTCAAGAAGCTTGTCCAAAATGGAGTTTAAAAGATAAGTTTATTGGGGCTAGCGTTGTGCCCTAGCAGGTAAATCCACTGCCTGCAGTGTTGGCATCCCATATGGATGCTGGTTCGAGTCCTGACTGCACCACTTCCAATCCAGCTCCTAGCTAATGTGCCTGGGAAAGCCGTGGAAGATGGCCCAAGTCCTTGGGTCCCTGCACCCACGTGGGAGACCCAGAAGAAACTCCTGGCTCCTGGCTTCAGATTGGTACAGCTCCAGCCATTGTGGCCATCTGGGGAGTGAACCAGCAGATGGGAGACCTCTCTCTCTTTCTCTCTCTCTCTCTCTGCCATTTCCTCTATGTAACTCTACTTTTCAAATAAATAAATACATATTTAAAAAACAAAAAGACAAATAATGTTATTTTTTTAAAAATATTTATTTTGGTATAAAAATGGAAGTACACACATGATTTTTTCACAAAATGCATTTTTCATGAACTTTTTGTTGATTCCTTGTATGAAAAGCTGTTAAAGGTAAGCACTGTCAGGGCCAATACTTTGGTGCAGTGAGTTAAGCCACCTGCTCGCAAAGCTGGATCCCACATCTGAGATCCGGCTCAACCCCAGGCTCCTCACCTTCTAATCCAGCTCCCTGCCAATGCACCTGGGAAGGCAGCAGATTACGGCCCAAGTGCTTGGGCCCCTGACACCCATGTGGGAGACCTGGAAGGAGTTTCAGGCTCTTGGCTTTGACCTGGACTACCCGTGGCTGCTGCAGTCATCTGGGGAGTGAATCAGTATATGAAAAGTCACTTGCTCACTTTCTCTCTCTCTCTCTCTCTGTCTCACCCTGCCTTTCAATTAAATAAATAAGTCTTTAAACAAGTGCGCACTCTCATTCAAGTTTGCCTTAGTAACAGCCACTTTGAATACATTTGCTTTTTAAAAATGAGATTAATGAAGAGAGAATGTATAGATAGTGTCACTGAAAGGCAGGCATATCATGTGTAGGGTTTTCTTCCTTATTTCCTCTGGAAATGCTGCAAATGGCCTACTGTCACCTTTAGGTACTGATTGCCTTACCCATAATCCATTCACATCCCGCCTCTCCCTTGAAAACTCTCTGGGGCTTTCCAAACCGCTCTGACGGCTCGCCTGCTCCAAGGGTCCTCTGTAGAACCAGGCTGAACTGCAGCCTCCTCGCCCACCGCACACCCAGAGTCCACCTCTGCTTTCCTTGGTCTCTTTCACCCCCTCTCTGCCCTCAATTCACACTCCCTTCCCTTCTCACTCTAGTGTGATTAATGTATTTCCTTCCAGTCCAGATTGTTCGCATGCATTTAGATAAAGGGGTATCCACCAGGAAGTGTTTCTCTATTTTTAAATCCTACAAATACCATTGTGCTGTAAATCTTATTTGGTTGCTGATTTCAATCCTCCAACATCATATCTATGTCTCCATGCAGATCTAATTTAATACTTGTGCCTGCCGCATACCATTATATCAAATGCACACAATCCTTCCAGAACGCCCCTCATTCTGAACAATGCTTCTGCGAACGTTGTCAAGAAGCTCCTGTGCGTGCCCCGTGCTCTATGCAGCTTGGAGAAAATGGTCTGGAGAGAGAACTTTGCAGGTGCTTCTTACGGACCGTGTCTCAGGTGTGCACCCATGACGGAGACTGCGGAGTCATGGGACCCTGCATACGTGACTTCCACAAACACCGCTGTGTTGCTCGCTGGAAGAGCTGCAGCAGTGCGCCTTCGGCAGCAGTAGTGCAGAGCGTGTGTTTCCAGGCAGCATTGTTCTCAGCGGCGCCGGGCAGCCTCTGCACAGGTATTGTCGATGTGGTGACTTGCGGGCCACCTCGGAGCTGTCTGCCGTGCTGTGCCCTCTCGCTGGATGGGCTGGACTTCTGTCTCCTCAGTTAGTTAGCAGCTACTCAGAAGTCCCCTTCCGTACATCGCCCGTGCATGTCCACTGTCCTTCTTTTCTCTATAACTGTTTCTTTTTAAATTGTTGTTGACTTGCATGATTTCCTTGTGTGTTCTACCTACTAATACCATAAAGGTTGCAGGCATTGCAAGTATCTTCCAGACTGTCACTGGCTGCTTGTCACTGTTAACTGTGTTTGTGATGTCCTCCACTGGACCCAGTCTTTCATTTACCATTGTTGTGAAATCCATCTATTTGTTTCTTGAAGGTTTGAGCTGCTGAGGCTTAGATAAGAATTTTTCAGGGGCTGGTGCTGTGGCACAGTAGGTTTATCCTCTGCCTGTGGTGCCAGCATCCCACATGGGTGCCGGTTCTAGTCCCGGCTGCTCCTCTTCTGATCCAGCTCTCTGCCTGGGAAAGCAGTAGAAGATGACCCAATTACTCATGCCCCTGCACCTGCGTGGGAGTGAACCAGTGGGTGGAAGACCTTTCTCCCTCTCTCTCCCTCACACTGTAACTCTACCTCTCAAGTAAATAAATAAAATCTTTAAAAAAAATCAGAATTTTTCAACTGCCCAAAAACAGATATTTCCATACATTTTCCTCTTATTGACTTTAGTTTTCCTTTTGCATTTTGAAATGCATTCATTTTGAGATTTCTTTCTTTCTTTTTTTTTTATTGTGAATGAGTTGAGAGGAATTCAACTGTTTTTTCTGTATAATAAGACTTTCCTGTGAAGTATTTTCTAAATAGCCTACTGGTTTATTATACTTTTGTTAAGATGTCCCTAGCATATATTTACTTTTTATAGATGTGCCAATGAATCTGGGGAATTTCTGTAGATCTCTTTGCTTGTTCTGCACCTGAACTTCAAGAATTTAATCTATAAATGTGTGTCTCACATGTGTCCATCCTTTTATTCTTCTTTTTCAGAGTGACTTAGTTACAAAAGTACCTTTATTCCATATAAAATTTAAAATCAGTTTATTATAATTCTGGAAATTTCTGCTGTGGTTTTTTTTTTAAAGATTTATTTACTTGAAAGGCAGAGCAACAGAGAGAGATGGAGAGAGAGAGAACTCTTCCATCTCCTGGTTCATTCCCCAAATGGCTACAATGGCCAGAGCTAGGTCAGGCCTGAACCAAGAGCCAGGAGCTTCATCCAGGAGTCCAAGTCTTGGGCCATCTTCCTCTGCTTTCCCAGGCACATTAGTAGGTAGTTGGATGGGAAGTGGAGCGGCAAAGACTCAAGCCAGTGCTCATATGGGTTGGTAAAGTTGCAGGCAGCATCTTAATCCACAGTGCCACAAAGCCAGCACCCACTGCTGTGATGTTGCTTGAAATTTTTTAATGGAATACATAAAACAATCTGAGGACAAACGACATCATAGCAATAGTAAGTTGACCTAGTCATTTAGTTAGGTTTTTCTTTTTCCCTTTCATGGAGACATATAGCTAAATTTTTTTCTCAATAAAGGTCCTGCTCATTTTTTATTAGTATAATACTAGACATTTTCATTGCCTTTGTAAGTTGTCTTTATATAGATATGACTATGAATGAATACTGTATTTTCTATTTGTACTACTGTGTCCTTTCCAGGGTTGCATTTGAATACAGGGAGCCAGCCCCTGAGGGCTCCACCTCCATGTCTGAACCATACTTAATAACTAGATTTTTTTAAAAGATTTATTTATTTATTTGAAAGGCAGAGTTATAGAGAGACAGAGGCAGAGGCAGAGAGGTCTTCCATCTCCTAGTTCACTCCCCAAATGGCTACAATGGCTGGAGCCAGGCAGATCAGAAACCAGGAACTTCTTCCAGGTCTCCCATGTGGGTGCAGGGGCCCAAGGACTTGGGCCACCCTCTGCTGCTTTCCCAGGCAATTAGCAGGGAGCTGGATCGGAAGAGGAGCAGCCGGGACTCAAATCAACACCCACATGGGATGCTTACACTGCAGGTGGCAGCTTCATCCACTAGGCCACAGCACCAGACTGTAATAAGTAGATATTTGTGTACACAAATGTTTCACTTCTAGTCCTGGTTGGGGCGCCGGATTCTATCCTGGTTGCCCCTCTTCCAGGTCAGCTCTCTGCTATGGCCCGGGAAGGCAGTGGAGGATGGCCCAAGTGCTTGGGCCCTGCACCCGCATGGGAGACTGGGAGAGGCACCTGGCTCCTGGCTTCGGATTAGCATGCTGTGCCGGCCGCAGCGGCCATTGGAGGGTGAACCAACGGCAAAAAGGAAGACCTTTCTCTCTGTCTCACTCTCTCACTATCCACTCTGCCTGTCAAAAAATTAAATAAATAAATAAATAAATAAATAAATAAAAAAGTTTCACTTGTGACTACCTGCACATTACATTTCACATTACCTTCCTCAGGACCCGTGGACAGAAGGACACAGCTGCAGCCCCAACTGGACGTAGCAGACTTGAGTGTAGTCCCCCTACAGCTGAGCGTGAAGCAGTCTAATTGCTCTGAGTCACCTTCTTCATTCCTAGAACAGAACTAATGAGGTTGTAAGAACGTTTCAAAGAGGAAATAGATGTATCTAGCACAGAATTTGGAAAGTGGAACCAATACCCGCTGATTGATTCCAAAGGCAAGAAATATCAGATACAGCTTACAGAAGAGCCATGGACAAAAAATGAACAATAGATTGCAGGGAGGGTTCCCAGTGATTATTACCAGAGTTACTCCAGCCAAGGACATCAAAGACGATTTATAATCGTGTCTCCAGATAACACACGCATTCATCGGTTGTGGCTGAAAGGAGAGGCTCCCACCCGCCTTCAAATCGTTCCAGTGATGCACTAGGTATGCGGCACCCACACTGCAAGACTCAGAGTCACCAACTCAGCACCTTCTCAAAAGCACTCTCAGGGCCAGCGCGGTGGCACAGTGGGTAAAGCTGCTGCCTGCAGTGCTGGCATCCCATATGAATGCCGGTTTGAGTCCCAGCTGCTCTACTTCGCATCCAGCTCTCTGCTATGGTCTGAGAAAGCAGTAGAAGATGGCCCAAGTCCTTGGGCTCCTGCATCCACATGGGAGATCCGGAAGAAGCTCCTGGCTCCTGGCTTAGGATCAGCTCAGCTCCAGCCACTGGGAACATTTGGGTAGTGAACCAGCAGGTGGAAGACTTTTCTCTCTGTCTCTCTGCCTCTACCTGTCTGTAACACTGCCTTTCAAATAAATAAATAAATAATAAAATTAAAATAAAAAAGGCACTCTTGCTGACCTCCTCGGGCCCACTCTTGCTTTTGCTTTTGTTTGTAATGGGTCAAGAAAGGGTTTTTTCTGTATTTTCCCACCCCTCCCCCAAGTTGCTCTATCAGACCTCCCAGCTTCGTGGCTATCTTTGGGCTGTACGTGCTTATATTATCTCGCCCATGGGTTTGCTTTGTTCTGATTCCTTTTTCCCACTGGGTACTCTGTAGGAGCTGCGCCCTGCTCGGTCTTGCTCACATGCCTGGATCGGGACCAGGCAGAGTGCACACTCAGCACGCGTTCCTGGAACGAGGTGAAGCGAGGTCAGATCCAGCAGAATGGGGCAGCGGCTCGTCCCTGCTTCTTCACATCACACGTGGGCACCGGCTGACCTTCATGCCGGGAAGCAAGGTTGGAGAGTGGCAACTGGCTCTGAGGAGCTTTGTTGACAGACACAGCAGCTGGGCCAGTTGCCGTCTCAAGGAGCCTTTTGCGTTGATCGGCCCCGGGGCTCTGGCAAGAAGAGGGATAAAGACACACTGGCCGCGTCCTGACTCAACCCCGGGGTTTATCTTTCAGATAAATGGGGAGGAATGTGAGATCCAGAAGCTATGGCAATGGCCTTGAATGAATGAGCATGGCAACAAGTTCCAAAGTTCTTCAAAGAAAGTTGCAGAGCTCCTCCTCCTCCTCTGCGGGCCACTGCTCATCGCACTTGGCAGCTGGGGTTGGGGAGGAAGGATTTGTAGAAAGTAACCTTCGACTGCTGCTCTGTGTTTCCTTTGTAGCTCTCCTGACTTCGCTTTTAGAGGGAAGAGGTTAGGACCGAAAAGACAGCAGACTTCTAATGAAACCTTTTTTTTTTTCCCCAAAAAGAAAATGATAACACTAAAACCATAAGGCAAACCAGTAGGGGGTGTTAAAGATAAAATGACCACGCAGAAGTCAATGCAAATGTAGTTTTAGGCAATTACTGTGAGTTCTCTGTGTCCCTTGTAGGCGGACAGACCTTTAAAAATAAAATTGCTCTTGATTGTTTGCTAAATCTCATTTTCTGTGCTTCTGAGATTGCTCCATTATCTGTATGTCTTTTAAATCTCCTAATGTACCATTATAAATAATAGTAACCATAATTTTCCTGTATGTCTTAAAATATTTATAACAATGAATAAACAAATCATATTACCATAAAATGAAATTTGCAGCCACAAGATTGTATATTTCAAAGATATTTTAAGACATTCAGAAATGTTCATTATATAATCTTTTATAAAAATAGAATATAAAACCATGCATGGAGAATGCTCTTCATTTGCATTTTATTATGTCTAAAACAAGAGGGGCCAGTGCTGTGGTGCAGTGGATTAAGCTGCCATCTACAGTGCTGACATCCCTGCTGCTCTGCTTCCTATTCAGCTACTTGCTAGTGGCCTGAGAAAGAAAATGGCCCAAGTGCTTGGGCCCCTGTGCCCACGTGGGAGACCAGGAAGAAGCTCCTGTGTCCTGGCTTTGGCCTGGTCCAGCTCTGGCTGTTGCGGCCATTTCGGGAGTGAACCAGTGGATGGAAGATCTCTCTCTATCTCTCTTCTTTCTCTGTAACTCTGCCTTTCAAATAAATAAGTAAATCTTTTTTTAAAAAGGATTGTGGGGCTAATGATTGTGACAAATGATGAGTTTTCTTTTCCTCCTTATATTATACAACTGTTTCTAATTTCTGAACTCTCATTAATAAATAGGTCATTCTTTCTTTTTTTTTTTTTTAAAGATGTATTATTTACTTACTTGAAGTCAGAGTTATGCAAGGGCCGGAGCTTTCTGATTGTAGGAATGATCTATTTGGGGTTAGCACTGTGGCGTAGCAGGTAAAGTCACCAATTGCAGTGCTGGTATCCCATATGGATGCCGGTTCGAGTCCTGGCTGCTCCACTTCCCATCCAGCTCTCTACTATGGCCTGGGAAAGCAGTGGAAAATGGCTCAAGTCCTTGTACCCCTACACCCATGTGGGAAACCCTGAAGAAGCTCCTGGCTCCTGGCTTCAGATTGTCACAGCTCCGGCCCATATGGGATGCCGGCATCTAGATCATTCCTACAATCAGAAAAGACTTATGCAGATGCTCAGACGTATTCTCAGTAGGTACTTTTTTTGAGGTAGATAAGGAAGAGACATCAACCTTCTGTTTTAAATTAGAAATATCCTGCCTCTAATCACATAATTCATGGCCAAAAAGAGGTGGACTCTGAAAGAGAAAGCAGCATCTTGTGTTGGCAGGATCTGCCCCCTACTCCTCTTAGATAAACCTGGTAAGAAGCGCACAGGCAGGTTTCTTGGGGCCTCGCCCTGGCCTGCGCTCTGGGCTGCCTTCCTGTCTCACCGAGTGCACCTGCAGGAGGCAAGGAGCACCAGCCTGAGACCCCGCTTCTGCATGAGCCCTCTCCAGCCTTCTGCCTGGACAAGGAAGGAATCCTGAAATATAGCTCTGGATAATGTTCAAACGACTGGGCCTGTCTGGTTTTAAGGTCATTCCAGGTCCAAGTGCTGCTGTCAAAGAGAAGCATTTCCACATTCCCAAATTGCCGGAAGCCTAACTTTGGAATCGCTGCGCCCTTCTCCCCTTGAGAACAAAGACTGCCGATTCCTCTCCAAAGACTCCTCGACAAATCCCCCCTCACAGAGACAACCTTCTTGTGGAATCTTCATAAAGACTCATTAGCTCACTTGTCACCAGCCACGGAACACTGTCCATTCAGGGACAGTTCAGGTGTGGTTAACAGCAAATGCAACATGGAACATCTTCTTGCCATGCCTCCATGCCTTGTTCTTCAGGCTGGGATCTATTTCCATTTGGAGAATCCACAGACCACGTAATCCACTTTAAGTGCTTTTTATATTTTTTGAAGTAATAAATGTCACCTATTTTTTTTTCTTTTCATTCCAACTCTTAGCAAAAATATTAGTTACCGGGGCCCAGCTGTAGGAATTCGGCTCTGACTGGTCCCAAGCGGCTCTCCGGCATGGATATTCTTTTTTAATCTCCTTCGACAACTCTGATGTTCAGCTAGAGTTGCGAGCTACTGATTTAAACTGTGAATCTTTGTCTCTATGACATATTTAGTATCTGTGATTTATCTAATGCCAAGTCTCTGGTCAAGAATGCAACATCCAATTATAACACAGATCCCACGGGTGAGATCAATTTTAGGATTTTTCCACATGGCTTCTAGAAATGTACTGCAGTGAGAATCAAGTACTGTGGGATATTTTACATTTGCCCAATTCCCCCATACCCTCAAAAGGAATACTCAGGAGAAACCTCTTTTCTTGATGTAGAGACTGTGGGCAGCCTCCAAAGAAAATCACAGTATGGTCTCCTACAAAAAGCCAACCCTTTATCATCAGGGGGATGTGGTCAGAAGGACCGCCCTAAAAAAGGAAAATGAGGTTGCCGGAGGACCGTCTGATGCAAGTGTTGAAAGAGGGAAGTTCGGCTGCCAAGACAACAGCTTTCGCCTCTGGAGATCCGGGACTGACAGGTGCCCCCAGCCTCCTTGCATCCCTGTCCAGCAACGGACCTCGACTCAGCACTCCTCCTCGCCCCCCATTCCAAAGCCCAGGGATCTGAGCCATGCACGCAGAGCGTGGCTCCAGGTGTGGGGAAGGAGTTTAACTAGAGCTGGGAAAGTGGATGCCGCGGCAGCAAACAGGAGTGGGCGAGGGAGCAAGGAGAGTGGAACGCTGTCCATTTGGCAAGGAAGAGGAGGAGAAAGAGGCTTCAGATGCGATTCTAGATCAATATTGAAAGAGCCCTATTGGACAGGAATTAGTTTTGAGGAGGAAGTTCGTGAACTTGAATGCTTGAGGACAGGATGTGGATGAAATAATATTACAGCATCCTTTCAAATTTAGGCTAGTGCCCTTTTATTGAATTAAGGAAAGAGATCACGAGGTTGAGAGAGCACAAGTGAGCCTGCTGGGAGTTGGCACAGGCCACGGGAGGCTCTTCGGCCACCTCCACTTTCTTACTCTCCACCCCTGGTCCCTGCTCGCGCCTTCCCCCAGCCCCAGCGCCGGGCGCTGGTCCCTCAAGCCACTGCCCTCCCATTCACTCCATCACTCTAGGAGTCTCCTTTTGCCTCCTCCATGGATCATGGCTGAGCGATGCCATCCGGCAGCCTGATGGTCCCCTGTGCAGGTGTGGGCCAGGGCCTTGGGTTCAATCATCCAAGGGAGAAGAGGCTCCCCAGGAAAGAAGCAGAGGGACCTCATCCTAAGCCTGGGAACCCTACAGAAGATTTTTAATATAATTTTGCCTCAATACCATTTTGAACGATGGAGAAGCTTCCTTGAACTCTCTCAAATTGAAAACACCAGTGTGTGTGTGTGTGCACGTGCACACACATGCACACTCACTCAGATACAGTTCTGTTAAGAAATGAGGAAACTGAGATTTATGAGATGAATGTATATGAGCATCCAGGGTATCATGGAAAATTCTATTTTAAAGGAGTTGGTTCTTCAAATTACATATTTGGGATAACCCTCATTTGTTTGTTTAGAAGGAAAACATTTCTGTTCTCAGAGCTGATTCTCTTCCAGTGGCCCTAACGCTAAGGAAGTGGCACAGGGCGATGGGAAGAGAAGTGGCTGGGCTCTTATTTCCCTCTGAAAAGCAGCTCTGTGACCCTGGGGAAGCAGATGTACCCTCTTAGCCTCAGCCCACCCTGTAAAAGGGAGGGGGTCTGCCCAGGTTTATTTCTGGCATGGAATTCTCATTGCAAAAGCTCAGTGTCCTATGTAAAACCCAAACTGCCTGCAAGCAAGGGTTCTATGCACTGCATAGCCCCTCCCAACTCAAGAATCAAACGCTGCCTGAACAACACTCTTAATTGCACTCAGTCCTATTGTAGACATTCCAGATCTGTAGGAAATGGACTCAAAGGAAAACCCCAGGACTTGCTAAGGACCACCCAAGTTCAGAGCAGCCAACCCTTCCCCATGTCATCAGCTCTATCTGTGCACTTGGCCCAGACAGCTCTAGCTAACGATTTGCATGCAAAGCCCCTGACTTCTTTGCTCTTGGTATGTGAGGATCTGAACTGGGGGAACAGGACTGCGATCCCCACAAGCCACTCACGCTGCAAGCACGTGCGTTCCTTGGGAGAGCAGGACTGGCTGGCAGTGGACAAAGCAGCAGAGACAGGTAGGGCTTGGCGACAGCCTCGGGAGAAACCCTCAACATTCCTTCCAAGCTGTCACCCCTCTCTCCACTCGGAGAAGCTGGAAACACTCTGCCCCTGGCGTCTTCTAGGAGAGCAAGGTGATTTAAGTCACGCATATTTCTATGACGTAGATGTCCAAACAGGAAGCCAAAGGGAACTGACTTTCCAGCTGTTGCTTTTACAACGCAGCATGTGGCTAGGAACGGACAAGAGCAACCATTGCGGTTGTAATTCTCCATGTGTGCAGCCTAGGAAATGTATCGTGGTAACCCGATCCGAAATGGCTTTCAGGATTTAGAAATTAGGGCTTCTCCACTGCCCATGGAATTTGAGCCCATGTTTAGAAGTCAGTGCTGGACCTTAGCTGACACTTCCATACCTGCCAAGAGCCGCTGATGGGAACCAGGTGGCCTGCTTCAAGCAGAATCCAATTACCCAGATGGCAACTGTTTCTTAATTCAAAACTTTAGCAGCGCTTTTTTTTTCCATTATGAAAAATGAGAGGGGGGAAAAATACATTGAGCTTGAGCACTCCTGGTTGATGAGATTAGGGGCAAGGCAGGCAAGCAGGGCCCTGGCCTCTGCCAGCTCCCTGCAGCTCCAGTCTGCAGCACAGCGCCTGCCCGACATGCGGCTTCTTCCTGGAACAGGAGTGATGGCCTGAAACTCAGCCTCCTCTTGGGTTGGTTCTTGGGAAGCTAGAATAACTCTCCCTCACTAATTAGTGATTGCATTAGCAGATGGTATCTTTTTTTTTTTTAAGTAAAAATGATAATTAAGCAAAGGTTTTCAATTGCATTTGGAGACAATGCTTTCTTTCTCCTGAGAGGCTGTGTGGCCTCAGTCCCTGCAGTCCACACCCTGTGCGGTCAGGCTTCTTCTTACTCTGAAAATGGAAGGTTCTGACTGCACTACAGCTGTGGGGCTTACTGGGCTTATTTCCCCAGTCCTCACGGGGCTTGGTATTAAGCAGACCAGTTCAGACAGGTGCAGTGTTGACTGGACCCTCTCTTCCAGCTCTGCACGTGGCTGGCTGGTGTTCAGGAGACAAGTTCCTTATTGGACATAGAGATGGGATGGGAAGAGGCAAGGTTCTGCTCTCCATCCCTTCTCCTCCAGACACATTTTTGTGAGTGCCTTCATCATTCATTGGCCCTCCATCATTCAAGGGCTCAGCGTCTCCCCAGGCGGTAGGAATTTGGAGTCTACAAGCTCATTCCTTGCACTTTCTCAACCATTACTTCATGGCAAGAGATGTCCTAATACTTCCTGGGGATCGGGTCTATCGATCCTCATGGCAGCCCTGTGATGTATTTACCAAACTATATGGCTTTTATAGACTGCCTATGACTAAGAAAATGTTACTCCTTGGGGCCAGCGTTGTGGTGTATCACATTAAGACAACACAATGTTGCCATCCCATATTGGCGCCAGTTCATGCCCTGATTGCTCCACTTCCAACCCGGATCCCTGCTAATGCACCTGGGAAAGCAATGGAGGATGGCCCAAGTGCTTGGGCTCCTGCCACCCACGTTGGAGACCCGGATGAAGCTCCTGGCTCCTGGCTTCAGCCTGGCCAAGTCCTGACTGTTGTGGCCATCTGGGGAGTGACTCAGCAGATGGAAGAGCGCGCACTCTCTCTCTCTCTCTGTAACTTTAAAATAAATACATCTTTAAAGAAAAGAAAAAGAAAATGCTACTGTTTGAAGAAAGTGTTTGGTTGGGATTCTGTTATTTGATCAAAAGTTTTGGGTCTACTACCTCTACCACCACCATTACCATTATCACCATCATCCCCTACAACCATCTCCATTACCAGTGCCACCACTTCCATCCCACCACCACCTCCACTATCACCATCACCTCCAGCACCACCTCCATCACCTCGACTGTCACTTCCATCACCACCTCCGCTATCACCATCACCTCCAGCACCACCATACCATCACTATCACCTCCTACCATCACTTCCACTATCATCTCCACTATGACCATCATTCCCAGCACCACCATCATCTCTGCCACCACCTCCACTACCACCATCACCTCCAGCTTCATCATCACCTCCTACCACCACCTCCACTACCACCATCACCTCCAGCTTCACCATCACCTCCTACCACCACCTCCACTACCACCATAACCCTCAGTGCCACCATCACTTCCATTTCCTACCATCACTTCCATCACCACCACCCCTCCACTACCACTATTACCTCCAGCACCATCACCATCACCTCCACCACCACCATCACTACCACTATCACCTCCTACCACCACTTCCACCTCTGCTACCACATCCATAATCAAGTGTCAAATGTCAAGTTGGCAGGGATTTGTCAAAAAAGCAAAAAGCTGAGATTTGTTGGCACAGGGACATCTTCAACTTGAGCTATTTGGACTATTGAAGATAAATTATTCATTAATTTGGCCTCTTCCTCCATCCTCTTTATTCTCTCAATTCCAGTCATTACATATGAGACTGGTTGCCAAGTGGCTTAAATTTTCTTTAGTCAGTGGAATTGCAGTAAGCACTGGTCTCTTAGAGAAATGGCAGCCAAAAACGTCTTTGGACTATTTGGAATTTTGTTCAGTAAAACATACCGGGAAACCAGATAAAATGCCTGAGCTGTCTCAGCACATTAAGCTATCTTCCATGAGTAGGAATTGTATGTTAACAGACTGTTAGAATTACGTCTGAAGTCCAGCATTTTCATCATATCTAGCAATTTAAAACACTCAGTGTGGGGGAAATAGTAGATAATAGGGAAGACAATGGAAATTTAGGTGTGCTGTGTGTGTGTCTGTGTGCAGAACAGGAGGGAAAATGAAATCACCATGTAAGCGCAAGGCTACATGGAAAGACGGATGTCCTGGGCCTCTGAATTAAGTACTATGCACAGCACACTATGGTGTGCAGGTTGTGAACGCTGTCCCAACATAGCAGTGCTGCCAGGGAAATCTCTCCACAGCTTCAATCTGATCTTCCATGCCCCATCTGCAACCCAGCCATGTCTGCTATGGCCTGCAGGATAAAGTTCAAGGCCTCAGACGGCCTCCGAGTCCTCTACGTCTGGACTCTCCTCACTTCCCTAGGCCCGCCTCCTGCTGCTCCCACTCTCGCAGTCTAGGCTTTAGCCATTTTAAGTGACAGTTCTCCAACAGGCTAATTTATTTCTGTCCTAACAATTTTACCCATGTGCTGCTTCTGCGAGTGCCTGTCCTACCCCTAAACATGCGGCCCACTTAAGGAACTCCTATCCATCTCTCACGATCTAGCCCTAGCCAGGAAAGCCTTTGCAACTCTGTAGGCAGAGCTGGCCTCGTCTTCATTCATGTTCCCATGTGCCCTGTGTAGACACAGCACCTCTCACTGTCTTACAACATCTATTCGCGTGGCTTTCCCATCAGATGGTGAGCTGTTTGCAGGGAGAGACTGTGACTACACACCAGCACGAAGCACTGTGCTCGATTCAGGAATAAACACCCGATAATTGTTATTATGGGGTGCATTTTTTTTTTTGCATGAACTAGCTCTTATTTCTGCTAAACATTGTAGAGTACCAGAGGTAGAGGTTGGAAAGGTCCTTTATAAGAGAGAGAAAAAAAGAGAGAAGCTGTCTTAGGGGAAAAATGCGACATCTTCAACAAGCATTAACTGGAGAAAATATGTTTAAAAATTTATTAAGGTGCTTTCGAAGGGAACAAAGAGATGAGCAGAAAAGGAGTCTGGAAGGGAGGGTTATGGGTATCAGAATTATCAGGGCGATAGATTTTTATGGTCAGTGGTGTGCCTTAGAATGTGCTTTTATTTTACTTATTTGAGAAACTAACAGCCTGAAAAAGAAAGATAGATTGGGGCCAGGGAGAACTCCTATCAGCTGATTCACTCCACAATGGTGGTGGTGGGGTGGGGTGGGCCATGCAAAAGCTGGAAGCCAGGAACTTAATCCAGGGGCCAGGTACCCACTCACTACAGCCCTTGCTGCCTCCCCTCAGTGTGGGCAGTAGCCGGAGGCCGGCTTCCGCAGCTGGAGCTGGGTATCGAACCCAGGCACTCTGCTGTGGGACCTGGTATCTGAACTGCTGGACCAAACAGCTGGCCCAGAACTTTAAAAGCAGGAGGAAAACAGTTTTTAGAAAATGGAATTCCAAGATAAGTTTTGTATTTTTTTTTTTTTTTTGGTGAAAAATGTTTTGAAATCCGTGAATTTGAGGGGTTCCTAAAGAAGTTTACAGAAAGTGCCTATTACGAAAAAACTACGCATGAATTTCAAAATTTTGCACTGAAAGAAATTCCATCTTCTCAGAACTTGTTGAAGTGCCCTCGCACACTTCTTAACAGAAGTGAAGGGACGGATTTGCAATGGAGGGCTGGAGAGAGGCTTAGGACCAGGAGGCGAGTTGGCTTTCAGGAGAACTGGGAATTAGGGAAAGCGTATGCATGCTTATGATTATTTCCATGCTAACCCCAGGACAAGTTAGAGCAAAGAAAATCCTGCGCGTTCAAATCCCTTGTTCATTGATCTCCCCAATTTTTGCTTGCTATGGAAAATGCTCTCTTGGTGTGGGCTCCAACTCATATTCTAAAATCCTTAATTGCAGTGGTGTGTTTATTCAGTTCAGCCAGTCCTCACCCAAAGTGCCAGCGCTCTTGGCACAAACACCTACTTGCATCATGGTTTTCATACATCTGCTGAGTCTACTTACAAGGAGCGGGTCAACCCTCCCCAGTTGTCATCAAACCCTCCTCGGAGCCCCCGTCTGCACTTGGCAGCCGCAAGGTGTATAAACACCGAGACTCTGGGCCAATTGCTTTAGTTGTGCCCCAACCTGGGAGCTTAAAGGGAGCTGATGGGATAGGAAGCAGACTAAAGGGGCCTTATTCCCCGCCAGCCCGCCCCTCTGTGGAAGCTACATTTATTCCCTGCAGTAGTCTGGGAATGAGAAAGGCACCCCAAAGTCCTCCCACTATCCTTGGTCGATCATACAGGGACAAGGCTAGGGAAGCGGTTAGTCTATGACAGCTCAGACTCTCCCGACAGGAAGAAAGAAGCCTCTTCCACGAAGATGACCTTGCCACCTTTGGTTGCCTGTGTTCCAAGGTGTCTCCTTCACAGCTGGATGTGCACAGTTCAGTCCTGGCCCACCCTCAGCTGCTCCTTGTTTGCAGACGCAGGCCCAGGGTGCCACACGACAAGGCCAGGATTCTTTCCATCACTCTCTTCCCGTAGAAACGCCGTTCTGTATTCTGAGACTAAACTGTAAGAGGAAGATGGGTACTGTTTTGCAATTACGAGACCAGACGCCCCCACTCGCTAGCTGAGCACCCTTACGAGAGAGCCCCGGGCTCCAGTTTCCCACTGTCTAGAGAGCCCCGGGCTCCAGTTCCCCACTGTCTGCTGCACAGACTTCGGAGAATTCAGAGCTACTCTATATGGAAAACCATTTTGTGAAGTCAAACGGAAAACGCTGATTTGAGTGAACACTTCTTACGTTTGGGGCCCTTTCTGCACCCTGGAAAACAGCTAGAACTCTGGGGTCCTCCCAAAAGGATCTTCGGCAACGTATAGCTGCCAATGTAGCAGCTCTAGGGACAAAGAGAGAAGCCTTGGCCTACCAGGGCTATGTTGATAATTTATCAGTGCGCACGCAGTCTCCCCATTCAGACCAGGGCCCAAACGGGGTATTTGTTTTAAACAAGGAGAAGGGTCCTGGGCAAGCAAAAGTTTCCCACAGGGCAGGAGTCATGGGGGCAGTTAGGCATGACCGTGAAGCACTTTCTGGAACCTTGCAAACAACTCTCCAACCTCCTGTCGAATTCACAGTGTCCGGAATCCTGAGCTGGATGGAGGTCCTTTGCCCTCAGGGGTCACGATTTTGAGTTCTGTTTACAATTCCTCTCTCCTGGTGGCCTGGACCGGTTGAACCCAGCCTGCAGAAAACTGGAAGAGACCTCACCCTTTAGCAATGCCATTCTTGGGGAAGATGAGCGACTCCTGCAAGAAAATTCTTTTTTTTTTCTTTTTCTCAAGGGGGAAGAAAATTAGCGCAATGATGTAACTGATAACACAACGGCTAGTATCTCCTCCCATCTTTTCCAAGCTTCCTGTCTTCCTGTAATACCTGAAGAGGACAGTGTTGGCTGCAGCTTGCTTAGGAAGTTAGGTTTTCCCCGTGTTTCTCCTAGGAATTCCCAGAGATGGGGAGTGACTTTCTCCTGCCAATCCAGTGCTTTTCCAGAGCCCACTTGACTTTCCAGAAAAGCACCGTTAATAATAATAATAATAATAATATACTTTGTGTTTTAAATGTTGAGGGGTTTCAGTCTCTACAGCCTTTGCTGGGGCAGAAATCAAAATCGAGAGAGAAGCCCCGCAGAGGGGCCGGCTCCCTGGCCGCCGGGAACACCCCGGACTGCGCTGGAGGAGGGGCGGCTGTGCCGGTGTGGGGCCTGCAGCAGCACCGACAGGCCCGCAAACGCATTCCTTCGGGGTTCAGGTTTTTCTCCCCTAAAAGGAGAGTCCTCACACTGGGGAGGCAGGCTCCCTTCACGTGGTGTGGATCCGAGTCCTTCGTCACCACTTCAGGGTCTTGTAGGGAGGGAGATGCGGAGGGCGCCTAGGGCTTCTGGAGAGGCCAGTTCAGACCCATTCCACCTTGGGGCCCAGCGCGGAGTGGACAAGGGGACCCCAGGTCAGAGCGGGCTTCGGGGTCACCACGACCCGGGGAGGCCAGCCGCAGGTGGGCGAGCAGCCTGGCTCCTACCGAAAGGCGCAGCCTCTCCGGCGGGCGCGCCGCACCTACGCCTGAGCCCCCGGCGCGCCCCCTCAGTCCCGCAGGAGGTCCCGGACGCACTGGGAAAGCTGCTGTTCCTAGTGGGCGGCGACTGCGGGAGTCCAGGGGAACCCGCACCGCACCCACTGTGGACCGTAAGCGCCCTGCACCACCGCCGGGTCACGCAGGCGCCATGGCCGCCGGGTCCTCGGCTGCCCGGCCTGCAGGCGCGCCCCACAGCCCTCCCAGGACGTGGGCACGCGCGCCCCGCGCCGGGCGCCCTCCTGCCGGGAGCCCGGGACTGGCCGCCACCGGCGCGGCCCCGGTCGGGGGCGGGGCTCGGGCCGGGGGCGGAGCCGGTCGGCAGCCGGTGTCAGGTTGCTCCGGTAACGGTGACGTGCCGCGGCGTGGGCGGGGCCGGCACGCAGGTTGCATATTTTAGGAAGTGAGGAGGCGGCGCGGGCTTGAGCTGCGGCGGGGTCTGGGGCGCGGAGCAGCGGCGGGAGGAGGCGGACACGTGGCAGCAGCAGCGGTAGCAGCCCCAGCAGCGGCGGCGGCGGCGGCGGCGTCGGCCCGAGCCGCCTGCCGCCCTCCCTCCCTCCCGCCCGGCGCAGCCCTAGCTCCCCGCGCTCGGCTCCCCCGGCCCCGCTCGCTCGCTCTTGGCCGGGAGCTGCTCTTTTCCTCTCCTCTCCGCTCCACCGCCACAGGACCCGGCGCCGGGCTCCGAGCACCGCCACCATGGGGAAGGGGGTGAGTGTCTGGCGAGCCCTGGCGGGAAGAGGAGGAAGTCGAGCGGGCGGGCGGGCGCGGGGCGGCTTGGCGGCGCGCTCGGCTTCAGAGACGACGCAGCCTGGAAATGGAGGGAGCGCGGGGCCGCGGGGCGGTGGGCTGCGGGCCGCGCGCCCAGGGCCCTCGGGGCGGCATCCCCGCGCCTGGCTGCCCTCGCTCCGCCCGCCCTCGCCGCCGTCTCGCCTTCCTTCTTCCCTCCGCCCTCCGTGCCCAAAGGAAAGGCGCGCTCCTCCCCTTCCCCTGGGGCGTTCCGCGGGCCCCCTCCCGGGCCGCTGCGGCCCGGCGCCGGCGGGGCAGCCTCGGGGTCGAGTCTCCTCCTGCCGGAGGCGCCGGGGCTTAGCCAGCTCCGCGCCGAGGCGGCCGCCCTCCCCCAAGGGGAAAAACTGGCTTCCCCTTACCGCGGAGCCGGTCGGGCGGGCTGGTGCCAGAACGGGTGTGTCCGCACCGCCCCAAGATGGCCTTTAAGGTATACTTTTGAGAGCGTTGGTGGCCGCTTTTCTCGGCAGGCGGCGCCCCTGGCCACTTGCGGTGGTCATCTCGCCGGCCTAAAGCCATTGGAAGGCCGAGAGGCTGCGCTGGCGAAGGGCTGGTCCGCGGGCGGTTGGGGGCACGCCTGGCCTGTTGCCAGCACCGCAGGCTCGGCTCGCCTGGGAGCCTCCCCGGAGGTGGCGGGGGGTCTGGGGGGCACAGGCGAGGGAGGGCCCAGGGGCGCGCGCTCCTGCGTTTTTGCCGCGCCAAGCCTTCGTTACCTTGGTCCCTGCAGAGGACCCCAAAGGGAGCCAAGGGTCGCTTGAGAAAAATGTCCCCCAAAGCAGCTCCGAAAGGGCTCATTCGGTTCGTGGAATAAAAAGCAACAGGGCAGGAGATACAGGTGGGAGAGAATCCTGCATTGTCTCCAGGGCTTAGCGCGTGCGGTGCGGACACTCACTGGGGCTTTGCAGGTCCTTAGGCGCCTGGGTGGGGACTTCGTGGAGAGGGTTAGGGGAGGGCGCATTCTTGGGGGACTCTAAATGGATTTTGAAGGAGGGAACTGAAAGGCCTTGGGCTGGTAGGGAAAACAGCCGAGTGGGAATGCACAGTGTGTAGGCTTTAAAGCCGTAAGGGCTGGCTCAGGTACAGCAGCATCCTACCCTGGAGCAGAGCACGGCCCCTCTGCTGCCCACCGGGAAGCTGGTGGATGGTGGCCTGTGCTTCAGCCACGCCTTCGCACTCCAGAGCACTCCTGCACTCCTCATTCCTAAGCAGGGGCGGACTGATGTTCAGGGCAGGTGGAGGCCATTGGTGTGTACCCAAGGCCTTAGGAAGGTGAGGTGACTCGCTCAAGGTCAAAAGCTTGGTCGGACTAGATGTGGCCGATTGCTGCTTGTGGTCTCCCGAGCTGGAACATGCACTTGATTCCTTCAGGTTGCCTTAGATGCAGAAGTCTGCAGTTAACCCTCAGGTGGACTGGGAGTGTTTGTGAATCTAAATTCAGAGGCTAGGCAGATGTTTGGGTAACTTAAGTCGTGCCCCTGTATCTTGATGTCTCTTAAAACTACCCAGGCACAGTAGTGGTGCCATGGTATCGCGGCTGAGTCGGCAGTGCAGGCTCGACCCCCACACCCTAGGAATCCTAGCAGAAGGCCTAGTGGTTGCTGAACAGGAGATGGAGGCTGCTTGTCTGGTGGGTTGTTCTGTGTTGAGGGTACTCTGACACATCCCACAGTAGAAGTGTGTGTGTGTGTTGTCCCCAATGACTTACTGTGACAGTCCAAGTGTTCAGAAATGCTGGGATTTTTCCACACGGGGATTAAAATGTGGGTGGGGTGGTGACTAAAGCCCTCCTGATAATTGGTTAACCAGGAAGCCTGTGCAGGCAGCTGATTTTTAAGGTCACTGTTAATTTCTTCACCTCTTCTCAGTACTGTTTGGGGCCTAGTTTTTGGTGACATTTCAGGTGTGTGTCTTTAAAAGATCTAGTTCCCAAGCATTTGCTACGAAAATGAAAGAACTGCTGCTGCATCATTCCTGGATGAAATGGGATTTGCGCCCCCCCCCCCCCCCTTTTTCTTACTGGGTTTTCTGCCAGAGACTTGGCTTAAATCCTCAGCTAGGTCTGCCACCCACAACTGTTTAGCTCACCACGGTGCACACCAGAACTGTTTAGAAATGCTAGAAACTTTCTGTTTTCTCTAGTTTATAAAAGATGGAGGGAGAGGGGTCCCAGCAGGTCTTCATTGTAGTTCTGGATTTGGTTTGATTATTAACTTAGTTACCTAGAAAAGAAAGCAGAGCTTCTGGGTAGTGACTGTTAGAGGGGCCTGGAAGAAAAGCTCCAGGTGAAGGTTGCCCAAGGGCCACACGTGTCAGCAGAAATGCTGGTTGTAGGGTAACGTTATCAAGTGCCCTTTTGGAGCTCAGCTTGGAAGGGTGACTAGATACCCTCTGGCCGCTGTAAAGCTAGTACTTTAGACTCAGCCCATTGTAAGGCAGAGTGGAAGGTTGCCCAGGCCTGGCCGCGGGGGCCAGAGTTCCCTGTCTCTTGGGTTCTTTCTGTACTCTCTCAGGAGGGTGTATCCCCTTTTGGTAACTTAGTGTTTGCTAACTTGTAGTGTTCTCTGCCAGTAAGTTTGTGACAGTGCAGTGACTCACCTGGGGGGTGGCAGAGTAGGAGGGGGGAGACCACATCATAAACCCAAGAAGGTGCAGGGAGCCCGCCCCCCCATGCCTCCCCACTGTCCGGAAGGTGTTCATCCAGGTCACAAACTCCTGGGACTGTTATTCCTAAACCACATTTAAAAATACAAAGCGAATGCAGCCTATGAAACACAATAGACTTGGCACTCATCCATGCGCCATCCCAGTAACCTTCTAGATCCATTGTGTTCTGGAAATTTTAGCAACAAATGAACAGATCCAGTGACTTTCTCTTCAAAGAAGGCTATGGTCTTTTAAATATATCTACATTGAAGAATAAAAGAGAGTGGAAAGCTATAAGTAACACAGCTCTGAGAGATCTTGCCTGGGAAAGTAAGCCAAGTAGTCTCTTCACTTAGAAGCAGGTTTTTTTTTAAAAGGCCCTGTAGCTCTCTCACGTGGCCCGGGGGCAGGACATTCACCCTGAGGATCAAGTGCGGTAATCTATGTTCTGTTTATAGAGGGAGTGCAGTGGCAGCCTGAGTTGTAGCTTTTGTTAGTGCTTACCAAGTAATGGGAGCAGAGACAAGATCAGATCTCTATAAACTAGATTTGCTGTTTTCCTTTCCCCCTGTGAACTTGTTAAGGATTGGAAATAAAGGGAGATACTAGGAATTGCTCTTCAAAGGAAGGTCAGTTGGAAGCATCTATTGACATTCAAGAGAGCTTTTAACTTTGCTCAGCGAGCAGGGCTCCAACTTAATAGCATCTGCAGAGTTTTCTTGGACTTTTCGAGTAAGGGATTTTCTCTCGTGGTTGCTGATTGTATTTACTTTTTTTTTTTTTTTTTTAATCTTGCAAAGTAAAATGGGCTTTTCAGCCTTACGTGCTAGGAGGGAGCCTGGCCATTTGTGCTGAGCTGCCTTCCTCATAGCTGCCCAGGGCCGTCCGCCAGCCCACGGGCCAGGAGCAGAAATGCGAGTGTCAGATCAGATGGGCTCACAAGTAATCGGACTGGCTGGGTTTGGACAGCAGAACACACCGGGCAGAATGTTTGCCCAGCCCTGCCAGATCTGGCCGGTTCTGGGTGATGCTGAACGGCCGTGTCCGGTTAAGCGATAGCGCGGAGTGGAGAGAACTTTAAGATCCACCAGCTCCGTTTCAGACCCCACGCCAGTGAACTTTCTCACAATTGCTGAGAGCAGAGAGTGTGTGAGAGGAAGTGTGTTCTTTGGCTGGCGCTGGAGGGAGACGGGGCTGTGTGTGACGCAGCTCCTGAGCCGTGCTGAGGTCCCCGGTAGCGGGCCTCCCGATCACTTGACACTGATGCCACCAATGTAGGGGTGGCCGATTCTGCCCTGAGAAGACAGACTTCCCCTTCGCGTCCTCCACTTTCTCTCTGTTTTGGTTTCAGTTGGGTCCTGAGCCCGGGATTTGGGGGCAGTAAGCGGCCTTCTCTGGCTCCTTTGTGGCTCTACAATGCAGTGCGTTTGGATGTGATCTCTTTATCTGGTTTCATTCAAACTCTGTTTAGTAACAGCTATGAGATACTCCCTCTTGCTAATCTGAAAAGTTGATTTCATGGTGGCTTATGCTTTGTCTTTGGAACTGCTAATCGGGGTAAGATTTTGTGGATCCAGGGGCTTGGTATCAGTCACTGGGAGGTCAGCGCCCTGAGGCACTTTGGGTCCTGCTCTGTGCTGTTCCCCTCCTCTGCCTGGCATCCCTTGTGCTTCAGGGGACACCCTGTGAATTGACTGGGTCCCCTGGGTCCCCTCGGATCAACTTGTGACAGTTGCTCACCGCAGTAGCACAGTGTAGCACAGAGAAAGCCCCGACTCATAACCCCAGTGTCTAAAGGAGAGCACCCCATTTTTGTGTACTGGTTTATTTTTATACCAACAGAGACGAGGTACATTGTTTTAAGAGGAAGTAAATCTAAAGAGCATTGATTCTTTACACATCTTGGAAATTATTTTTTGAATGATCATGGATGTATGCTTGACTATTGGAGGTAAGAGGGCTAGCAGGTTCATTGGGAATTGTGTGTGCGTGTGTGTGCACGCATGTTTTTGAAAGGCAGAGTTACAGAGAAAGAGGGCAGAGAGAGAGATCTTCCATCTGCAGATTCACTCCCTAAATGACCACAGCGGTCAGTGCCGGGCCTGGCTGAATCCAGGAGCTTCATCCAGGTCTCATGTGTGGGTGGCAGGTGCCCAAGTACTTGGGCCATCTTCTGATGCCTTCTCAGGCCCATTAGCAGGGAACTGAATCTGAAGTGGGGCAGCCCCAGGACTCAAAGCAGCATCCATGCGGATGCCAGCACTGCAGGCAGCGGCTTAACCCGCTAGGCCACAAAGATGGCACAGGAATTCTTTACATGCAGGCGGACAGGCAGGAAGGTTAAATCCTGTTCACACTGGAATGCAGGAACCTACGGGCTGCAGCCCTAGCTGTTCTCTTTGGCCCCTGCTGGCTGATGGGTTGCAGCCCAAGTGTGGAGACACTGAACTGGGCGCACATAGGGTCCTACTGCTTTGGCCTTGCTAGATTGTATTCTCTAGCCTGTCTGCTAGGTTGAAGGAGAGAAGGAATCTAACAACATGGCGGCCCCTCGTTGCGGTGAGTCTCCACCGGGGCTGGAGAGCGGCCCACAGCACTGGCGGTCTCTTGGCCCGCAGTTACGCCTTGCACGTAAACTAAACTACTGAAGTCATTTGGGAGCGAATGGAATGGAATGGACTGGGCTTGAGCCTCCTTGACTGCTATTTTTCTTCCATTTTAATTGACAAGATAAACTGAAGAAGTAGTGCAAAAGAGTTTTTCTTTGTAGGTTTAGCGGGTTTTGGAAGTCAGTGTGAAATGTCAGCCTCTGTCGCAGAGTGTCCCTGCACGCACAGTGTGTTTGATGGTGACTTAACAGCAGCCTGACCAGGACAGCTTGGAAGCCCCCTGCTGCTTTTACATAAGGGGAGTGGCCAGACTAGGCTTGCTTCTAGGCAACCAGCAGGATCAGGGTCCAGCCCCCAGCTTCTCTGCCAGGCAGGATTTGCTAAAACCTCTTGGCCACCTTTGAAATGGGTTGCATTTGGGGCAATTAACTTTTCCCTTTCGTTTCCGGGTTTTGAAAGCTGCAAGCCTCAGATGTTTTAGTTTCAGGTTTGATGGCAGTTTCTTGACTAATCTGACTATCAAATTGCCTTCTCTGGGTTCTTTGATAGTTAGGCCAAGTGTCACTCTCAGTTTAGGGTCCAGGAAGCTTAGGCTACTGTCTAGGGTCACGTAGCTGGGATGTAGCAGCCCTATATGACTGCAGGCGGAAGTCAGCGTACCAGCCACAGAGCTGTCTGAGGCAAGTGGGAGGCTTGGGCTTCTAAGTACCCTCTAGCCTTTCCCAGGAGGAAGACCCCTGAGCTTCCTGCACTGGCCACAGGGCACTGTTCCGATACGCTGGAGACTGCCCGAGACATCCTAAGGTGCAGTGGAGAATGGCCCAAGGGCTGCCTAACGTGGGGATGGTGTTGGGGGCAGCTGCAGCTGGTGCAGGCCTCAGGCTGTCTATCCGCGGGCCAGATGCGTCTTTCCTGAAACTATTAACTCTACTGTTTTTGTGTGATGCCTGCTTCTCCGTACCCGCTATCTCTGACCTACCCCCCCCCCCCCACCTTTGAATTTCTGCTCTTTGGCCCTGACGGGTCCTGGGGATGCCTGCCTCATTGGGAGCATGGAGGAGGCGTTTCTGAAACAGTGGGTAATGTTACAGCCTTGATGCCTCGGATGCCCCAGATCAGATACCGGCAGAATGTGAAGTGGATCCGAGCGGATGGGGGCGCTGAGAAGCCCAGGGTGTGGTAATGACACTGCCTCCCACTGTGTCACATTGGGCACAGTGGACTTCCCAGTTCCTAAATTAGAATGGGGGGCGGAGGGAGCAGCCAGCTTGCTTCATTGCACAAGTGGCCCTTGTGAGAATGCTGTAACCTGTGGAGCGTTGTGCTGGCTTTTCTTGGAGACATCCCGAGGGGCCCCATCGCCAGGCCGCTGGTGGCTGTGGGGTAACTCAGGCCCACTCCTATGTGGGCGTCAGCCAAGACCGCCCAGTTCTCTCAAGATCGGAAGATGTAGGGGTCGGGTGCCCGGTGCCCAAGGTCGCTGGGACTGAGCGAGGAAACACAACATTGATCATTCTCCTCGCCACAACTTTTTGTTTTTCCCAAATACTTTTATAAAGAAAATGTTGTTTTACTCATTTTGGCCTTGTTTGACCCAGCACATGCACACGCTTACACACACACACATGGTCTTTTCAGCTTGGAGGCCGCAGCCATTGAGACCTCTGGGCACCTCAGTGATCTGTGGATCCTGCCAGGACAAGCTCTCATTAAACTATTGCTTTGCTGTGGGGAAGAACAGAACTGGGTAAGCTGTCTGGTTCCTCTGGACAGAGATTGCCTAGCAAAAACAAAGAATTAAAATGTTGAAGAACAAGCAGTGTCACGTGTTAGTACTTTCCATGTCGCTTTCACAAACGGCCTCATTTAGAGCCGTACCTTCTGCAGCCCGGGGTCGATGAAGAGGGGGAGTATTATTGGGAAATTTACCACGGATAGCTGTGAAGCTGCAGGCAAGACGCTTGTTTTGTAAATGGGGATAACGGTTTGGAACACGTCCAAGGCCTGGCTGCTCCAATAAAGCTCTCTGTCTCTCTCTCTCTTGGGGAGTGGAAAATATTGGAAGTCTGGAAATGATCGAAGTGTGGGAACGGTGAGCCTGGGAGCCGCTTTAACTCTGCTTTTTGTCTATTTAAATGTTTGGGGATGACACTCAGCCATTTATGGAGAATTAGTCGGCTGTATTTTACTAATCGGTGCAAGCTGGCCGCGTCATTCACAGGGTCCGCCTGTCCCTCTTTCCAGGGTGCCTGAGCGGTGTCTTCCAGTGGGGTGCTCCCCCATGAAATGTGTGAGGTACAGCTGTAGACAGCGGCTCTTCTTGGGGAGAAACTCTTGCCTCTGCCTTTGGTTTTGTTTGTTGGCTGGCAGCGTGCGCCTTATTTTTTTCATTTTAATTCTGGCACAAGAGCGGTCCTCCGGCACTCACAAATGCGGTCGCCGCGCGCTGGGAGGACGCTGGCTATCTTTAGACCTGCCTCAGCCCTAACAGACAAGCCAGAGACTCAGGTGCCCCTCGGAGGAGGTTCCCCTTCTGGTGACACGCCACACGCGCTGGCCGCGGGGCTGAGCCACGCCAGGAGTATTTCAGGTCCTAGCGAATAGGGTGCTTCCTTGCAACTGTGTTGGAAACAGGCACTTTCCTCCTTTGATTCCAGCACAGTAAGCTTAGGGTCTGGGCACGTGAGTACCTAGTTGCTGCTGTAGTAGCTGGTAGGCGACTTCTCCAAGTTGGAAACCAGCAGAGGACCCAGAGTCACTGGGGCCGCACCACAGGTCATGCGTTTAGAAAAGATTGCGCATGTGTCCCCTGTGAAGCCGCACGTGTGGCAGGTGGCCTGTGAGGAGCGGTGGGGGGTGTGGGATGAGGGGCCTCCCCTGCTCTGGGCCGGGCTTTGGAGCACTGAGTTCAGGCTTTGTAGATAAGCTCTAGCCCTTCTAGCAGGGTGGGGGAGTGGAACAATCTAAATTTAAACTGGAGATCAACATTTTCTCTCAAAATCGTTCCAGTTTTGAAGAGCCGTGGGTGGATCCTGTGAGTTATGTGACAGTGCACACGCTTTTCCTACATCCTGCTTATGTCAAAACATTTCCAGTGGCTTTCACTTTGGGGGTTTTACTTGGCTGCAGAATGGGGTGGGGACTCCGTTTGTGTCTCTGGAAGAGTCTTGGGGACTTGAAGGGAGTGAGGTTCCTCTTCAATTGTTTTTTCAGTAAGAGGAGATGAAAAGGCTGGTGTTCTCTTGTGAGCACCAAAGCTGTTTATATTTGATATTTAATGTCCTCTTGCAATCGGAAGAGCCCTGACGAAATATAAAAGCCAGTGCTTAGATGTGCGATAGCATTAACCACCTCAGGGACGCCGCGTGCGGTTGGCACGGCGACCTGCCCCAGGATGCCCAGCTGGGGAGAGGCGGGGCCAGGACTGTAACTCTGGCCTTTGTGACTTGGAGTGCAGACTCATGGGTACCGTGCTGTCCTCCAAGTGAATAATGGGAAGAAGACCGCTTCGTGGCGGTGGGGAAGGGGCTGCAGCATGGGGATTCCGACGGCCCCCTCCCCACCCACCCCAAATGGAAGTGACTGGCAGGCTTTGGAGTGGTGGTGGTGTGGAACAGACCGTGGCAGGGTGAGCACGTGGCTCTGGTGACGGAGCGTGTGGTAGGAGCTCAGCATCTCCCTGGATGCTCTTCCTGATGACGGGCCATGCTTAAAACCGCCAAGATCCTCTGCTCCGCATCTCTGGTCGCTACTCACAACCACGCCTTTCCCATATTCCCCTGCAGGTTGGACGTGATAAATATGAACCTGCAGCCGTCTCTGAACATGGCGACAAAAAGGGCAAAAAGGCCAAGAAGGAGAGGGACATGGATGAACTGAAGAAAGAAGTTTCTATGGTAGGTACCAGCGGGAAGGTTGAATTTGACTCTATGCCTGTCCCAACCCTCTCACCCCAGCCCGTCAGTGAGACAGCTGCTTTATTATAAGAGTGTAGTATTTGTCCCAGCTCTCACCCCATGGTACAGATCAAGGCTGAGAATGTTTTGAAAGTTGTTTGACGGTTGATGAAATAATTGGATCACTCTGGCATAAACCGGAGTCCACAGCAGGACCCAGGGCTGCTGTCCCGGCTCTTGGCTTCTCTCTGCATCTTGCAGGCCACCAGGCAGTCCAGGCTCCTCCAGCTCTGGAAGCACCCGCACACTTAACCCACCTCTGAGCTTCCTGGTCACCAGGGAAGGCCAGGGAGGGTCTCAGCAGTTCTGAGAGCTGCTGGGTTTGGCGGAAGTGACACAGCCGTCCGTCACGCAAGGATCTGTCAGCCCACAGCCACGAGCTTGCTGAGCCATTGCGATGCTCACTTGTGCCCTAAAGCAAGATGCATGTCTCACGGGCCCAGAGAGAGGAACGAGTGGTGTGGGTGCTTTCTCAGCCTTCGTGATACGGCTGCATTTCAGCCTTTGTTTGTTTCTGTTCTCTCCCAGGATGACCACAAACTAAGCCTTGATGAGCTGCATCGGAAATACGGGACAGACCTGAGCCGAGTACGTCCTCCTCTGCATCCCAGTTTTCCCTGCGGATTTCCCGCTGTGCCGGTGGCAGCCATGATCTGTGGCTCTGCTGTGTGACACGCACAGGGCTTGGCCGCTCCCATGCTCCCATCTTGTCTTCCCGAGCCTTTCTGAGAGAGGTTGTTTTTCCTATATCCCGGTAGGTGAGAACCAGTTAAGAGGGAGCAGCAGGTTTTGCAGTTGGCTTCAATGAAGCCGTGCTCATCCCCAGACCTCCTGATCACAGATCTCCCCTTTGTTTTTCCTCCTGTGTTATGCTGAATCGGCAATTCCAATTTTGAACTTTTCCCAGCAAGCTCACTGCACTGTATCAGAACCTTGGCAGTCCCATCGGTGACTTGAAACTTTGGTACAAAACCTGTCGATCAGATATGTGCTGGGGGTTTTGATAGCGAGCTTGCTGCAAACATTATAAAAGTGAGTCGTCTAGGGGGTGGAGTTTATTTTTAGACAGTCACTAAGAAGAGTCTGAGGAATGGCTTAGATGCCCAGCTAGTAAGCAGCCATTGTTCAGGAGGTGGTGGGTTGGAGTGCCGGCTCGGGTACCCCTGGAACCGTGCACTGGGAGCTGCTCCGCCCGCCGTTCCTGGTGAGCTCTCGGCACGTCACCTGTGTCCTCTCATGGAGGGGCTTGGGAAGTGTATGCCCCGTGACCCAGGTCAGCCACTCAGCTGTAAAATGGGGCTGATAACACCTGGAGAGGGGTGTCATGGAAGAAGCAGGTTGACGGAGGGACAGCACTGGATTCCGCGCCTGGCACACGGTCGTGTCCGGGTTTGTTACGGTTATGTTAACTCTGCCGAGGGCTGAGCTGCAGGCAGAGGGGGAGCTGAGAGAATTCTCTGCTTTCTGTCTGACCTCCTCGCCTTCATTTCTGCTCTCCCCACACTCCCTAGCTAGCTCCAGTATTAGAAGGAACACAATCACAAAATATATACATAAACACTTTTAGGCAAAAATACATTTTTTTTTAATTATTTGGTACTTAGGTAGTACAGAAAGAATCATATTTCCCCCTCTTTACAGGAGCCAGATCTGTGCCTGAGTTTCAGGGCCGGTTAGGAAACAGCAGGGTTTCAGCATAGCGGGATTTTTCCCACAGACACTTTGCAGTTGACAGGTGAACCGGGGGTTGGCTAACATAGGCGTGGGTACCAACCCTTTCCTGCTCACCAGTGTTTTAATTGCTACCCAAAGAATAAAGTCCTATACTTAAAACTTGGCTGCTGGCCCAATGGGAGGTTGGATTCCTACAGAACTTTTTTTCTCTTCTCATGTCTGTAGAGGGTTTTTCCCAACCTCCCTGACAAAAATCAATACACAGGAAATGCAAAGCTCTTCATTTACAAAACTGAAATCAGTCGGTTAATAGGCTTTTTGTTGTTGATTAAAAATACAATTTGGCACGAATCCCCTGATCTGAAACCTGGGGGGAAAAAAAATACGCGGCTGGATTCAAATTTGTCCGTGGATGAATTCAGGAAGAGTTTTGATGTGGGTGTCACCATCACAGGCCGGGTGTTGCTGGCACTCTGGCTTGGGAAATTGTTCTCCCCTGAGTCGGGTGTCCCAGCTGTCCAGCAAGGGCTCCACTGGCGTGTGCTGGTCACACTGTCTAATTTACGTCCCCTCTGCCTCTCAGGGCTTGACAACTGCTCGAGCTGCTGAGATCCTGGCCCGAGACGGCCCCAACGCCCTCACTCCCCCTCCCACCACTCCTGAATGGGTGAAGTTCTGTCGGCAGCTGTTCGGGGGCTTCTCCATGCTGCTGTGGATCGGAGCGATTCTCTGTTTCCTGGCTTACGGCATCCTAGCTGCTACAGAAGAGGATTTTGACAACGATAATGTGAGTTCCTCAGTTCCACGCGGGGCTTAGTCGGCACCCCTGGGGCATCCTCCTGGCCATTTGCTGGCCACTTATTTTCCTTCAACATTAGTTTCTTCGGGGTTTTTAACATTGCACTGCAGACCTGTCTGCCCTGCACACAGTGGGTGCACCTGCAGGCCGGACGTGCCCAGGTGGCTTTGCCCAGCCCCTGGCCCAGGACTGGCTGCCCCACCAGGGAGGGCAGAACGCAGCGTGCATTGTCAAACCTCAAGGGCTTGGTAGCCGTTCTCCAGACAGGTGCAAGTTGTTTGGAAAACATCTTATTTTTTAATCGAGTAGGGGAAGTGAATTCATCTAGTGCAGGGGCTGGGGACATCCAGCCCGTGGGCCATCTGAGGACCGGGCAGTCCCTTGTCTGGCCTTGCCAAGGCAGCTGTAGGAGGGACTCAAAACTCGGTAAGTCCATAGTTTTAAAGTTGATCATGTTGTGTGGCCCTAGAGCATTGTTATAAATACCCACATGGCCCTTGGCAGTAAAAAGGTTCGCCACCCCTGATCAAGAGCATGTTCAAAAAAGTTAACAAGTTTAGTGGCCAAATGTCTGGGGGATTGAGTTCATCTCTGAACCCCCCACCACACACACACACGGGCCCTAGAAAGATCCCCGTGAAGATGGCTTCTGATGCCTTGATCGCTCATTAGACGTCTGCTTTGATTCAGTCAAAAATTCACTGGATGTTCCCCGTTCTTCTTGAGAGCCGGCCAGCCTGAACTTTGCGTTTTCTCTCGCAGCTGTACCTTGGCGTGGTGCTGGCCGCTGTTGTGATCATCACTGGCTGCTTCTCCTATTATCAAGAAGCGAAAAGCTCAAAGATCATGGAGTCTTTCAAAAACATGGTCCCTCAGGTACCTGGAGTTTGTCCTGCCCCCACGGGGTGGCCTCAGGGGTCAGCCAGTGTGCCGTGCCATTAGCACACTGAGGCGGATCTCAGGGAGCTCGAGCCACCTCCTGGAACGTGTGTGGATCAAGTTAGTAATTCAGATGAGTGGTGTTACAGATCATTTGTCACCAAATGGCTTTCTTGTTAGGGCGCCATCCTCTCCTTGTTGGTATCTTTTTTTTTTTTATGATCTAACATTGTAAACTTTTTTTTTTTTTTTTTTTTTTTGCCTTCCAAAGCAAGCCCTGGTGATTCGAAATGGTGAGAAGATGAGCATAAATGCGGAGGATGTGGTGGTCGGGGACCTGGTGGAAGTGAAGGGGGGAGACCGCATCCCCGCTGACCTCAGAATCATATCGGCGAACGGCTGCAAGGTAGCCTTGGGGCGGGTGCGGCAGAGGCACGCAGCAGCCTGTGGTGAGGCCCCTGGATTCTCACAGCACCTGTTGTTCTCTCCTCTAGGTGGATAACTCCTCACTCACTGGTGAATCAGAACCCCAGACCAGGTCTCCGGATTTTACAAATGAAAACCCGCTGGAGACGAGGAACATCGCCTTCTTTTCCACCAACTGTGTTGAAGGTACTGTTTGTCCGGCGTGGCCTGGTGTTCCCCCTGGGCATCACAGTGGCAGCTGGAAACCTCCTCTGGCTCCTTTCCTGACAGCCCCAGCAAGCACAGGGCAGAGGGGGTTCACCTGCCGGCAGGGAGACCTGGGAAGCCTTGTGGCTGCCTTTGCTCTTCCCTGCGCTGAACTAGGGTGGATCCCGAAGCCGCTGTCCTACCACTGGATAAACATCTCTGCCAAAGTGTGCGTGGTTTAAAACAAACACATACACGCCCAGAGAGCTGGCCCTGAGACACGTGTGGTTGTATCTGGTTTTTTAAACCGTGCTGTGTAACTGCAGATCTGTGGCTGCTGTCTGGGTAACTGCATGTTGGTACAGCGCCTTCTCCCGTTCTGTTTTTAAGGCACTGCACGTGGCATCGTTATATACACTGGGGACCGCACGGTGATGGGAAGAATCGCCACGCTTGCTTCTGGGCTAGAAGGGGGCCAGACACCCATTGCTGCCGAAATTGAACATTTTATCCACATCATCACGGGTGTGGCTGTGTTCCTGGGTGTGTCTTTCTTCATCCTTTCTCTGATCCTCGAATACACCTGGCTTGAAGCTGTCATCTTCCTCATCGGCATCATCGTAGCCAACGTGCCAGAAGGTCTGCTGGCCACCGTCACGGTAAGAGGCGTGGGGACGGCGGCCGCTGTCGCTCAGATCAGCGTGCATAAGTGTGAGCCTCTTCTACTGCCATATTCTTGGGCACATCACATGGTTATGCTCTGATAGTGAGAAAACCTCACATGTGGTCACCTAGAAACCTAAAAGCATGCATTGTGTTCTTCTCACATAATGCAGAACTGTTTAATAAAGAAAGGAGAATTTGGGGGTTCATGGGGGAAGTTGAGTGTGTGCTGAGTCCTGGCTATTACTGTTTCTCCTGCTGGGCTGTCACACACCTCTGGGAAGGAGTGGCTCCACAGTCATGTCGCCGTTGCTACTACTTCATAAGCAGATTGGAGAGATTGCATCCTGGACACCTCTGTGCCTAACCATGATAGGCTGTAGAGGAGTGCCGATAGGATCCCAAGCTAGTTCAATGATCTTGTCTTTTTTTTTTCTAAGGTGTGTCTGACGCTTACTGCAAAACGCATGGCAAGGAAAAATTGCTTGGTGAAGAACTTGGAAGCCGTGGAGACCTTGGGGTCCACATCCACCATCTGCTCAG
The DNA here is from genome assembly GCF_033115175.1 of Lepus europaeus. Lineage (NCBI taxonomy): Eukaryota > Metazoa > Chordata > Mammalia > Lagomorpha > Leporidae > Lepus > Lepus europaeus. The sequence continues at coordinate 110,247,427 of NC_084831.1, forward strand.
ATAAGACTGGAACTCTGACTCAGAATCGGATGACAGTGGCCCACATGTGGTTTGACAATCAGATCCACGAAGCTGACACGACAGAGAACCAGAGTGGTAAGGCTGCCTCACGTTTTAGCCATGTGCACCTTACTGCTGCTGCTGTAAGATTTTAATTTATTTGAAAGCTACAGAAAGAGGAGAGACAGAGAGAGGAAGAGATAGAGAAATCTTCCATCTGTTGGTTCACTCCCCTTAAATGGCCTCAATGGCCAGGGCTGCGCCCATGCAAAGCCAGGAGCCAGGAGCTTCTTCTAGGTCTCCTACATGGGTGCAGGGGCCCAAGTGCTTGAGCCATCTTCTGCTTTCCCAGGTGCATTAGCAGGGAGCTGGATCAGAAGAGGAGCAGCTGGGGCTTGAACTAGCACCCATGTGGGATGCTGATTTCACAGACACTCGCTTTAATTGCTGGGCACTTTTTTTTTTTTTAATCACATTCATTTTTCTTAAGCTTATGGTAGTTTTTTAATTTTTTTTTTTTAATTTCTGTCATTTGGTGAGGAGTCAAGGCTATGGGTTTTAGATCTTTTTTGCTTGTCAATAGAAAACTTAATTTGCCTCACAAACATGACTGAAAAATGCCTAAAGCCTGCTTAGTTTCACTGACTGGCAGGTGAGATGCAGCATTTCCGATATGCAGGAGTCTTCGGCAGGGGAACTGAGAACGTGTCTTCTTGCCTCCATCAGGTGTCTCATTCGACAAAACGTCAGCCACCTGGCTCGCCTTGTCCAGAATCGCAGGGCTCTGTAACAGGGCGGTGTTTCAGGCCAACCAGGAAAACCTACCTATTCTTAAGGTATGCTCAGGACTTGCCCTGGTAGCCATTAGATTGCCTTCCGGGGGAGGATGTCCCGGGCACTGGCTGCTGTCCGAGTGCTCTGTTTAAACAGCATGTGGCCTGTGGAACCTACGCAGTGGCTGTGTGGTGGGCCCTGAATCACTCACAGTACCCGTGGTCTGTACAGGCGGGGAGGTAGAGTGGAAATGCCACAGGGGCGGGGCAGGCAGTATGTCCTGCCGTCAGCCGGCTTCCCTGTTCTGAGTGTATATGCTCTCGCCTAAGTTAGCGAACAGTGAGGACTCCTTCAGTAAGCCGGCCGTGGTGTTTGCTGTAAGCCGTCTATTTTCTTAAAATAGCTGCTTCTGTTACTTGTTCTCTGCTTGTGAACTTAAGCCGAAACCCAGGCGCAGCCCCGTGGCCTTCTCGGGCGGTTTGGGGTGACTGGGGTCTCACCGTGCTGCCCCCGTGAAGGCGCCGTCCCAGACACAGAGTCCTTTAGGAGGGCGAGGAGCTGCGAGGGGCTTCGTGGGCCCAGCGCAGCCTCCGTGAAGCAGCCATGGCTATTCTGGGTATAAACCTGGTGGCCCAAAGAGACGGAGGCTGTGCATAGCGGAGGTGGCTTCTGGGTAAAGGTGGAGTTTTGTGTTTTTGTTTTTTTTTTTTTTTTTTGACAGGCAGAGTGGATAGTGAGAGAAAGAGAGAGACAGAGAGAAAGGTCTTCCTTTTTGCCGTTGGTTCACCCTCCAATGGCCGCTGCAGCCGGCGCATTGCACTGATCCGAAGCCAGGAGCCAGGTGCTTCTCCTGGTCTCCCATGCGGGTGCAGGGCCCAAGCACTTGGGCCATCCTCCACTGCCTTCCCGGGCCATAGCAGAGAGCTGGCCTGGAAGAGGGGCAACCAGGATAGAATCCAGCGCCCCAACCGGGACTAGAACCCGGTGTGCTGGTGCCGCAAGGTGGAGGATTAGCCTGTTAAGCCACGGTGCCGGCAAAGGTGGAGTTCTTTAAAGGAGGTACTCCTGACGTGCCGCTGATAGTGATTTGAGGGCAGCGTTGTCTATCTGCGTGGATGTTTTCCAGGCCCTGAGCGTCGGGACTCAGGAGTAGCAAACCTTCAGTGATCCAGAAGCCCCAGAGAGCCAGCAGCCGATGTAATCCCAGTATTTCAGGAGTTGGCCATGTCTGATTTCTACTTTGGGGCTTTTTAACCAAACCTGGCTACCTTTGTTCTGCTCTCCTTGTGAGCATTCACGTGCTCATCGGCACACCCAGCCTTGCTTGTCAGGGTTCTAAAGCGTTTGCCGTGTGAAAGTTCCGTGCAACTGGAAGTGTGTTTACTGTGTCACTCAGGCTTAGCAGGCTGAATGTCAGTGTGGGTAGCTCCAGTGTAGACTTTAACTAAGATGCTAGCTGATGATGTTGCTGCTGGGATTAATGATAGCTTTCGCTTTGCATCCTTTGGGCCCAGTTAATTCGGGCACATGAGCTGTGTTGAGAATACAAAGTCCTCTGTTTTGCCCTGGACACAGTTTGCTCCCAGTCCTGAGACCCTAAGGCATTTTCTTCTTAATTCCAGGGCAATGAAGTGTGCTATGTTTGCTTTCACACTCGGTATTTTCAGACTCATAACCAGAAATAGGTAGTTGGGGTTATTGTTGGTTTTAAGACTTTTTTTCCCAAGAGGCCAGAGGAAGGTAAAAATAAATTGAGGTGGGTTGAAGGTGTGGCAGGCTTCTCCAGGGGCAGGTGGCATCTTCCCGCACCCTTTCACCAGAGGCTGCCTTGGGGTGGGGAAAGAGCAGTTGGTGGGCTTCTGTCCCTCCCAGCAGCACCGCTTCCTCTCTCCTTGGGCGCTGTTGGATGCCTGTGGAGCTTTCCTGTCGTTGACGGCTGCCGTGTGTCTGTCCGCAGCGGGCCGTTGCAGGGGATGCCTCCGAGTCGGCACTCCTGAAGTGCATCGAGCTGTGCTGCGGTTCCGTGAAGGAGATGAGGGAGAGATACACCAAAATCGTCGAGATCCCCTTCAACTCCACCAACAAGTACCAGGTCTGGGGGACTCAGGGCTCGCGTGGGGCTGCGGGGGCACAAGCCAGGAGAAGAAGCAGTCTCCTCTCCTGCCTGCTGGAGTTCCGCAGGGTTTAACTTTACATTTGACCCTTGACTTGGATATGGAAAATCTTAATTTATTTGAATATCAGTAGCTGGCATAAATGAACGCTCTTCCAGACCATTGTTTGGGCCAGATCGGAATTTTTACTTAGGATCCGGTGTGGGGGGTGTATTTGGGGGGAGGGGCTAGGAGTGTGGGCGTGACGATCATTGTGTATGCAAGTTTCTTTTTTTTTAAAGATTTATTTATTTATTTGAAAGGCAGAGAGACAGAGGCAGGGAGAGAGAGGTCTTCCATCCACTGGCTCACTTCCCCAAATGGCTGCAACAGCCAGAACTGGGCTTATCCAAAGCCAGGAGCCAGGAGCTTCTTCCAGGTCTCTCACACGGGTGCAAGGGCCCAAGGACTTGGGCCATCTTCTACTGCTTTCTCAGGCCTTAGCAGAGAGCTAGATCAGAAATGGAGCAGCCAGGACTGGAACTGGCACCCATATGGGATGCCGGCACTGCAGGTGGCGGCTTTACCTGCTGCACCACAGCGCCAGCCCCTAAAATTTGCTGGAGGGAGGTTTTCTTTTTTTTTTTTTGACAGGCAGAGTGGATAGTGAGAGAGAGAGACAGAGAGAAAGGTCTTCCTTTTTGCCGTTGGTTCACCCTCCAGTGGCCGCTGCGGCCGGCGCATCTCGCTGATCCGAAGCCAGGAGCCAGGTGCTTCTCCTGGTCTCCCTTGCGGGTGCAGAGCCCAAGCACTTGGGCCATCCTCCACTGCCTTCCTGGGCCATAGCAGAGAGCTGGCTTGGAAGAGGGGCAACCGGGATAGAGTCCGGCGCCCCAACTGGGACTAGAACCCGGTGTGCCAGCGCCGCAAGGCGGAGGATTAGCCTGTTAAGCCATGGCGCCGGCCTAGGAGGGAGGTTTTCTATGAGGACATGGGTCAGGAACTTATGTATACAGCATGAGGATGCCCGTTGACTCTGCAGTGGCCAAGGTGTGCTGCTGTCATTCAGAGTTCAGAAGGAAAGAATAATAGAGTTAACTTGGTTTGGTTTGGTTTGGTTTTGAAAAACAAACAGTTCTAAACAGTAAGTGGAGCTTTGTTTTCCTCCCTGGACTGCTGTGTTCGGCCATCTAACGTGTGCATCTGAATCGCCTTTCCCAGCTGTCCATTCATAAGAACCTCAACGCCAATGAGCCACGGCACCTGCTGGTGATGAAGGGCGCTCCAGAAAGGATCCTGGACCGGTGCAGCTCTATCCTCCTGCACGGCAAGGAGCAGCCGCTGGACGAGGAGCTGAAGGACGCCTTTCAGAACGCCTACCTGGAGCTGGGGGGCCTCGGCGAGCGAGTGCTAGGTACGCAGACACACCTGCTGACGTGCCCACGGCCACCGTCTCAGGACACAGAAGGGACGTCTCCAGGATCTTGACTCTGGGCTTCATTGTGATCCTGGATGATAAACCTTGTGCTCAGAAGGTGTCTGCTCCCTACTCAGCCTCGGGGTGTCCAGTGTGGACCCTGCACACTGGTGCTTGGGGCTGTATTTCAATTAAGTGAACAAGTAAGCAGAGAAGTGGCCCTGGGGTAGCAGAAACAGGTAATTATAAGGTTTGCCAGACCTAAATACCCTATCATCAGGGAGTGGGTCTAAAGCCTTGGTATCAGTGCTGCCCATTCAGCCTTCTCCATGTTAAACAGTTCCCAGTTCTTTGAGGTTTGGTAATGGAACCTGACTCAGATGTTTGGTTCTTTTCTCGGACTCTGTATCATTCATGGATATGAAACAAAACACTCATTGATTGTAAAACTAGACTTTGGGGGCCAGCGTGCTGGGGCAGAGGTTTAAGCCTCTGCCTGAGGTGCTGACATCCCCTATGAGCGCCAGTTTGAGTCCCGGCTGCTCCACTTCTGATCCAGCTCCCAGTTAATCTGTGTGGGAAAGCAGCAACAGATGGATCCCTGCCACCCACATGGAAAACGTGGATGGAGTTCCAGGCTCTTGGCTTCCACCTGCCTCAGCCCGGGCTGCTGAGGCCATTTGGGGAGTGAACCAGTGGCATCCCGGAATGGGCAGATGTGGTGGGCAGCCGGCTGCTACCAGCCTTGTACCTCCTGCAGTGCAGACACGCTCACAGGCCCCTGCTCTCTCGCAGGATTCTGCCACCTTCTTCTGCCAGATGAACAATTCCCTGAAGGATTCCAGTTTGACACCGATGAAGTGAACTTCCCTGTCGATAACCTCTGCTTTATCGGGCTCATCTCCATGATTGACCCTCCACGGGCGGCTGTCCCTGATGCTGTGGGCAAGTGCCGAAGTGCTGGAATTAAGGTAGCACCGACTGGGGACACCTGCTCTTTTCTCCCCTGGAGGGTTAGCTTCTCTTCTCCAGAGCCTTGGTTGTACCGAGAGAAACCAAATAGTACTAAAATGTGGGTCTGAACAGCAGATGAGGGATTAGAGAAAACCCACGTTCTAAAAGAGGAAATGCAGGCAAAGGGAATAGAGCAAAGGGCTTGGAGTACACCTGGGACTGCTCCATTGCTGAGCTGGTACCCTGCGCGGCGATGGCGTGTCTGCTCGGTTCTCAGTTGAGCTGATGGTCCGTGGGTGTCTCGTGTGCTCTGACTTCTTTTTCGAGTAGCTGAATGTGACTCAGGTGTCCTGCCAGCTCCCTGTTGGATGTTGGTGTCCCCAGGCTTTCATACTCAGGAGTCATACTGCCCTGAAAGGCTTCATAGGAATCATTTCCCTACCGTTGCACTATTTCTTGGAGACTGTATTCTTCCCAGTATAATCACTGGATCAATAACAAGTTTGAATTCTTGTTACCTACTGCTCTCCTCCCCGCCCCTGCCTCAAATTGGGTCAATTTGAGAACGCTGACTAGTGATACATGGCCCCTCGGAGTCCCACTAGTGTCAGTCTTCCCTTTTTGCTGGTTTTAGAGTTTGAGTATTTTCATGTGGCTGTGTAAAAGGGGAAGTAGATAGGTTGTGCGCTCACGCACCGAGTCTGTGGCTGGACGTTTGAATGCGATGGTTGTGGTTTTGATGCGCTGATGTTGATCGGTTTTGTGCTTGCAGTCTTTGCCTTTGGATACTCCAAGCTGAATCATCCTGCCGCTCATTCCTGCCCACCAGCAGATAAGACTTTTTACACTGTCCTGTCTCCTACCGCAGGTCATCATGGTCACGGGAGACCATCCCATCACAGCCAAAGCCATCGCCAAAGGTGTGGGCATCATCTCTGAAGGCAATGAGACCGTAGAAGACATTGCTGCCCGCCTCAACATCCCAGTGAGCCAGGTGAACCCCAGGTAAGGCGGGGAGCCCGAGGCACAGCCTGCCATGGACGTGCAAGCAGTGGTAGTCTGAGATCTGTCCCCTGGTTCCGTACTGGTTTGCTTGCGGGCTTGTTCTGAGTAGGGAATGTGCCTGCGTTGCAGAGAGCAACTTTGCAGACCCTGGGGAGAGCTTCGTTCAGAACAGGTCATAGTGAGTGCCACCTGGAGGGTGTGCCGTGCCTGGAGGGCCTTTAAATAGATGTTTAAGGGCGTCTTATCCCCACCACGCGGAGTAGGGAGGCTGAGGCCTGGGGAGCTTCAAAGTGCAGAACTGGCCAACGCATGCAATGAATTGGGCAATTGCTTCCAATCTCATGCTACACTGAGCTCTGCTGCCTGTCACCCAGCACCTGTTCAGTTTCCATGTCGGTGCTAAAAATGAGGAAGGGACAATAGCCAAGGTAATGCAGGCCACAAAAGGGGGAGAAAATTGGTGATAGAGTAAAATAATAGCGACAGACTTTCTTTGTTTTTCTAAGATTTAGTGCCCCTCGCCCTGCTTTGGGGTCAGGAGGTGCGGCCTTGCACCAGCTCTGCCGCTTTCTAAATTGTGGTCATGTTCCTTCTGTGTGTCCTACCACGGCGGGGAGGGAAGACAAGGCGGCCACACAGCTGGCCGTGAGCCTTGCACGAGATCGTGGATGTGCAGATGCTGTGGCCTGAGAGGTGCTACACGGGGGGCGGCCTGTGGGACAAGGAGAGGTCCCTGCACCCTCGATCTGCTCGGAAAGCCTCCTGGGTTCCTCGTGTGGCGGTGGACGGGGCACTGGGGGCACGAGGGGTGACCTTGTGTCCGTGGCACTGGTTGCAGAGATGCCAAGGCGTGCGTCGTGCATGGCAGTGACCTGAAGGACATGACTTCCGAGCAGCTGGACGACATCCTGAAGTACCACACGGAGATCGTGTTCGCCAGGACCTCCCCGCAGCAGAAGCTCATCATCGTGGAAGGCTGCCAGCGGCAGGTCAGCAGCCGCCAGGGACACGGCACAGCGCGGACACCCAGCCAGTCCCACCCTGTGTGCATGGCCTGCAGGGCGGGGCTGCACGGTGACACAGCCCATGGCACAGCACAGCGGCGTGGGGCCTCATGTCCGTGGTGCAGATGGGAGTGGCCGCAGGCCCTAGACCCCCACCTTGAAAAGACTTGGGGGACATGCGTGTTGGGGAGGGAGGGATTTTCTCCAGGCCCGGCCACCCACGTTGTTGCGCTGAGCAGCCCTGGTTAATGTGGAGGCCAGGGTATGTGTCGTCCCTTCTCTGGTTGTCCGCCGGGGGCGGCCTGTCCCCGGCTGGTTTCCTACCAGCTCTGCTTTGCTGGCAGGGCGCTATCGTGGCTGTCACCGGCGATGGTGTCAATGACTCTCCGGCTCTGAAGAAGGCAGACATCGGCGTGGCCATGGGCATCGCGGGCTCCGACGTGTCCAAGCAAGCCGCGGACATGATCCTCCTGGACGACAACTTTGCCTCCATTGTGACCGGCGTGGAGGAAGGTGGGGCCCTGCCCGACAGCATCTGTCCCGTGCTTAGTGGACAGGCTTGCTTTCTGCTCTGCCTGCCTCTTAAAGCCGCACAGCGAAGAGAAAATGACTAATCCTGCTTCCCTAGGTCGTCTGATCTTTGATAACTTGAAGAAATCCATCGCCTACACCCTGACCAGTAACATTCCAGAGATCACCCCCTTCCTGATATTTATTATTGCGAACATTCCACTGCCGCTGGGGACTGTCACCATCCTGTGCATTGACCTGGGCACCGACATGGTGAGTGAGGTCCCCACGTCCACACCCCAGCATGAAGTGGTGAGGTCATTCTTGGGTAGCACCTATAAAATCTCCAGGGACAAAACACAGATCTTGAGGGCAGGCCTGAATCTATTAACAGCTTCTTCTAGTTTGAGCGTCCTTTTTTTTTTTTTTTTTTGACAGGCAAAGTTAGAGACAGAGAAAGAGAAAGGTCTTCCTTCCTTTGGTTCACCCCCTAAATGGCTGCTACGGCCGGCGCGCTGTGGCTGGCGCTGCACTGGTCCGAAGCCAGGAGCTAGGTGCTTCCTCCTGGTCTCCCATGTGGGTGCAGGGCCCAGGCACTTGGGCCATCCTCCACTGCCTTCCCGGGCCACAGCAGAGAGCTGGACTGGAAGAGGAGCAGCCAGGACAGAATCCGGTGCCCCAACCAGGACTAGAACCCAGGGTACCAGCGCCGCAGGCAGAGGATTAGCCAAGTGAGCTGCGGCGCTGGCCAAGCGTCCTTGTTTTTGATGCCTTGAAATCCCTTGTGCCTCTCGCCCAGGTTCCTGCCATCTCCCTGGCTTATGAGCAAGCTGAGAGTGACATCATGAAGAGGCAGCCCAGAAATCCCAAAACAGACAAGCTGGTGAATGAGCGGCTGATCAGCATGGCCTACGGACAGATTGGTGAGCCACGGCGCTGGGCGGGGACATGCCGGGTGGGGAGCTGGCGATGCCCGCATGTCCATTGGGATGGCATCTGCCCCACGCCCACGCTGGTTTCTAAGGTGACACGTCCAGGGTGACTTTCAGACCCAGGATGAGCCATCGCATAGGGTGAGAGACGACAGCGGTTTTGTTTTTTTGTTCTTTTGTTTTTGTTGTTTTTTCCGGAATTCTCTTCCGGGTGACGAGATCTTGCAGCCTGCCCAGTTCCTTTTTTCAGCCGAAACTGTAGTCCTTTAGATGACCAAGCAGCCCTGTAGCAGGGTTCAGCTCCTCCCCGAGAACCAAAGATGTCCCTCCCCTTAAGCCTCGCAGGCACCAGGCACCAGGCTGCAGAACTGGCCCAATGCTGTTCTCCCTGGGTCTGATGCGGAGGCCAAGTTAGGCTTGGCCATCTCTGCACAGCAGTGCCCGGGCCCCGACTCCTACGTCCTGCTTGGTTTCTGCTCTGCCAATGGAGCCTGGCCAGCCAGCACGCAGTCCCAGCAGTAGGCAGTCCACACGGCCTCCCTTTCAAATCCTTAGCCTGGTCTCTTTGAAGGGAAGCTGGTGGAGCCGCCGTGTGTACAGCTTGACTTCTGGGCTAATGGGCTGCGTCTTTGTGGGCACCTGGATGAACGAAGGAGAACAGATTCGTTCCCATGGCAGCTGGGGCAGAGACTCATTCTCCAGTTGCCGTCCTGACCTCCAGGAGGTCCTGATTTAGAGAGAGAGGAGGACCAGGCGTTGCCGCCCTAAGGAACCTGAGGTGGTGGTGTGGCTGGGCTGGTTACCATGGGGAAGGGGCGGGTCAGAAGTCCCACGGCGCCTAGCAGAATGGCAGCGTGTGGGGACTGCTCTCAAGAAGGGAAAGAAGTCATCATTTTCCAGAGAGCCATAAATAGAAACGTGGATTTCCCCTAGGGGCCGTGCCCTTACACATGCAGGGATCAAGTAGCAGAAGAGGGTGTTTTAGGAACAAGGCACGTTTGTCCATCTTTCAGCTTAAAAGTTGACTTAAAAAGTGGAGGGGGCCCTGAGATTGGCGTGCATCCCCGGGGTGGATGCTCCATCCCGTCACTCAGCCCAGGGAGGGCCAAGCAGCCTTCATCCGCCAGGAATGGCGATGACCGCTCCCCCAGGCCAGCACTCAAGGCATTCTTTCTAACTTCTTAGGTATGATCCAGGCCCTCGGGGGCTTCTTCACATACTTTGTGATTCTGGCTGAGAATGGTTTCCTCCCCTTCCACCTACTGGGCATCCGAGTGGACTGGGATGACCGCTGGATCAACGACGTGGAAGACAGCTACGGGCAGCAGTGGGTGAGTGAGCCCCTGGCAGCTGCAGCCGCCCTGCCGCCAGCTGTGCGGGCGAGGAACCGGGGCTCAGCTGGGTCTGCCTTCTGCATTCCAGACCTACGAGCAGAGGAAGATCGTGGAGTTCACCTGCCACACGGCCTTCTTCGTCAGTATCGTGGTGGTGCAGTGGGCTGACCTGGTCATCTGCAAGACCAGGAGGAATTCCGTCTTCCAGCAGGGCATGAAGTGAGTGGTGAAGCAGAGGCCGGGGCCTGGCTCAGAGCAGGGACTGGACAACTGAAACTCCGCAGAAGGCCCGGCATCGGGCACATGGGCACAAGTTCCTGGATTCTTTGTAGTTTTGGGTTTTTGGTTTTGTTTTGTGTCTTTTTTGTTTTTCATCTGACCTCTGAGTGCCTGAGTAGAAATGCGAAAGATGTTGATCTGCCATTTAACAGAGCATTAGAAAATGTTCTAATTTTTTTTTTCCTCTTTAGGAACAAGATCTTGATATTTGGCCTCTTTGAAGAGACAGCCCTGGCTGCCTTCCTCTCCTACTGCCCTGGAATGGGCGTTGCCCTTAGGATGTATCCCCTCAAGTAAGTGGGCCTCTCCACCACGTGCACTCTTGCCTAGTCTTCCCAGCATTTTGAGTGACATGGATGAGAATGCTTGTGACCTGGGAAGTAAGGAGTGTGTGACCTGTGAGTCAGCAAAGCCAGATGTGTATGCCGGTAGCCCAGGCTGAGGTCAGACAGGCTCCAGGGCCTCGGAGGTGCACGACAGTGAACCGCACTGAGCGCTCTGCCCTGGCCAGCCAAGAGCCCAGGCCCACATCCTGATCGGCTCTCCGAGTCGCTGTGTGCCCTACCGCAAGCCTGCCTCCTCTCTGGAGAGGTCTGCGGTTCCTGTGGCTTTATCATCCATCATCAGAGGAAGCAGGCCACCAGTCTTCCCCTAAACACAGCCAGTGACCGCACTCCTGACAGACCTGAATGTCCGCATGGGCAGCTTTGTGAGACCCTGGCTATGATTTGTAGTAAGTGGTCGAGGACAGGCAGCTGCCACACGGGACCCCTGCGAGAAAGCTTTTGGTTTGAAGCAGCCCCCTTGAATTCCCACTGCCCCCCATCCTCACTCAAACCCAGCTGGCCTGTTGCCAGCACCTGCTTCCGTTGATGCCATCCCCAGGGCAGTCAGACCCGCGGCCTCGTTCACTCGGTGCCGTGTGTGCATGGTGTGTGGTGCAGGTGAGACGACACCCAGTGTTGGTCTCGTGACTGTCCCAAGTTGTCAATCTTGTACCATCCAAGCCTGTGTTAGCTGAACCCCAATTCTCCTCTCTTCTGTCCGTGTATTTGGTAAGAAGTGTTCCCTTCCCAGCAGTGCCCCTGCTGTTGCCTCCCACCCCATCAATCCCATTAGTTCTTGGGGGCAGATGGCCTAGGAGCTTGTCTCCATGTACCCTTGCCCTCCTGACCCTAGACAGGTCTCTCCTTTGGTGTTTCCTGTCTGTCATCCCTGTTTCCCACCAGGCCGTAATATTTAAGGCAGGGCCACAGCATCCTTTTTGCCTTTGTTCACCCCTCACATTGCATGGAGCAGGTGTTGTGTAAAGTCATGTCCAAGTTCATGAAGGGGCGGCTGGAGAGGTCAGGGAGCCTTCTAAAAGGCGGGAATAGAAAATCATGCTAAAAGCGTAGTGCACTGGGACGTGTCCATCTTTTAGGGTCCTTCAATCTTTTTCTCTGCTGGGTTCTGCCCAGTTCTGGAAGGTGGTTTGGTTCCGTGGTGGCTAAGTGAGTGATGTAGTTGTGGAGGACACACAGGAAGAGGAGGGGAGGCTATCAGAGACAGCCGTGTTCACTACTTCCTGTGGGGATCTGGTAGTCCCTGCCGTGGAGCTGCCCGGGATCTGTCTCTAGGCTGGGGATGGTGGGGCGGCCTCCAGGCCCCATGAAAGCCTTTGTAATCTGTTAGGACTCAGCTTTTTCTAGGATCCAGAACACAGCTGGTTGTTCCAGACGCCACTGTCAGAGACCAGTTAGCGTGGCAGTTCTTTATCTTCCGACGCCAGGACACTAGACAGACGCGGTCAGAAGCGTCTCAAACACTTGAAAATGTCCAGTTGCTCTGGGATTGCCAATAAAGTGACTGCTGCCCCTGCCATAAACCGACTCTTAGGCAAACCAAACTGAGGTCGGCCAGGGCTTCCTTGGTGGAGCCCGAGGGCCGATGGCCAGCTCTGGGCCCTGGGGCATGCGGCAGCGGCCTGGCTGGAGGCAGTCTCCCGTTCTGTCACTGACTCGGCCATCAGCCCACGCTGTCCGGGTACGCCCTCCTTGTCGCTGTGGTGACATGCAGTCTCCCTATCTTCATTGGGTTGTGGGTGTGTGGGTACAGCTCGGTGCTGGTTCTGTTTGCAGGCCTACCTGGTGGTTCTGTGCCTTCCCCTACTCTCTCCTCATCTTCGTGTATGATGAGATCAGGAAGCTCATCATCAGGCGGCGCCCTGGAGGTAACGCGGGCGGTGGGGAGCGGGAGGGCCATGGCTCTGCGGGGTGGGGCCTTCGGCGCTCAGTCGGGTTGGCTGAGACCACCGGCACAGCTTCAGCCTCGGGCTGTGATTCCGACACGGGTGGTCCCCGCCGCTCTGCGGGAGCGGAGCCAGGAGGACCCTGGGGTGACCCGTTCTGTGTCCTTGCTTCCCGCAGGCTGGGTGGAGAAGGAAACCTACTACTAGTGCCCCCGTCCCGCACGCCGTGGAGCCTCACGCCACACCCTCTGCATCCGTCCCCCGCCCCCTTTGTGTACTCCAGCCTTGGGATTCGGAACTCTGCCCGGGTAGGAAAGCACCGGAGCATGTGGGGAGACGTCCTGGAATGAAGCATGTCGCTCTGGGGGGAGGGGGGAGGGCTGCCTGACAAACACCGTGTAGGGAATGACGACAGCGCGGAAGGTTTTTATGTGCCTTTTTGTTTTTGTAAAAAAGGAGAACCTGGAGAGACTGAGAGAATACATTTTATATCTGGATTTTTACAAATAAAGATGGCTATTATAATGGAGCTCGTCGTGTGTCCTCATCGCTTCTTTGGTGCCAGTGTCTGTCTGTGTGGTTCCCAGCACAGTCCCCAGGCGGCGGCTCAGTGGCATCACCTGGGAGCTTGTTAGGAAGCCAAGCCCGGGCCGCTGAGGCAGAGACCGAGAGCCCTGGGGCCTGACACACTCTGCCCGTGACCTTCATTCACATTCAAGTTTGAGAGCCACTGCTTAACAGGAAACTTTTTTTTTTTTTTAATTTATTAATTTATTTGAAAGGTAGACTTGCAGAGAGAAATGGGGAGACAGAAAGATCTTCCATCTACTGGTTCACTCTCCAAATGGCTATAACAGCCAGATCTGATCCGGTCCAAACACAGGAGCCAGGGGCTTCATCCAGGTCTCCCACCCATGTGCAGGGGACCAAGGTCTTGGGCCATCCTCTGCAGCTTTCCCAGGTGCATTAGAAGGGCTCTGGATCGGAAGTGGAGGAGTTGGGACTTGAACCAGTGCCCATGTGGGATGCCAGCATCCCAGGGAATGGCTTTACCCACTATACCACAATGCTGGCCCCATGCCCTGATTCTTTATTCGGAGTGGATGGGTTTACCCTCTCAAGTGTAACTCTTATCTAGGCAGTTCTTCCATCTTCTGGTTCACTCCCCAAATGCCTGCAATAGCTAAGGCTGGGCCAGACTGAAGCCAGGATCCCAGAACTCAGTGTGGGTTCCCTCTGGGTGGCAGGACTCCAGGTGTTTTGAGCTGCCTCCAGAGATACACGTTTAGTAGGAAGCTGGAAGTGGAGCTGGGGCTCAAACCCAGATACTCCCACGGTGAGATGTGGCCTCCCGAGCCGCACCCCAGCCTGCAGCAGATGCCCACCCCACAAGGTTCTCAGAGCCCAGAGTATGACCGCTGTCACTGAAGCACTCACTGTGTATCCTGGCTGTCCTGTGTTCTCTCCAGAGATCAGCACCCTGGTCTTGCTGTAGAGCAGCAGTCTATGCACACAGCGTGGGTCATATGTGCCCACTGACCAGTGGATTCCTCCATACAACTTGTCCCGTGGTGGTCAGGGTCAGGTCTGAGACAGTCTCGCAGAAGGCTCCCCTTGGCTCCAGCCACTCACTGTTGCCGAGTGCTGTTAGCTGTACAGTCGCCGAAGCTGATGGAGGTTTTCACCCCCAAGCATGAAGAGCAAGGAGCCTTCACCTCTGGCACCAAACAGTGGTCACGATCTGCCAGGTGAGCTGGTGCTACTCCCTTCTCTGGAAAGCTCAGTTCATTCCGCATGTCTCCAAGTGTGGCTCCCGACCATGCTATGCAGGGAGCCAGGGTGATTTCCTAGGGACTGGGGCCGGGCATTGCTCCCCACACCTCTGGCCAGCCACAGAACCTGGTAGAAGCAAGGAGCCTGGGACTTCATCGTAGCCCTGCTTGGGGGCAGTTTCCTCTGGTGTAACCTGTGCCACTGCTCAGGCCAACTTGAGGGAACTAGAATGAAACAGAGAATTGAGAGGTCTTGGGGTAGGAGTACCATGGAGGGCATCCTGCACGTCCCCAACTCAGGAGTGCAGCCACTACTGTGGGCTTGAACCTGCACGCACCTTACTGGGCTTGCCACCACCTCCTCCCTGCACCCCTGCTGCCCAGAGAGATGACCAGTGAGATTATTGGGACGAAGGTCGTGGCTAAAGAGTATCTGAAAGCTTGAAGCTTAGGTCCTGAAGAGGAACCCAAGGGGCTTCCAAGCCCCTTGGAACTCTGCCTCTCAACTGCTCTGGGAAGCCCCCCAGAGAGATGGGGGTGGATTCCCCCAGAGTGGTCCTGCCTTTTTCTGTTGGACACTGCTCTGAGTTAAAGTTGGACAGTGAATCCTTTGGTCCAGAAAATGTAGACAAGTGGCCTGCATTCAGGGATGAAGGTGGTCCAGGAGCCAGACCTGATGGGCTGGAGCTGTCTCAAAGGCAGAGCGAGGGCTGGGCTCTCATTTCCACCTCTGCACTGAGCCCCTACAGGACCCCATGCCTGCACTCCCTGTGGACCAGTGCCTCCAAGCCCATCTAATGCCCGGCCAGGGCTTCTGGCCCCCTGCTGCGGTGGCCACTCCAACATAGGAGAGCATTTTTAAAAAAGGCTGTGAACCAGCAGAACAAGGAACTCTCTGTCTCTCGGGTTTTCTGCCTTTAAAATGAAATGAAAAAATATTCTGGAAAAAAAAAAAAAAAAACATCTTGGGGCTGGTGCTGTGGCTTAGACAGTTAAGCTTCTGCCTGTAGTGTCAACATCCTGTATGGGCACCGGTATGGAGTCCAGGCTGTTCCACTTCCAATCCAGCTCCCTGTTCAAGCGCCTGGGAAAGCAGTGCAAGATATGCAAGATGGCCTAAGTCCCTGGGCCCCTGCACTGTGTGGGAGACCTGGAGGAAGCTCCCGGCTCCTGGCTTTGGCATGGCCCAGCCCCAGCCATGCAGCCGTGTGGGGAGTGAACCAGCGGATGGAAGATTGTCCTTTTGTCTCTATCTTTGCCTTTCAAATAAATAAATCTTAAGAAAAAACAGTTTTTAAAAAGTTGTGGGGAAATGGAATAAAGGATCCTTTTGGTACCAAGGTTTTGAAGTCCATAGTTTTCATAGTCGTCATTCTCCACATACTTTCTGAGCCGCTGACTTCCTGCGGCTCCTTCCCCCGGGGACTGAAGTGTGAGTCTCCATCCTAACACCCAAGGCCCCACCCCTTCCTGTGTTTCTGCCTGCACCGGCTCTCAGCAGGAGTCACTGCCACTTCTCCCTTGGCTTGCTCACCCCGCCCCCCTCCGTTAACACCAGTCCGCCTAGATTGTCTGGTTGAGGTCACCGCGGACCATTGGTCCAGTGCACACTCAGTCCTTCCCTGGCCCCGTGGTCCCTGTGCCGTCCACCACCGTCTTCCTGAACCAGCTCGCTGTCCTTGTCTCTGCCCAGCACTAGGCCCTCAGCCCCTTCATTGCTCTGTCCTCCAGGAAGCCCTCGTCCCTTCTCTCTCCCTGCTTCTTACTCTTCCCAGGATGATTTCCAACTCTGACCTGGGCCTCTCCCCAAGCCCTGGGCCCAGGAATCCAGCAGGGCCATGGTATCTGCCTCGAGCGCAGTGCACCTGAGTCCCCATGACAGACTGGTTGGACGTCCTATGAAATGAACAGCTCTAGGCAGAGAGAACAACCACTGCTTCATGCTGGTGCCCAAACCCCAAACCGGAAGTTACCGAGATCTCTCTCTTGCTGTGGCCCCAGCCAGCACCCAGTCACCGATCACCCTGAGTTCCAACGTGGTGGCTGAGAGCGTGGGCTTTGTGTCTCGGAACAGCCTTGTGGAATGACCGAGGGCACACGGCCTCTTTGTGCTCTATGGACCCTAGAATAAGGCTGATGTTTAGGGTGGGGATTACATAGAAAGGGACTCACACCGTGGCTGGGGCTCAAGAAACCGCTTTCTCTGCTCCACATCTGGGCAGCTGCAAGAGCCCCGAATGGGTCTCCTCACTTCCTGCCTTCATTCAACCCCATGGTTTCTATAGGGTTGTGTCTAACCAGGTGGCGTCAACATCAGCTGGGAGCTTGTTAGGCATGCAAATTCTGGCACAGGCCTAGGGAATCAGAAATTCTGGAAGCAGGGTCCAGTAAGTTTTCCTGATTCTTCGCACGCACGCACGCCAAAATCTAGGTACCATTGCTCTAATCCACCTTCCAAGCACCAGGCGGCTGCTGTGTTCACCCTGGACCCCTGCAGATAAACCCAACCCTGCTCAGTTGGTCCAACACCGTACGGCTCCCCGATGTGCCACATACCCCTTCCTCGGCCATTCTGCAGTCCCCTGCAACCCAGCACCTCCCCTCACCCTTCCTGCACCTGGCTAATCAACCCACCTTTCTCAGTACTGCTCGGGTCTTTCCTCTTTGGGAAATACTCTGGGGCCTCACTTCTGCAAATCCTGTTGTCGCACTTCCACCTCTGGTTTTTCGCGAGTTCTCTGATCGCCCATAAGCGCCATGATGATGTGGACCAAGCTGTACCTGCCCCAGCATCTAGCACAACCGATGATACATGAAGAGATGAGCACTCCTTATCATACTGTTTTATCTTTCTGTTGCGCAAGCAGCCACACTTGTAACATCTCACTCTCCCTCTGTTTCTTGGCTCAGAGCTTTCACTTCACCCAAGGGGCCTCCATGCCCAGGCTTGCCACCAACCCGGGACGTAGGGCCTCTCCACTCGCAAGACTTTCAAGTTTGAGAGTGTAAGTATGAGTCGTGCATGAAACTGGCATCCTACAGAGCTGAGTGGGGGAGCGCGGCGAGCACAGGCATTGGGTCAGGAAGATGAGGAGGGGCTGGCGCTGTGGTTGCAGTGTCAGCATCCCATATGGATGCCGGTTTGAGTCCCAGCTGCTCCACTTCTGATCCAGCTCCCTGCTAATGAGCCTGAGAAAGCAGCAGCAGATGGCCAGAGTCCCTGGGTCCCTGCACTCACATGGGAGACCTGGAAGAAGGTTCTGGCTCCTGGCTTCCACCTGGCCCAGCCCTGGCTCTACAAGAGAGAGACACTGAGAGGGCCCTCGGCCCCTGAACCTGCCTGGGACCCAGAGCTTTTTCAGTTCCCACCCTGAGTGTCAAAGGCCTCACAAGGAGCCCTAATGTGGACTCTCCCATTAGACAGTTGACGAGTGCTCTATACTTCACAGGGCTCTTATATTGTTCAACAGTTCCATGACAATTAGGTTGGTATCCATGTCTTGTTCCCTGCTGTCTGGTAGCCCTGTGAGGTCAGGGAACTCCTCTGTCCTCTCCTGCTTTATCCCTAGTGCTCTGCTCAGAGCTGCACACAGAGAGAGACCTGAGCACCTGGCTCAGAGACCCACACTCCCCACCGAAAGAGGAGGGCAGAGGCACGTGACGCCGCGGAGTCCAGAGGAGAAGGCAGGGCTCGGCGGCTGGGTCTCAGGTCTCCCACAAGTACCCCGTGCACTGCCCTGCAGATGTTCGTGCTGGTGGCCTGGGGGGTGCCCTGGTGCCCTCAGGCTTGCTGGTGGGGCGCCCTGGGAAAAGAGGCTTGGGAAGCCTGGTTCCTTGGCTTCCTAAGGCTGATGAGCTGGACAAGTCACTCCCTGTCCCCAGGCCTCTCTCACTGTCCCTGAGGTGGAGGCCAAGGCCACACTGACCCCGGGAGGCTGTTGGGAAGGTGAAACAAGGAAAATGGGGAAAGACCTTGGCGTGCCGCCAGGCGCTCCGGAAAGGTTCAGTAATGTCCTCTCCTGTCCCACCCCCTCCCCAGCACCACCACCACCACTGCCCAGGAGAGCAAGCTCGGTGTTCCAGGCGGGGGCTCAGCCACTGGCTGTCCGGCAACTGTCCCAAACTGCAAACGTTCTAGAGTGGAGAAACGGAGGCTTGGAGAAGTAAAGAAACACAGCTCTCCAGGCGGCTGGGCTCGTGATGCTTCGTTGCCGGCCCTGACACAGGCTGGGCAAGTGTTGGCCTTGGCGGCAGAACGCCAGCGCAGGGGCCGAGCCCCGGAGAGGGGCAGCGCGTTTTTATGAGACACAGAACACAGGGCAGGTTAGGGTCGATGGGAAAACACAAGATCATGGAAAATTTCTTGGAAATTAAGAGCACAGGCTGCTGAACAGTTACGTGGATTTGCCCCCAGGAGCTGCTGGGTGATCAAGCCGCAGCTTGTGTGACTGGGAAGCAGGAGGGCGAGCAGCGCTAATCCCAGGCAAGCTCTGTGCTGCCTCCCGTTAGGTCACCTAACGGGCAGATCCTTCCCGGCTGCGGCCGCCTGCCCGCCTGCCATAGTCGGGGCTGCGAGCTGACCCGAAGGGTGCTGAGTCCCTTACCTCCTGGGGCTGCAGCAGCCAGAGGCTTTAACTCTGTCCTTCCCAGCCCCGCCTCCTGTAAAACAGCAGGGACCCTTCCCATCCCTTCCCTCCCACACGTAGGGCTCCGACTCAGTCTAGTTAACGTGTATGTAGGAAAGCAGAACTGTTTAAAGAAGTTGTTGGGTAATATGAAAAATTATTCATTTTTTTTAAAAAATAAAAATATTTATTTGAAAGGCAGAGTTAGAGAGAGAGGGATAGATAAAGACAGAGAGACCATCCACTAGTTCATTCCCCAGATGGCTGCAATCAATGAGCAGGGCTGGGCCAGACTGAAGCCAGGAGCCAAGAGTTTCTTCTAGGTCTCCCACATGGGTGCAGGGGTCCAAGCTCTTGGGCCATCTTCTGCTGCTTTCCCAGGTGCATTAGTGGGGAACTGGATTGGAAGGGGAGCAGCGAGGTCTCAAACCTGCGCCCATATGGATGCCAGGGTCGCAGGCAGTGGCTTTACCTCCTATACCACAATGCCAGCCCCATGAAGAATCTGTAGTATGAATAACTGCTCTTTTTTCAACTGGTTGCAGTTTGAAATCTTCCCTAGAAATGACAGACATATGAGGCCATGATTGCCAGCCGCACATTGCCTGTGATATGCCCCAGACACACCTCTTAGCCCAGTTCGAGTCTGTGTGCGGGGGTTCTCTCCCTAGTCATAGACAGAGGGATGCTCAGGCCAGCTCTTCACCTGCTCTGTGTGAGCCCGGAGCGCAGCCCAGCTCCCTGACCGCTGGTGCCAACTGGGTGGTGCTTTCAGGGAGGGGAATGGGCGACAGCGGGCGCACCACGGCCTGCAGCAGTATCTCTTCATATCCACTTCATTTCATCCTACCTACCAGGTGCACTGACGGGTGCGTTATTCCCACTTTGCAGACAGGGGAAACTGAGGCTCAGGAAGGGTAGGATCGTGTGCAAAGTGGAGAGGCAATGTTTGAGCAGAGACTTGTGAGCCTTGGTCTTTCCACACCAAGCTGCCCTCCTCTTGGGACATAAAAGCACCCTCCCTTGCCGTTGGTGGTTTTCACCTTAGCCTATCCCACTAACACCAAAGACCCACTCACTGAGGTAGGCTCCCAGACACTTGTGGGTCTGTACGTGGACACCCATCGAGGTGGTGAGCAGTAGGTACAGTGGCAACTCACTGGCAGCTCAAGACACAACCTCTTTCCCCCTGAGCATGTTCCCACCTCCCCCAGGGGCAGGGCAGTCACGTGGCCGTGCAGGCAGTGGAACGTGAGCTGGCCTGATGCACACGTCACCTCCAGGCCTTCCACATGGAACCACTCCTTCCTATATCCACCAGCTGCACGCGCGAGACATGGGAAGGCCCTAAAGCAATGGTTCTTCATCCTTGGCTGCACGCTGGACTCCCGTGGGGGAGCTCCAAACATCCCCACGCCCAGCCTGCATCCTAGACCAGAATCTCAGGAAGCATAACCCGAGCATCAGCACTTAAACTCCCCAGGTGACTCCGATGCGCAGCAGAGGTTGAGAGCCCTTCCTCAGAGCAGGGTTCTCAACACGTGTTCCCCGCCCGGCAGTATGTGCAGTGCACAGGAACTGTCGGAACACACACCCGCTCACACACTGAATCCGAAGCCCAGGGCACGGCCGGGTAAGCTTCCCAGGTGACTCTGACACGCGCTGATTCGAGAAGCGCTGACCTGGAGGGAGGGAAGCCACGGGACAGAAGGAGCCTGGGCCCTGAGAGGCGGGCCAGGCCGGGAAGTTGCTGTGTCAGCAGCACCCAGCTGGGACTCCCGTGTGAGCGAGAAATCAGCTTTTCTTGCCACCAGCCACTGACTGAGCGGGTGTTTGTGTAGCATAAGGGAGATGATGGACAACCAGAAGTTGGCAACAAGGCAGTGAGTGGTTTGTGGGAGCTGGCTCAAATCAGGTCACTTGTCGCATTTTCAGAAATTTGGCAAGCCACCTGACTTCACATTGGTAACACGCAACTGGCTAAGGTTGGAAGAGTTACACCATGGATAGTGTCAAAAGCCACCAACCAAAGGCTTGTTTTCCCAGAAATCTGGTTGTGAAACACTGGCCAGCACATGGCCAGGCCGGGCATGAGAGTGGAAAGGCTGCATGGTGCAAGGGCCCTGCACCAGAACAACCCACCAGAGGCGGCGCCACCTCCTGCGGCTTCTCTTCACAATTTCCTGCCTTTGCCGGGTCCTTGCATTGGCGCTTCTGGAAGCTGCGGACTGTGGGAAGCAGAGCGGGCGAACAGTCAGCAGTGTCGCGCAGGTTAAGCATGACTGCTGGGTTGACAGCAGGGTTTGTTAACTTTGGCATGGTCGACAGGAGGCTAGGGCGGCTCTCTGCCGTGGGGGCTGACTGTGTACCGTGCACGGCAGCGCTTCAGCGGCAGCCCTGGACTCGGGATGCCACTGGCCGCCTTTCTCCCACAGCAGTGACAATGAAAAGTGTGTTTAGCCCTTGCTGAATGGCCGCCAGAGGGCAAAACCACCCCCAATCAGGAACCACTGATTAAGAATCCCCTAGAAGGGGCTGGTGCTGTGGCATGGCAGGTAAAGCCATTGCTTCTAATGCCAGCATTCAATATGGGCACTGGTTCAAGTCCCGGCTGCTCCACTTCCAATCTAGATCCATGTTAATAGCCTGGGAAAAGCAGCAGAAGACTGCCCAAGTGCTCAGGCCCCTGCCACCCATGTGGGAGACAAGAAGAAGCTCCTGGTTCCTGCCTTCAGCCTGGCCCAGCCCCAGCCTTTGCAGCTATCTGGGGAGTGAACCAGCGGATGGAAGATCTCTGTGTGTGTGTGTGTGTGTGTAACTTTGACTATCAAAAAAAGAAATCAAACATAAAAAAAAAAGTAATATTTATCTTGAAGGAAAAAAATGACCTAGAAGAGACACCATGGGGGAGAGCAGGACACTAGTGTACCATCTCAGCTATTCCCATACCAGTTGAGGAAGGACATCACTGGGTTCAACCACAGTCACCTACTGGCCTCCTGCTGCTGCGCTGCCACTCCTGGTCTCTCTCTGTTCCTTTCTCAGGCACACAGCTCAGCCTGCACCAGCACGGCGGGCTCTCGGTTTGGGAATTTATGGGGGGATCCCACAGTGCTTCATATGTGTTAGCCTCTGGCCCCTCCCTCAAGACAGTACTGTGCAGTGATGGAGAGCATTAGTGCTACTGCGCAGCTGGTCTGAGTGGATCCTGGCTCCGCGGCACCTTAGCTGTGTGACTTAAAGCAAGTTTCTTAGCCACTCTGAGCCCCCATTTCCTTGCTGATCACATGGGGAAAGCACTATTTCCTACTGCACAGAGTTGCCGTGAGAATAAAATGAGACCATATGCAACAGGCACTGGCTTTTGTTTCACATTAAACAGATTTACAGCATACACCCTGTGTGGTGGACACTGGGGCACAGCATTGGGCAAAACACACCACGTAGGCCCAGTCCCGGCTGTTCACAGCTGGTGGTGAAGACGCTGTAATGAGTAGTCTGAAGAGGGCGTGGTAAGTGCCAGCATCAGAAAAAGCCCCCAGTGCTGCAGACAACGTGACAGAGCCTGTCCAGGCCTTGGGGTTGGAACAGGCTCCTCACGAGAACACAGGTGGGCACTGAGCAGATCCTGCTGGCTCCCTGCCAAGCACATACCCCTCCCTTTGTTCCTGCCCATGCCATGCCCCACTGGGGGTACCCAGGGTTTCAAGGTCACCCTCATGGAACACCAAATCTTTTCTCTATTTTCTTTTCCCTTTTCCCCTACCATATCTAGCTCCCATTCCTTCCCACTGCCTCATAGCTAACCATTTTACTGTTTATCTTTCCTGTTGATGTGTTCCTGCAACATAGGTGATTGTGTGTGTATGTACTTTTAAACACTTTGAAGAAAATGTCTAGGAGCAAGTGTTTGGCATACCAAGTAAGGTGTTACTCAGGACACTTGCATTCCATATTGGAGTGCCTGGGTTCAAGTACCAGCTCCATTCCCATTCCAGCTTCCTGCTGCTGTGTACCAGGTGAGAACACGGGCAACAGATTAAGTGGATTGGGTCCCTGCCACACACATCAGAGACCGAGATGGAATTCCCAGCTCCCAGCTTCAGCCCTGTCCAGCCCTGGCTGTTGCAGGCTGTTAGGGAGAAAGCCTAAGCCAGCAGATGGGAGAACCCTGTCTTTCTGTCACTATTTCTCTGCATTTCAAATGCGTTTATTTATATTTTTTAAGATTTATTTTTATCTATTTGAAAGTCAGAGTTACACAAAGAGAGAAGGAGAGACAGACAGAGAGAGAGAGAAGTGCCTTCTATCCAATGGTTCACTCCCCAGTGGGCTACAACGGACGGAGTTGCACTGATCCAAAGCCAGGAGCCAGGAGCTTCTACCAGGTCTCTCATGTGGATACAGGGGCCATCTTTTACTGCTTTCCCAGGCCATAGCAGAGAGCTGGATCAGAAGTGGAGATGCTGGGTCTCGAACCAGTGCCCATATGGGATGCCGGCGCCACAGGTAGAGGATTAATCAAGTGAGCCACAGCGCCGGCCCCTCAAATACATTTTTAAAAAAGAAATACTCTAAAGCACACAGAAGTAGAGATGACATAAATGCTGAAGTTCCTAGGTAGACATGAGCCTGTGTGTGTGTGAGGGGTCAAAGAAAAATGGGAATTTTTCTTTTCTTTTTTTAAATTTATTTGAAAGGCAAATTTAAACAAAGAGAAAAAGGAGAGAATCTTCTATCTGCTGGTTCACTCCCCAAATGGCCTCAACAGCCAGGGTTGGATCAGGCCAAAGCCAGGAGCCAGGAGTTTCATCTGGTCTCTAACCTGGAAGACAGGGGCCCAAGCACTTGGGCCATCTTCTGCGCTTTCCCAGGCACATTAGCTTCCTCATCGTCATCTGTCATGTGGATGGAAAGTCAAATTCAAATCCCTATTGCCTTCACGATTAACAATGATTTTGCATATTTTGTTATATGGTCATTAGGGTTAATTCTTTAAAAAAAAAAAGATTATTTAATTTAAAGGGAGAGAGAGAGAGATTCCATCCACTGGTTCATGGTTCACTCCAAATCCCACAACAACCAGGTCTGGGCCAGGCCGAAGTCAGGAGCCAGGAACTCCATTCTGATGTCCCACATGGGTGGCAGGGACCCAAGCACTTGGGCCATCAGCTGCTGCCTTTCCAGGCACATCAGCAGGAACCTGGACCCAAAATGCTGTTACAGGTGAAATGGCGGCGGAGGAAAAAATTATCTCAGTCAAAGATCAACAGCCAGAGTGGCATGGAGGCAGCAGGCTCTAAGAGCGGCAATACCCAAAGGGGGCAGTGGTAGTGAGGTTTTTTAGCACAATTTTGAAAACAAACAAACAAACAAAAAAAACAAAACTTGACAATCAGATTGACATTCAATTACAAGGTTGGGACAAAACCCATCAAAAGACCTGATTTGTAATCTTTTATCTTGTCTGGCTTGCACATTATAAAACAGACATCAGAAGGATGGGATACCTAATTTGCTTTATGGCAAACTGGGAGCTATTCTCATAAGATTGGAAGCTTTCAAGCAATGGGAAGGCACGCACTTTTTTTTTTTTTTTTTTTACAGGCAGAGTTAGACAGTGAGAGAGAGAGAGAGAGAAAGGTCTTCCTTCCATTGGTTCACCCCCCAAATGGCCGCTATGGCCAGTACACTGTGCAGATCCAAAGCCAGGAGCCAGGTGCTTCTCCTGGTCTCCCATGCGGGTGCAGGGCCCAAGCACTTCGGCCATCCTCCACTTCTTCCCGGGCCACAGTAGAGAGCTGGACTGGAAGAGGAGCAACCGGGACAGAATCCGGCGCCCCAACCAGGATTAGAACCTGGCACCGGTTGGGTGCCGGCGCTGCAGGTGGAGGGTTAGCCTAGTGATCCACGGCGCCGGCCTGGCAGGCACTTTTGACCTGTTAAGATTTTGCACCTTCAATTTCCACTGGGACCACTGACTGCCTGTTAACCCATCTGACTCCTCACGATGGTATTCCGATCTTAGGTTAACTCCTATCAACTGCGTGTCTGCACCTTTTACCCGTTTTTTTCTTTTGAGGCTGCTGAATTTCTCCTGATGACAGGACTCCTTGTCTAGCTGGATGCTAATCAGTTTTAGACCCTGCAGGCACCTCCCATTCTGTCACTTGGTCTTGGCCCTGTCACTTGGTCCCCCTGCTTTGAACCAGGTACCCAGCCTTCCCTCCCCTTTGTAGCTCCAGCAAGGCAGCACCTGCCCGTTCTCATCTACTCCTGAGACTCACAGAGCCCCAGCCTGATGGGTGAAGGAAGGGAGTGGTGACCAGTTCTCCACTGAGTCAGAGAAATCAGCCAGAGTGCTTCCAGGGAAGGTATCCTACCCTGCAGAGACACAAGATACCCAGTCTCTCCTCCCGCTGGTGTTCTCTGCATGTGACATGGGGCTTCCACGGCCCTCCTGCTCCCCGTGGCCAATGAAACCCAGCACAAGGGCTTGGCATTCTTGGTGGCAGAGTTGAGCCACTATATCAAAACCCTGGGGTCTGCCCCCAGTCTGGACTTCCTTTTAAGGGAGATAATAAGCAGCTTTCTTGTCCAAACCAGACTGACCCAGAGGGGTTTCTGGTACTTGCATGGGAGGGACTCGCCCAAATACAGCTTCTAAGCCAGAGGTTTTCCCACGCTCGTGACCACAGGCACAGTAAGAACGGCTTCCCAAAGCCCAAGCCAGCAGCTACACACAGAAGCGACACTCGGGTTCTTAGGTCGAATGTGCTCCTAGAGTCTCTAACAGGTCTTGACCCACAGTTTGGAAAACACTGCTGCAGGGCTCAGCTGGCTGAACTGAAAGCTGAAAGCATAATGCGCTACAGTCAAGTAAGACAGGGAGCTGGCGGGGGGCTGGCGGGGAGAAGGCAGGAAGCGGGGTGCAGAGGATGTTCCTGGGAGACAACACCTTGCAGAGCCCTCGGTGGGGTGGAGCCAATCACACACCTACCTCTGCCAAGGATGACCTCAGAGGGAGCCCCTGATAAACCTCTGTGGATTGGCTGCATCTCCTTCCACAGCTCTCCTCCCAGAATGCCTTTCTGCAGCCCAGCTGAGACCAGAGCCCTTATCTGCCCTCTGCCTGGCCCTTGGCACGGCCGTGGCCCTGATGCCTGCTAATTAGAGATGGCTGGCAGGATTACCAGGGCCCTGCTGTGGCAGCCGTGCCCAGCCCTGAATTCAATACCCAGTGCCCTACAGGGTAAGGGCTCACCTTGATAAGCCCCCAAGACAAAGCAGGTCTGAGACAGATAGGGTTTGTTCTCAAGAGAGCACTCACCGTCTGAATGCAGGTTCTGTTTCAGCCCCGAGGCTGGGAGCACTCCAGGGCCTGGCAGACTCCCTCTCTCCTCAAGGTCAGCCTTCCTCAGCATTCCTCTGTGGAAACATCTCGCACGTGTAGCCCTGCTCCTGCCCCGGCTCTGCGGGCAGTTATGCAACACTTAGGGAGACCTGGAAGGGCAAACATATGGTGTCCTTAATTTCCAGCGCCGACAGGCTGCTCCACATTTTAGAGACTGGCTTTCCCACACGCTCACACACATACATGTTCCCGACTCCTCATTAAGTATCTGCTGTAGCACTGCAGGCTTTTAAAAAGCCAAGGCCAGGAGCCAGCGCTTTGGCATAGCAGGTAAAGCTGCCGCCTGCAGTGCTAGCATCCCATATGGGCACCGGTTGGAGTCCTGCCTGCTCCACTTCCGATCCAGCTCTCTGCTATGGCCTGGGGAAGCAGTGGAAGATGGCCCAAGTGCTTGGAATCCTGCACCCATGTGGGAAACCCTGACTTTGGATCAATGCAGTTCCAGCCATTGTGGCATTTGGGGAGTGAGCCAGCAGATGGAAGGCCTCTGTCTCTCTCTCTCTCTCTCTCTCTCTCTCTCTCTGCCTCTTCTTCTCTCTGTGTGTAATTCTGACTTTCAAATAAATAATCTTTTTTGTTAAAAAAGAAAAAAGCCAAGTCCCATCTGCAGCCACCTAAAGGTGAACACATAGCACACTTTGTCCCAATAACCGTGAGAGGCAGTGTGCTGTTTAGGACAGGTGGCTGGTATGTCCTCTGAGGCCAGAGGCCACAGCCCAGGGCCACTGCACAGCCAGGGCTCCTTGCGCCCTTGGCATGGGCCTGATGGTGCGGCTGGGCAGCAAGGGGACTAGCAGCTGAATCTCCTTCCCCTAGCTGCCCAACATGGTGTCCCACTCACAGCCACAGCCGGCATCTGGTATGTTATCTGCAGAGATTAAATGCTCAGGGAAAGAAGCCTGATCCGAGGGAGTGGGAGGTATCTGGAAAATGTGTTTCATAAGCCTGGGGAACTGAGATCCACACAGCATTTTACTCCCAGAAGAAAACACAGGTAAATATTTGCACAGGAGTGTAACTGCTAAGGGCACACTGTTCAGAGTCAGGATGAATCCAGATTCACACCGTGGCTTTGTCACTTACTAGCTGCATACTCTGATGAGTCTTACTAGCTGCATACTCTGATGAGTCTCTCCTTTTTTTTTTTTTTTAAAAAAAAAAAGATTTATTTTATTTATTTGAAAGACTTAGTTACAGAGAGAGGTAGAGACTGAGAGAGCCATCTCCCATATGCTGGTTCACTCCCCAGATGGCCGCAATGGCCGGAGCTGCGCCAATCCAAAGCCAAGAGCCAGGAGCTTCTTCCAGGTCTCCCACGCAGGTGCAGGGGCCCAAGGACTTGGGCCATCTTCTGCTGCTTTCCCAGGCCATAGCAGAGAGCTGGATCAGAAGAAGAACAGGGCCGGTGCTGTGGCTCACTTGGTTAATCCTCCGCCTGCGGCGCCAGCATCCCATATGGGTTCCGGGTTCTAGTCCCGGTTACCCCTCTTCCAGTCCAGCTCTCTGCTGTGGACCGGGAGGGCAGTGGAGGATGGCCAAGTCCTTGGGCCCTGCACCCACTTGGGAGACCAGGAAGAAGCACCTGGCTCCTGGCTTTGAATCGGCACAGTGCGGGCCATTGCGGCCATCTGGGGAGTGAACCAATGGAAGGAAGACCTTTCTCTCTCTCTCTCTCTCTCTCTCTCTCTCTCTCTCACTGTCTGTATCTCTATACCTGTCAAATAAATTTTAAAAAAAAAAGAAGAAGAAGAAGAAGAGGAGCAGCTGGGACTAGAACCGGCACCCATTTGGGATGCTGGCGCTTCAGGCCAGGGCTTTAACCCGCTGAGCCACAGTGCTGGCCCCCTGACAAGTCTCTCTTAACCTCTGAGTCCTGTAATATGTAAAATGGACAGAACCCAGTGAGACAGACGGAGAAGATTCAGTGAGGTTACAGAGCGTGCGGCACTGTGACTGCAAAGAGAGAGGACTCCCCAGATGTGGCTGGTACTGCAAGGCTCTCTAGATGCCAGTGAACACCTTCATGTGGACAGCGCAACAGACTTAGATCAATCCTCTCCATGTAAAGCATCGTTCAGTGAAGGGGGGATGGACCGGGCAGGCCCCTGGGTTTCCCCATTACAAAGGAGCTAAGTTAAGAGTGCCCCCACCTGCTTGGTGGCTGCCCGCACTGCTACCAGGGACGGACGCTGCCACTGGTGTGTGCGGCGTCTGTCTTGCTCCATCAGACACGCCATACTTGAGCTCTTGCCTCCCCAGAGGTGGGAACTGATGGATGTAGCAGACTGCTGGCTGCTTGGGCCTGGCTAGCTCCCCTGCGGCGCTGTCTACCTACACAGCATCTACCCTCTCTCTGTTCGCCTGTCCACAGAGCGAGGGCTAACAGCTTTCATACCATCTTAGTGACCACGTGTCCCCACCGCGGCCCAAGTCCGGGTTCAATGCCAGATTCCCCCCATGCACATTTTTTGCAGTAAGTCCTCACAGCACACCTAGGAACTCCAGCTTGCCAATGAGGAGACCCAGGCTGGTGCAGACGGCCAGGTGTAAAGCGATGGAGAGGATGCCTCACTATAGCACCAGCCATTGTGCTGATACCTTCAGATAACCTCACCACACCCCTCTAACTCCCCCCGAAGCGTCATCCTTATTCTAAAGGGGCTTTAGATCTCTCTGCGGAGTCCCCACTGTCCCCTGCCCGGTGCAGGAGTGCTGCCGCCTGGGCAGCTCCGTACACAGACGGCTGACTCCCCGACAGAGGTTCACTCGGCAACTCCTATTAGGACGGGGCACTGTGATACGCTTCCCATTACTGCGTGCAGTTGATCGCATGCGCTCCTCTCACCGCCCAGAAGACAGGCGCTGTCATTGCCCCAGAGCTGAGGAGCCCTAAGGCCCCGAGGCTCTGAGGATGCGCGGAGTCCGCCCACGTGGGTGCGACTGCGCGGCCAGCACGGAGCCAAAGGGCGCTGGGACCCGGGGGCGCCCGGAGCCTACGGCGGCTGCCGAGGGTCAGCCCACAGAGCCCCGCGCGCTCGCCGCGGGTCCTCGAACTGGAGACACCAGAGGCCGACCGCCGGCGGGGAAAAGAGGAGGTCTCGGCAGCCGCGGTCCCTCTGGTCACTCGCGGGGCCGCCCGCGGCTGACGCCTAACGGTGGGGTGGGCGCAGTCCCAGAGTCTCCCAGGCGCTCCCGGGAGTCGTGCAGTGCGCGTTGGTACGGAGTCACCCCCCGGCATTTTAAGAAAATAATTTTAACAGCACCTCTGATTGTACCACCAAGCAAATCATTGTCACCATTTGCTTCCTATCAGCATTTTTATGCGGACGGGATCATTTTCACATAGCCGTGAAAAAATACGCACACTGATGCGGACTGGGGCTTGTCTTCCACCGGGTAGCATCGGCAGTTTGCCGTGTTATCACAGAGTCTCCCGAAATCTAATGTTCAGTGACAGGATATTTTTTTTCATCAGGTGCACACGCTATTATTTAGACCTAAGCATCTTCCAAATGTTTAACATTCAAGTGGCTTCCAAGGTTTTGCCATTGTGAAGTGTTTCTTTGGCACACATTCTTGTGTATAAAATTCTTGCAGTATTTATACCTGTTTCCTTAGGCTATATCCACAGGAGTGCAATTCCTAGATCACAGAGTGTGACCATTTAAAGGCCTCCCAGGTTACTCCCAGATGCTTTTCCGTGGAAGGCGTAGGAGGGCGCCTCCACTGAACTCCATATAAATTCTATTTATAACATGTCCCTTCAGGAGCACAACTAAAACACACTTACAGGACGGGCACTTGGTGTGGTGGTTAAGATACCCCGTGGGACACATGCATCTCAAATCCAGGTGCCTCAGCTTGAGTGCTGGCTCCCTTCCTGCTAATGCTCACCCTGGGAGGCAGGTGATGGTTATAGAAGTTGGGTCCCTGCCACCCACGTGGGAGACCTGGATTAAGTTCCTGAAGCCTGTCTTCAGCCTGGCCCAGCCCTGGCTGTTGCAGGCATTTGGGGAGTGAACGAACAGATAGATCTCTCCAGATATGTCTTTCTACCCATCAAATGAAATAAGGAAGTACAATGTGTTTCAACTGAGATATCTACTTTTAAACTGGGATCAGAGCTTGAAATTGTGAAAGTTTGTGCCCTGATACATTCTGGCGTCAGAAAGCAGGTTAGGAAGGTTCTTTTGGGTTAGAAGGTTTCTGGTGACCCTGAGTAGGTGGCCACTTGCTCTGCCACTCTTGGCACTCTTGACTCCTCCCAGCCCCCGCCTGGAGTTCTGAGGGAAGCCACGGTCTCAGAAGATGGGACAGAATTCACTGGAGGAGGAATGAGATCATTCATTCATGAGCCCACATCCTTTCCTCTCCAAACGACAAGGTAGCAAAGGGAGTCATGATGTGGTCACCGGTTAATGCTGCCAAACAGCTACAATGGCAACAGCCGCCAAGGCATAGAAGCTGACAGTGTGTGGGTTTCGAGGGGAGAGATCACGTCCCAGTGCAGCTTTGTGCTTGGTCTGTGTAAACTTACTCACTACCCAGCGTCTGGAGGCCATTTTACCGGCACACACTCCATCTGTGATTCCCAGTGATGGGCTGGAGGTGATCATTTGGGCCGGCTGTCTCCCAGTGGGCATGAGGCCTACGAGTGTTGAAGGGACTGGGGTGCAGTAGGAGACCCCGTCTGAATCAACCCTTTATCTTGCTGGGAAAACCCCTGCACACCCTCCTACACACTGCCCCTGCTCTGGGATCCCCCCAACCCGAAGCCTTGGAGGGCACCTTCCAGTTCACCAACAACCACCCTGCACCAGAGTCTTTTTGTAGAGGACATTGTGACGCACCACCCAGATCCCGCTTAAGAACTGATAGACTTACTCCTCCACGGCCAGGGAGCTATCGGCAGACATCACTGTGCAGGAAACGTCTCTTGAGTGATGCTGCGCCCAAGGTCACACACACACCCCGGGGGGGGAGGAGGGGAGGACATTCCACATCCAATGGAGTATAAAGTTCTGGCCCGTCCTCCCGAACTTCAAAGCTCCCTATGGGCTCAGGTCATTGTTGGAACTTCTTTGCAGCTCAGCTTCTTCCTCTACCCAAACTCTTCCTCACTTTCCTTCTCTTCCAAAGGTCTTGCTCCCACGAATGCTCCCTAATCAACGCCCTGCATGGAAATCTCCACCTCGGAGTCTGCTTCTGGGAAACCCAACCCGTGACACCAATCCCCCATGGAATACTCACTGGCTACTCTCTGGCAACCTTGTTGAGTAAGTGTTATATAGCAATGATATGGGAATAAGGCCCACGACTCTAAACAGGTTAGTTTATGCCTTGTGGCCTATTTCATGCCACTTTTTTTTTTGAAAATTAGAAAGTCAGAATTACACACACAGAGAGAGAGAGAGAGAGAGAGAGAGAGAGAGAGAGAGGTCTTCCATTCAGTGGTTCACTCCCCAGATGGCTGCAATGGCCAGAGCTGCGCTGATCCAAAGCCAGGAGCCAGGAGCTTCTTCTGGGTCTCCCACGTGGGTGCAGGGGCCCAAGGACTTGGGCCATCTTCTACTGTTTTCCCAGGCCATAGCAGAGAGCTGGATTGGAAGTGGAGCAGCCAGGTCTTGAACCAGTACCCATATGGGATGCCGGTGCTTCAGGGCAGGGTGTTAACCTGTTTGCCACAGCGCTGGCCCCCTCATGCCACTTCTTTTTTCTGATCCTCACAGGCTCTGTCACACTTGGCTCCTATTTCTAGGGGTGGTAGACTGAATACAGGCCCCCAGAATGCCTATGTCCTGATCGCCAGAACCTGCAAATGTGGTAATTATATGGCATGGAGGAATTAAGATTGCAAGTGGATTAAGGTTGATAATCAAGTGATCTCAAAAAAGGAAGATTACAGTGAATGATATGGGCTCCTTCGAAGAGGATGAGGCAAGCAGAAACGAGTCAGAGTGAGGAGTGACTATGGCGGAGGATCAGAGAGACTCAACATGGAAAGTACTCCACTCACCACGGCTGGTCTTGAAAATGGAAGGGAAGGGGCTGGCGCTGTGATGTCGCGGGTTAAGCTGTTGCCTGCAAGGCCAGCATCCCATAGAGGCGCCTATTTGATTCCCGGATGCTCTAGCTTCTGATCCAGCTCCCTGCTAATGGCCTAGGAAAAGCAGCAGCAGATGACCCAAGTGTGTGGGCTCCTGCACCCACGTGGGAGACGTGGATGAAGATCCTGGCTCCTGGCTCTGGCTTGACTCAGCTCTGGCTGCTGTGACCATCTGGGGAGTGACCATCTGCAGATGGAAGATCTGTCTCTGTCTCTGTTTCTCCCTCTCTCCCTGTAACTCTGCCTTTCAAATAAAATAAATCTTGAGAGAGAGAGAGAGAGAGAGAGAGAGAGAAAGAGAGAGAGAGAGAAAGAGAGAAAGAGAAAGAAAGAGAAAGAGAGAGCGGGAGAGCGGTAGGGAGAGGGAGGGAGAGGGAGAAAGCGGGAGAAAGAGAAAGAAAGAGAAAGAAAGAGAAGGGAGGGAGGGAGAGAAAGAAAGAGAAGGGAGGGAGGGAGAGAAAGAAAGAGAAAGAAAGAGAAGGGAGGGAGGAAGAGAAAGAGAAAATGGAGGGAAGGACCATTAACCAAGAACATAGGTGGCTTCCAGAAAGAGCACGGGAAGGAAATGGATTCACCCCGAGAGCCTCCAGAAAGGGGTGTGGCCAGCCCAAAGAGGCACGCTGGGTTCCTAGCCCCCACACTGCAAAAGGATGAAGATGTAGTGTCTCAAGTGGCCTGTCTTGATGCTGCCATCCCAGAAGAAAGATCGAAGTAGTCCTCCATAACCTGAGTGAAAGGATAAATCCGAGGATCTTAGCAGTGAGAGGAGTGTAGAGTTTGTCTCCAGCAATGCTTTCTAAGCTTTTTTTTTTTTAAATAGGGCATCGCATACATCCAATATCCAAGAAAATAAAAGTGGAGCTGTGCTGACGGCTGCCCAAGGTGCCTTTGATCACAGCTGAAGAACTCTGAGGCTACGATATGAAGACCACAGAGCGAGGTCGCCTGGACCCCTCAGCTGGGGAGCAACGAAGCGAACAGCAGAACTCAAGTCTCAAGCCTAGCTCCAGAGCCTTGGCCACACAAGTGACTGTGGACACACCCCGGCACACATGCACGGCCTTCTCCACCTTCTCTGATCAGTAAGAGTCACGCAGCGTCACAGATCACCTGGCACCTCCTACATGCAGGTCTGCACCTTTCCTTCCAGGTTTCTGGGTCTGTTTCACTTTGTTATGTACCAAGCCGCACTTCCAGAGCCACTCGCATTGTCACTGGACTAGACAGCTTACTACATGGTGGGACTGTGCAGCTACCAAAGGCCCAGCTGACCCTGATCCTCCCTCCCCACCAGGCTGCCAGATACCTGATGCTCCACCATTGGAGCTACTAAGGCATTGCCTACAGAAAGAGCCCCTCAAAATTCAAACTGATTTCATTGAGTCTAAGGCTCACATGATGTCATTTTTAAGCACCTTTAAAAATCAGGTTCTAACATCTCTGAGTTCTTTTTTTTTTTTTGAAAACTTTTATTTAATAAATATACATTTCATAGGTACAGCTTTTTGGAATATAGTGGTTCTTCCCCCCATACCCGCCCTCCCACTCCCACTCTTGTCCCACCTCCTACTCTCTCTCCCATTTCATTCTTCATTAAGATTTTTTTAAAGATTTATTTATTTATTTGAAAGTCAGAGTTACACAAAGAGAGAAGAAAAGAGAGAGAGAGAGAGAGAGAGAAAGGGGGAGATCTTCTCAGAGTGAACTGCTGGTTCACTGCCCAGTTGTCTGCAACACCGGAGCTGTGCTGATCCAAATCCAGGAGCCAGGAGCCTCTTCCAGGTCTCCCATGTGGGTGCAGGAGCCCAAGGACTTGGGCCATCTTTTACTGCTTTCCCAGACCACAGCAGAGAGCTGGATCAGAAGTAGAGCAGCCGGGACTTGAACTGGTGCCTATATGGGATGCCGGCACTGCAGGCGGCGGCTTTATCTGCTGTGCCACAACGCCAGCCCCAAGATTCATTTTTAATAATCTTTATATACAGAAGATCAACTCTATACTAAGTAAAGATTTCAACAGTTTGTACCCACAAGACACACAAAGTATAAAGTACTGTTTGAAGACTAGTTTTACCATTAATTCTCATAGTACAACTCATTAAGGACAGAGATCCTACCTGGGGAGTAAGTGCACAGTGACTCCTGTTGTTGATTTATCTGGGTTCTTGAAATGATACTTTTCTTTGTTTAACGGTACATAGACGAATACAGCACTTTGCAATCAATGACAGCTTAGATGTGAAGAAGTATGCTGTGTGACTTGGGAGGATGGGAAAAAAATGAACCCATCAGCACCCTTGAAAGCTGAAGCCCTCCAAAGTGGAAGCTTCAGAGTAGAACTTGGTTAAGGGGCTGAAAACCAGGAGAGGCTCTGAGCACTGGATAGGAATATGTGTGCTTGTGTGTGCGCGTGGGTGTGTTTGTGAAAAGTACTGCACTCGTCCTGTGTGTGCATTTGTGTCCGTGTGTGAGTATGGACGGCAGCATGGTCACAATAGGAGGGATCTGAGGAGCCCAGCACAAGCAGAGGAGAGCGGATGGGGACCTGGGGAAGGTTTTCTCAGGCTACATGAAGTTCATCTTCTGACAGGAAAGGGAATGCATGAATACCCTCATTAGCTCTCGGGAGCAGGTAAGATTCTAGAATGGTTCCCAGAGTCCACGTTAGAATGGCATTCCTTATTTCAGAGTGTAATTAATAAAGCAAACACAAAATGCCTCATTTCAAGCGTAAACGTGACTATTTCACTCTACGAAATGGATGTCCCAGTCCCTCTGTGTAGTGGCTCGAGATGAGAGGGTCAGCCCGATACCTGCTTGCTCTCCTAGTTTGGTTAAGAGAACATGTAATTCATTTAACCAGAGTCCTCTGCCTTAATCAAAGGTCAACAGCCCAAAGGTATTGGCCAATGTCGGGGTGACATTTAAGATCTAAAAAATAAATACATACCTTTGAGATACAGACACGCGTTCATTAATTGTCGGTTATGATTAAGGCAGGAGTCCGTATTCAAACAATTTTGCTTGGAACAGGAGAAACCAAAATTGCAATCCAGAGCCTTGTTATTTCGTCTTCCCTGCAAAAATTAGCTATCACTTGGTGTCCAGCCAGGGCCATGAAATCCCACTTTGCTTTGCCTTTCATTATTAGTTTGGAGATGTGCTCCCTTGGAAAACAAATTGGCTCTAACGCGTGATAAAATTCTGTGCAAAAGGACAACAGACCTTTTCAGAATCCCACAGAGGGAAAAACAACAGCTCTCTGCTAAAAGATTCATCGTGTTAACTCGCTACAGTTCACCAATACGAATGCACATGGTTGGAATGTTTTTAAGTCTGGCAGAAAAGCATAAAGGTCTCAAGAAGAAATAACACCGATGGCCAACCGAACGGGACACAGTGAACTGAAAATATCTCAGCTTTTGCAATTCCCCCTCCAGCCTTACAGCCCTCCTGGTGAGAGTCCCAGGGCGCTCTGCAGAAGCTGCTGGTATTTAGAAGTGTTCTGACCACCTGAGGGAGGTTCGAGGGGATCCTGGGATGTAGAGGTGACCACTGAATGTGGCCCTAAGTGGACAAAGGGAGTCAGGCAGGTGGAAATCCTGCAAACAAATACTCTCTATGGAATCAGTTCCCAGGGTTGCAGACTCTTATCAGTGGTGAGTTTCTGAATGCTGAGTGTTTGCAGGACACAAGCACACTGGGTTAGAAAATGTTACAAATCATCTGGGCATACTCCGTGCAAGGCATTGCATAGGCTACCAGGGAGGATACAAATTGGCCTCACAAAGGATCCCTGCCCTCAAGGTGCTCACAGGCTGTGGGAGAGACAGAAATGCTCACTGCAGGCAGATGGACAGGGTGATAGTGCTGTCCCCCCACGCAGTGGATGATGGGTGGAGTGGGAGTCGCAGAAAGGGGAGAGATGTATTTCAACGCGAATGGTGAGAGGAAAGGAGATAGCGTCAGAACATGTGATAGGTGGAGGGAGGGGCATTTGATTCAGATCGTGGAAGCAGGGTGGGATTTTAACAGGGGATGATGGGGAAGGGGCATTTGGGGGATGGACTGAGCACAGCAATGAAGGTAGGAAACCGCAGGGGTGTTCTGAGGAAAGGGAAGCTGCTTGGGAGGACGGTGCCGAGGAAGGGAGGCTGGGCTGGACTGCAGGGGCAGCCCTGATGTTGGCCTGCAGGACTGAGGAATGGGCCGCTGGGCAGCAGTGGGGTGTCCATCAGGTCCCATCTTCTGTCTTTGCCACCAGTGGCACACCTGGGGGTGGGGGCTGGCAGAGGGAGGAGCACATGCCTGGAGCAGCCTGGTTTCCATCCATGCTGGAATCACGTGGTCTGACCTCATGCTGTGCCCTGCACCTGCAGAAACCCAAGGCTTTGTTGTAGTCTAGCAACCACTGCAACAAGCCCCTCACAGCCAAGACAACCCCCTGCACCACCAGCCAGAGGGAGCCCTGAGGGGAGAGCCCAGTCTTCCATTCCTCAAATTGGATTTGGACTCACAGAGGCTGAACCCATTGTCCCTGTGCCACGATCATCTCTAGCTAAAGAAGTCCTATTTCCCATAGCCCCTCAGCCTCTCCTACCTGGACAACCACTAATCTACAACCTGTCAGTAGACATCTGTAGAGATGTGCCCGTTCTGGGCATCTCATGTAAATGGGATGCGCAATGAGACCTTTCATGCCTGGTTGCCTTCCCTTGGCAGGTTCACCCTGCGGTGGTGTGTATCAATGCTTTATTCATTTTCTACTGATGAATAATATTCCATTGCAGGTAAACCACATTTTACTTCTCCACTCATCAGTTGGTGGCTGTTTGGACTGTATCTACCTTTTAGCTATTAGGGCAAGTGATGCTATGAACTCGTGCCCACAGTTTGATGTGGGTATATGATTTCAACTATCCCAGGTATCCATGTAGGTTATTTTCCTATTCATCTCTGTTTCTCATAGGACTTAACAAGGATAAACATTTATTGAATGAATGAGTCATTCACAGTATCTCATTTTCTAAGATTTTTTTGGAGGTTACCACAAAATATACCAACCCTAATGATGACTGTTGGTAGTAAAACCTTATCACAGCTTCTGCTCTTGGCTTATTTAAGCTCAAGTAAAGTTGGGGTCTATCAGCTCACCTGCCTGGCTCTTCTTTTTAACATTTATTTATTTGTTTCATAGGCAGAGTTACAGAGAAGCAGAGGCAGAGAGAGAGAGTGAGAGAGAGAGAGAGAGAGAAAGGTCTTCCATCTGCTGGTTCACTGTCCAGATGGCCGCAACAGCCAGGGCTGTGCTGGTCCAAAGCCAGGAGCCAGGAGCTTCCTTCAGGTCTCCCACACAGATGCAGGGGCCCAAGGACTTGAGCCATCTTCTACTGCTTTCCTAGGCCACAGCAGAGAGCTGGATCGCAAGTGGAGCAGCCAGGACTCAAACCGGCGCCCATATGGGATGCAGGCACTGCAAGCAACGGCTTTATCCACTAGGGCACAGCTCTGGCCCCAGTGCACACAATTTTTAAAAGCACATGAAAGGGCCAGCACTGTGGCATAGCAGATTAAAACCTCTCCCTGCAGCGCCAACATCCTGTAAGAGTGCCGGTTCCCATCCCAACTGCTCAACTTCTGATCCAGCTCTCTGTTAATGGCCTGGGAAAGCAGTGGAGGATGGCCCAAGTGTTTGGGCTCCTGTACCCACATGGGAGACCCAGAATAAGCTCCTGGCTCCTGGCTTTGGATCAGCCCAGCTCCAGCTGTTGTGGCCATTTAGGGAGTGAACCAGTGGATAGAAGACCTCTCTCTCTGTCTCTCCCTCTCTCTATCTGTAACTCTGCGTCTCAAATAAATTATCTTAAAAAAAAAATAAAAGCACACGAAAAGGAAAAAAACTACCCATAACCCCAAATCCAGAAGTGGTTCCTGTTAAATACTGGTGTATACTCTTTTATTCTTTTTCTGTTTACTTTTTATGTATTGTTTTTCTCAAAATCATGGTTAAACTAGGGGTCCACACTGTGGCATAGCTGGTAAAGCAACCAGCTGTGGTACCAGCATCCCATATGGGTGCTGCTTTGTGTCCCGGCTGCTCCACTTCCGATCCAGCTCCCTGATGATTTACCTGGGAAAGCAGTGGAAGATGGCCCAAGTGCTTGGGCCTGTGTCCCCACATGGGAGACCTGGCAGAAACTCCTGGCTCCTGGCTTCAGATCAGCTCAGCTCTGGCTGTTGTGGCCATTTAAGGAGTGAACCAGCAGAGACGAAAGATATCACTCTCTTTCTCTCCTGGTCTCTCTGTAAACTCTGACTTTCAATAAGTAAGCAAATCTTTTTTTCAAAAACTGTGATTGTACTTTGGATGCTATTTTAGACATTGTTTATCATATTCTGAATATACCACAATGCTACTAGATTTCTCCTTTACAATTTCAATGGCTGTATGATACCATATCACATTTACTTAATGTATATTATCAGTGTAATTGTCATTTCCTTCTGCTCTTTCTATTGTCTACCTCCAATTTTTATTTATTTTATTTATTTTTTTTTTTACCAGAGTGTCTTGGCTTTCCATGCCTAAAATACTCTCATGGGCTCTTCAGCCAGATCTGAATGCCTTAAGGGCTGATTCTGAGGCCAGAGTGCTGTTTAGGACATCTGCCATTCTATGAGTCTGCTGTGTATCCCACTTCCCATGTTGGATAGTTCTCTCCCTTTTTTATTCTATCAGTTAGTATTCGCGGGTGCTAGTCTTGTTTATGTGATCCCTTTGACTCTTAGACCTATCAGTATGATCAATTGTGAACTGAAACTAATCACTTGGACTAGTGAGATGGCATTGGTACATGCCACCTTGATGGGATTGAATTGGAATCCCTGGCACATTTCTAACTCCACCATTTGGGGCAATTCCAATTGAGCATGTCCCAAATTGTACATCTCCCTCTCTTCTTCCCACTCTTATATTTAACAGGGATCACTTTTCAGTTAAAATTTAAACATCTAAGAATAATTGTGTGTTAATTACAGAGTTGAACCAATAGTATTAAGTAGAACAAAAAAACCACTAAAAGGGATAAAGTATTAAATTGTACATCAACAATCAGGACAAGGGCTGATGAAGTCACTGTTTCTCATAGTGTCCATTTCACTTCAACAGGTTTCCTTTTTGGTGCTCAGTTAGTTGTCACCAATCAGGGAGAACATATGATATTTGTCCCTTTGGGACTGGCTTAATTCACTCAGCATGATGTTTTCCAGATTCCTCCATTTTGTTGCAAATGACCGATTTCATTGTTTTTTTACTGCTGTATAGTATTCTATAGAGTACATGTCCCATAATTTCTTTATCTGGTCTTCTGTTGATGGGCATTGGGTTGATACCAGGTATTAGCTATTGCGAATTGAGCTGCAATAAACACTAAGGTGCAGACAGCTTTTTTGTTTGCCAATTTAATTTCCTTTGGGTAAATTCTAAAGAGTGGGATGACTGGGTTGTATGGTAGGGTTATATTCAGGTTTCTAAGGAATCTCCAGACTGACTTCCATAGTGGCTTTACCAGTTTGCATTCCCACCAATAGTGGGCTAGTGTCCCTTTTTCCCTACATCCTCCCCAGCATCTGTTGTTGGTAGATTTCTGAATGTGAGCCATTCTAACTGGGGTGAGGTGAAACCTCATTGTGGTTTTGATTTGCATTTCCCTGATCGCTAGTGATCCAGAACATTTTTTCATGTGTCTGTTGGCCATTTGGATTTCCTCTTTTGAAAAATGTCTGTTGAGGTCCTTGGCCCATCTCTTAAGTGGGTTGTTTGTTTTGATGTTGTGGAGTTTCTTGATCTCTTTGTAGATTCTGGTTATTAACCCTTTATCTGTTGCATAGTTTGCAAATATTTTTTCCCATTCTGTTGGTTGCCTCTTCACTTTCCTGACTGTTTCTTTTGCAGTACAGAAACTTTTTAATTTGATGCAATCCCAATAGTTAATTTTGACTTTGACTGCCTGTGCTTCCAGGGTCTTTTCCAAGAAGTCTTTGCCGGTACCTATATCTTGCAGGGTTTCTCCAATGTTCTAAATTTTTAAATTTATAAACAATTATAAACAATTTATAAACAATGCCATGATAAACAGTCTTAGGATGCAACCAGAAATGGAGTTGTGAGATTGGAAGTTAAGAACATTTTTTTAAAGATTTTATTTATCTATTTGAGAGGTAGAGTTACGGACAGAGAGAGGGAGGGACAGAGAACAAGGTTTTCCATCCACTGGTTCACTCCCCAAATGGCCTGGAGCTACGCTGATCCTAGGAACTTCTTCAGGTCACCCAGTGGGTGCAGGGGCCCAAGCACTTGGACCATCCTCCAGTGCTTTCCCAGGCCATCAGCAGAGATGTTGGATCGGAAGAGGAGCAGCCGGGACACGAACCCCGTGCCTATATGGGATATTGGTGCAGCAGGCGGAGGCTTAGCCTACTACCTGTGGGCCCCCAGTTAAGAAAATTTTAAAGCTTCTTGAGCTCATTGCCTAATTGGCTCTCAGAAGGAGTATAACAACTCACACTCCTGCTGCACTGGCCACCGGCAATTTGGAACAGCCATCTTCTGACTGCCAGCTTCAAAATGAAGAGGTGGTGAGCAGACCCAGTAACATCAGAAAGCAGAGCCAGAAAAACTGGTAAACAGGCCCAACGCCGGGCAGAACAGAGAGCTGTGTGTTCTCAAAAACATCCTTATTCATCAGGAAAACGGTACACCGCACCACCCACTCCCTACCCCTGGTGTCCTCTGCTTTATAGGGACAGATAACATACATGGTGGAGAGAGTCCCTCCCAGAGCCACCGCCAAGCAGGTCCTTTAGCACAGCCGGGCAAGGAGACAGCTCACTGATAACCACAGCACATGGAGCAGGTTGCCCTGAGACCCTCGGTTTCTCCATCTGAAAAGGGCAAAGAACATGAGAGGCTGCCCAGAGAAGTTCATGTGCGTGTCAAAGCACGCTGCAGATAGCCAATGCCGACCTTCCCGCTAAGACTGGGCTCCTAAAGGCGCACGCAGGCTCCCTGGGGCGGCACGCCCGCAGCTCCCTCCCAGTCCCCCCCCC
The DNA here is from genome assembly GCF_033115175.1 of Lepus europaeus. Taxonomy (NCBI): domain Eukaryota; kingdom Metazoa; phylum Chordata; class Mammalia; order Lagomorpha; family Leporidae; genus Lepus; species Lepus europaeus. The sequence goes on from NC_084831.1 coordinate 110,288,984, forward strand.
CCCCCCCCCAGTGCCTGAGAACACGGGCCCCACCCACTGGGAACTCCAATCCACGTGGGAGAGACTGAGCAAGAACTTGTCTGTAAGTCACAGGAGGAGAAAGGAACACCTTCTCCTGTCTCATTTCTGGCCCGAAAGGTTCGGCTCTGGACACGGCCCATTCCAGCCTGTTCTCCGCCCTGTGGCTGGCGGCGGTTTCACTGCGGCACCTTCGCTTGGAGCTTCACTGGCTCCGTTGCTAGAGGCCCCGCTGCTGCCGCTCCCCTGTGCCTGTGCCTGTGTGTGATAAGGCCCCCGAGGTGAGATGAGGTGACGTGTTAGGCTCGCCCTGAGGAGCAGAGGGCGCCCTGCGAGGGTGAAGTGGAAGGACCGGCCATCCTGAGCTTCTGGGTGGCACAGAATCAAGAACGTGGGCTCAGGGGCAGAGCAGCACAGCACGCAGGGCCGCCTGTGACCACGAGCGGTGACCTGGGGCACTGTGCTCAACCCACCAGAGCCACCTTTTCTCCGTCTCACTGCCAGAAATCATCTCCTGTCTGTATGTGGCCCTGCCTCCTTCCCCCGGCATGCTAGGATGTATTTAGAGCTGCTCACGGAGAGATCCCAAGACAAAGAGGAGTGCCTCCCTCCACCGCCGTCTACCAGAGGGGCAGCCAACGCAGGCTCTCCCTCGGAACACGTCAGGGATGGCTGCGTGTGGGGAATGAGGGTGACAAGTCAGGGGTGTGAGTCCCAGAGGAGGGGACAGGAGGGGACTCCGCTGGGAAAATAAATAAGCTACCTGAGTCCAATAGCAGCTTCTCCTTTTCAGAAAATGCGGCCTCGTAGGATGGTGATTTTTTTCTGAGTCCCCATGGGCAATCCTCACTCCTAAAGGGGGTTCTTCACTTTGGATGGTAAAATATGTCTTGCTTTGCAGGGATGTATGCTCAGTAAAGATCACTTGCCCACTCCTACCAATAAAAAAAGAGGAGGGAGCAAAAGGACTTGACTAACGCCAAAGCTGAAAAACCGTGTGATGCTTCAAGCTCCATCCTGTACGTGACCCCATCCAGGCTTCACGCCTCCTCCACCTCTCTCCCTGCACCCTTGGCAGAAGGCAGCCGGTTGGCAATAGGGCAGGCTGGCAGGAGCCGGCTTTGTCAGGGATGGCAAGCACCCGGTGGAGTCCAGCTTCTGCTTCCCCGCTGGGTCTTCCCTGGAACGGGCAGCTCGCGGGAGCAGGGCAGGGCGCAGGACTGGGTGGGCTCTGCCTTGACGTCTCCAGCAACATTTGTTGAGTGAATGTGAAGGAGGAGCCAGCTTGCATGACTGGGTGGCGAGATCTGAGGGCGCTCTCTGTGCCAAGAACCGCAGGAGGCACTAGCCCCTACTTCTCCATCATTTCACAGCCACTCTGTAAAGTGGAACTGTCAGGTGGAGAGTTAGAAATTAGTGTGTGTGTGTGTGTGTGTGTGAGGGGCCCACAGGAAACAAGGCACCTTGGAAAGGAAAGGAAAAGAAAGGAATGTAGCAACCTCTGGCACGCCTTGGAAGCCGCTGCCCGGTGTTTTACTCCGCAAAGTCCCATCCACACCCCAATCAATTTACAGGTGTTCCCAGCCTCTCCCCCAAGGAAGATACCCTAGGGGAATGCCCTCTGCCCAGTGCCAAGTGGCTGCTCTGTCTGAAAACCTTGAGTAATAAAACCTTGGGAGGAATGTTAACCTGTTTCACACCTAGCAACCCCTGCGTTCAGGAGGAGGGAGGAGAGGAGAAGAACTGGGTCCCATTCCCCTACAAGGCCCAGTCCGAAAACAAACTGCACACTCAGTCTCTTCGGGGACATCTGCCTGCTCTGTCAGATGAACTGTCAGTTCTTTGCTGAGATGTCCACCTGGCCTGTTAAGTGTATTCTCTCCATTAAACTATGTAACCTTGCTTTTTCCAGTCTGAATGGCCAAGTTCTGTCTCTCAGATTCTGTCTGGAGGGGCACCCATCCACCCTGACTGATGTCCCAATGCTCTGCCCCATGAAACCTGGCTGCCCTGCTGACCACTGCTCCTCTGCCTCGCAGCCCGAATTCTTTCTTGCCAAAGAACCTCTGCTGCACCCATCTCCAGGAACAGGGCCATCGCGCCTGTGAATCTCAGGCAGTTGGCAAAGGGATCAAACCACGGTTTTGATGAGAGCCCAGTTTGTGACTTCTCTCAACGCTGACCTGTCCGGCCCTCCACTAAGCAACCCGGGCAATGTAGACTTACAGCGTGGGATCTGCAGGGGAGAATTTGCAGAGAGAGAGTTACCGTGTTCAGCAAAAGGTCAGGATCCAGCAGGTCTTGGGGATTTGAACAAGGGGCTGGAATTAATGCCCCCTGCCCTCTGATTTTTCCATTACAAAAACGAAACTAATTTATTTAAAGTCTTGTCAGATTTATAACTCCAACTTTATACGGGAGGGCAAGGGAGAACTCGCTCAGAGGTGATTCATGTAATTAATTGGCTGTACTATAACACTTACCCTATTGTACGCATTACTGGAGGGGGAGGGGCGAGGCAGAAAAAGGTTGGGTCTGAGATCAAGGGAATTAACCTTGGGGCAGTCCCCAAGGTCAGCAGTCCAAATTACAGCTCCGCTCCCACTTGCTAGGTGCCTGGAGAAAGAGTTGTTCCTACCAGTTAAGAGTTGTTCCTGTCTTACAGAGGTGTGGTGAGAGGGCATGAAATAACACATTACAGGCACAGGTGTTTGGCCTCGAGGTTAAGGTGCCCACATCTCAGAGCACAGTACCTGGGTTTGAATCCCGGCTCTACTCTCGATGTCGGCTTCCTGCTGATGTATGTCCTAGGGGGCTGCAGTGATGGCTCCAGCGGTCGGTCTCTGTCACCCACGTAGGAGATCCGGCTCGAGTTCCCTGCTCCTGGCTTTCACCTGGCCCCGTCCTGGCCTTTACGGGCAGTCGGGCAGGGACCCAGCAGATGGGAGCTCTCTCTTGTCTCTCAAATAAGTAAGTAAATAAACAAAGAAAAGTAATTTTAAATTTTCTTAAAAAGGAAATACAAAAAATTAATGGTGCCTGGTACATAATAAATACCAAGAAACATTAGTCAGTGCTATTATTTTTATATCTTCCATATTATAAATTTATGTGATATACCTATGAAGTGCCTCCTATTCATGTTTATTTCCTTTAGCTAAATACTCAAAAGTGAGATTTCTGAATCAAAAAGTATAAATACCCTTAGATCTTTTATACTTCACACATATTGCCAGATTATTGTAGTAAATAATTTTGACAACATATATCACGATCAGCCACAGAGGGAGCTGCACTTCCACTGGGTATTAGGATTTTTTTTAAAGTTTTATTGTTATTATTATTACATATTTGAGAGAGAGAGAGAGAGAGAGAGAGAGAGAGAGAGAGAGAGAAAGCTCTCATGCACTGCTTCACTCCCCAAATACCTACAATGGCCAAGACTGGACCAGGTTGAAGCCAGCAGCCACGTAGTCACTCCAGGTCTCCCATGTGGGTGGCAGGGACCCAAGGACTTGAGCCATCATCTGCTGCCTCCCGGGATCTGTATTAGCAGGAAGGAGGAGTTTGGGGCCAGAGCTAGACTGGAACTCTCATGTTCTGATGTGGGATGGCTAAACACTCACCTTAAGCACTAGGGTAAACACCCACCTTCTCCTTGTCTATAAATTATTACTATTATTATTATTTTACTTAAAAGAGCAAGCACACCAAGATTAACTTTTACAATAAGTGGATGGTATTTTGGAGTTGATCCTTTTACAAATACCCAACCAGAGAAGGGAATGGGCCGGGTTCAGCTGCATACAGGATGGCTAGAACGGAGCAGGCCTTTGAGGGCAGGGAGCACAGAGATAAGGAAATGCTGTAGGGGTGCTCAGGGCAGGACGGTGCACCGTGACGCACCAGGAAGGCCACAGGTATAAGCACGGGTAAGACAGGCCGTCTCTGTAGCCTGAGCAGCCTGCAGCTGTGGAACAAAATCGGAGGACAGGTGGACAAGCAGGGGGGGCTCCTGGATGTCCTGCCCGGGCCGCTGGCCATCCGTGCACGTGCTAAAAGGGAGGGTCCCCAGATCGTGTCTTCTTGCAGAGCAAAGGGGAGCAAACCCGTGGGGAGACTCAGCCCCTTCCAAGAACGTCCAGCTGTCAATGCTCAGTGTGGCTGTTTGTGGCCCCTGAGTTTGTGCCGCTTTGGTGGCAGCCCTACAAACTGATTCACAGGCCCTCCCTATACCCTTGGTCTCATCCCTCAGTTCCGCCCCAGCCAGCCGAGCAGGCACACCCGCTCCGTGGTACTCTGCACTGTTCCCTCTGAGTGGAAACTTCTTCCCCCAGGAATCTGCCCGGCACCCTCCCCTCCCCCTTTAGGTGTTTATATCAGGTCATCTTCTTGGCAGGGCTTTTCCTGCCCGCCTTGTTAAATGCTGATCCTTCCTCCCCCTCACCTTCTGGTCCTCTTACCCTGCTGTGCGTCCTTTCTCAGTAGCCCTCACCGTCTTGGAATCCTCCACTCTCCGAGCTATCTTTATTATTTCATATCCATCTTACCCCATTAGAAGTTGCATTCCATGATAGCAAGGATTTTTTTTTTTTTTTTTGACAGGCAGAGTGGACAGTGAGAGAGAGAGAGAGACAGAGAGAAAGGTCTTCCTTTGCCGTTGGTTCACCCTCCAATGGCCGCCGCGGCCAGTGCGCTGCAGCCGGCGCACCGCACTGATCCCAAGGTAGGAGCCAGGTGCTTATCCTGGGTTTTTAAAGAGTTATTTATGTATTTGAAAGGCAAAGTGACAGAGGCAGAGAGAGAAATTTTTCCAACTGTAGGTTCACTTCCTAAATGGCCATAGTAGCTAGGGATGGGCCAGGCCAAAATCAGGAGCCTGGAACTCCATCCTGGTCTCCCACATGAGTGGTAGAGGTACAAGGACCTGGGCCATCTTCTGCTGCTTTCTCAGGCACATTAGCAGGGAGCTGTATTGGAAGTGGAGCAGCTGGGACTCGAACCACCATTCTGATATAGGACATTGGCATCATGCGATGGTTACCGTGCTGTGCCACCATCCAGCCTGCTTGTTCCCATGGATCTGTTGCAGGTGTCTAACATGGTGTCTAACAGATATAATAACAGGTGCCCACACTTTCAGTCCTGTTCTACATCTCCCCCTAGGCCTGAGTGCCCAGGGAAGGCTCTCAACAACCCTTGGTGTAAGGTTTTTTATCCTCATTTTTACATGAATGAGGAAACCAAGACTATCAGAGGGAAGAACTTTGCCTGAAGGATCAGTGAACCCAGAAGGTTGGAGTCCCTAGTCACGTCCCAGGCTGTCTCTCCCGATACCACCCTGGCCGCTGGCTGGGCATGGGCAGGGCCTCTGTCCAGGAGAACGTCCCTTGCCCTGTTTCCTAGGCATCAGGTTGCTGGGCCAGGGCAGCTGCCGCTCCGCTGGCCGCCAGAGGAAAGGACTGACCTTGTGCCACGGCTGGCAGTGCCCAGTGGGTAATCGCTCAAGCTTCCAGGGCTTGGCTCCCAAGCGACTGGCAGCGTCCAGATCATCCTGGATCTGCCACTCACACGTGTGCCTGCGAGGGTAAGAGAAAGGGGAGAAGAGAGAGGGCAGTAAATGAGGGCAGGCAGAAGCAGGCTATTGAAATTCTAGACTCATGAGGAGCCAAGTGGGCCGGGAGGCCGGAGCGACTGGCTGTGCTCAGCGGGCACCCAGTGGGCAGAAGCCCCACTGCCCGGCTCTCCTGGGGCAGGGGCTGAAGGGCAGACTGGAACTCTGTAGCTTCATTGTGATGGCGGAGGAGGAAACAAGAGCAGCTGATCGGCCCGGCCCGGGAGTGCCCACGTGCGCACAGATCGGCCTTTGTGTCTCGGGCCCAGACAACAGGCCACATTCTTCCTCCACCTCGGTGACGTCCTTCACAGACACGTCCCCAGAGCACATTGTCAAGGGATTAGACAGTTACGGATCAGATGACACGGCATTCCCTCTGTACCCACTCTCTGCCCGGGCTGTGCCTTTTCTGAGTGGGTGCCTGGCCTCGGCCCTGACCTTGGGGATGCTTAGAGGGGTCCCTGGACAGCTGCAGGCCTCAGTGGTCTCAGGTGTGGGCAGCTCAGAATAGAAGCTGGAAGAGTCCTGAGAGTGAGCCCAGGCCCTGCACTTGGCCGTAGGGCTGTCCCTGGGAACCAGGGGTCCCTGCACTCCTGACACTGTGCCCTTTCAGACAGGAGGCCCAGGTGCCCCAAAGGGCCTAGGCCACCTCTCAGAGAAGTCCACGGGGACAGGCTTTCTCTGAAGGCAGACTGAGCCCTCAGCAGGCTGATTCTCCATCTAGCCAGACTGATTTCCAAAGCAAGTGGCCACAGTAGCCCATGACAGACGCATGGCCAGGAAGCACCCCAACATCTCACTAGCTGTCCTTTTAACAAACTGTAAGACCACGGAGGCATCTGCTGCCGAAGAAGTGCTTCTTTTCTCTCCATGTAAAAAAAAAATGCAGCAGGTGATTGTTCCTGGCTCCTGACTTCTGCCTAGTCCAGCATGGTTGTTGCAAGCACTTGGGGAGTGAGCCAGTGGATGGAAAAATTTCTGTCTCTGTCTTGTCTCTGCCTTTCTGTGTGTGTGTGTGTGTGTGTTTACCTTTCCAATAAATAAATAATTTAGGGGATGGCGCTGTGGTGCAGTGGGTAAAGCTGCCACCTGCAGTGCCAGCATTCCACATGGGCACCTATTCTAGTCCCCACTGCTCCGCTTCAGATCCAGCTCTCTGCTATAGCCTGGGAAAGCAGTAGAAGATGGGCCAAGCTTGGTCCCCTGCACCTGCCTGGGAAACCTGGAAGAAACTCCAGGCTCCTGGCTTCAGATTAGTCCAGCTCTGGCCATTGCAGCCATTTGGGGAGTGAACCAACAGATGGAAGACCTCTCTCTCTGCCTCTATAATTCTGCCTTTCAAATAAATAAAATAAATCTTTAAAAAAATAAATAAATACATAAATTGAAAAAGAAAACATAGACCCTCACATGACAGAAATTTTATATTTAGTTTTCATACATCAAGAATATATAAAGGTATAGAGCTAACTTTAAAGTATATCTTTTTTTGTTTGTTTGTTTGTTTTTGTTTGACAGGCAGAGTGGACAGTGAGAGAGAGAGACAGAGAGAAAGGTCTTCCTTTTGCCGTTGGTTCACCCTCCAATGGCCACCACGGCCAGTGTGCTGCGGCTGGCGCACTGCGCTGATCTGAAGGCAGGAGCCAGGTGCTTATCCTGGTCTCCCATGTGGGTGCAGGGCCTAAGCACTTGGGCCATCCTCCACTGTACTCCCTGGCCACAGCAGAGAACTGGCCTGGAAGAGGGGCAACTGGGACAGAATCTGGCGGTTGGTATCTTTATGGATTTGCAGACCCCTTGCAAAGAATCTAAGCATCGAAACATTCCTGTCACATGGGTGGTAGTCCCATTGTGCAGATGGAAACACTGAAGTTCGACAAGCTTACATGCCTGTAAATGATGGAGCCGAGATACACCACCAAACCCTCAGATTCCAAATGTTGTGGTCTCCCCTGTGCATGGCACTAAGCATCTTCCAAACCTATAAAGAGTTAAGCACATTTATATTGGAGTTTGGCTGACCAAACTCACCCAAGCTTTGTAAAAACAGTAACAAATGAGTGCTTCATAATTTTCCTTTCATGATTATAGCCTGCATGTCTTTTGGGTGCACAGGTCTATGGATTTCAGTACCTGGATCGCTCAGATCCGCCACGTAGATGCAGATCAGTTCCACAACTCTTGAAAGGCTCCCTCACGCTGTGCCTTGGTTGTTGAACCCTCACCCGCTCCTAACCTCTGATAACCACTGATTTGCTCCCCAACGCCACAGTTTTGTTACTCAAGAATATCCTATAAATGGAATGAATAAGTGTGTAGTCGTATCTTTTATCTTACACTGTTTATTTTGAGATTCTAGAGATACACTCAGCATTAAGGAATAATACAGAGATCCCATGTACCCTTTACCCAATCCCTCCCAGTGGTGATAACTTGCACAGCCATAGAGTCAACATACAGGACGTGGCCAACACCATGGGATCCCTTATACACTGACCTTTCACATCCACAGTCACCTCCCTCCCACCCTCACCCTTTCCTTAACCCTTGGCAATGACTGATATAGCCTCTGTTTTGAAAATTTTGTCAATGTCATATCTAAGGAATCACACTTTATGTGGCTTTTTTCTGATCAGAATTTTTTTGTGTTGGAGATGTACCCAGGTTATTGTGTGAATTGATCGGTCATTCTTTTTCTTGCTGACTATTCTATGGTGCGGATGGACCACAGTTTGCTTAATCCTTCACCCATTGAACGACATCTGGGTTGTTTCCAGGTTGTGGTTTTTATGAATAGAGCAACTATAAACATTAGTGCACATTTTTTGTATGTGAACATTTGTCTTCATTTTTGTGGGATACGTACTCAAGAGTGTAATTGCTGGGTCATTATAGTAGTTCCAAGTTTAGTTTTTTATAAAACTAACAAACTGTTTCCAGAGTAACTCTAACATTTTATATTCCCACCAGCAATATATGAGTTTCTCTACATTATCACCATTTGGTGTTGATACTTTTTTTTTAGTCATTCTGATAGGTAAGTGTGGTGATATCTCATAGGCTTAATTTTCATTACCCTGATGGTTGATGATATTGAACAGCTTTTTAAAAAGTATATTTATTTTCATCTTATCTGAGAAGGAGAGAGAGATCTTCTGTGCAGTTTGTCACTACCCAAATGCTTGCAAGAGCTGGGGCTGGGGCAGGCTGAAGCCAGGAGGCTGGAGCTCAGTCCAGATCTCCTACATGGTTGGTAGAGACCCAACTACTTGAGCCATCACTTGCTGCTTCTCAGAGTGTGTATTAGCCAGAAGCTGTATCAGAAGTGAATTCAGTACCCTAACCCATGCACTCCAATATGGCTTATGGGCGTCTCAAGAAGCATCGTAACTACTGAACCAAATGCCGGCCCTCAAACAACTTTTCATACGCCATTTGCCATCAGCATGTCTTCAGTGAAATGTCTATTCATGTCTTTTGCTCATGACCTAATTCGATTGTTTGCTTTTTTTTTTTTACTGTTGGATTTTGAGAATTATTTATATATCCTAGGTACTAGTCCTTTGTTGGGTACGTAGCTTGCAAATATTTCCTCCCACTCTGGCTTGTCTTTTCATTCTCTTACCAGGGGTTTTTGAAATGCAAAAATTCTTAATTTTTATTAAGCCAAATTTATCATTTCTTCCTTTCACTCATGTGCTTTAGGTGTCAAATCTTAAAACTCTTTGGTCTAACCCTAGACCTAGAAGATTTTCTCCTATCTTTTTCTTTTTTTCTTTTTTCTTTTTTGACAGGCAGAGTGGACAGTGAGAGAGAAATGGCCGCCGTGGCCGGCGCATGGCGCTGATCCGAAGCCAGGAGCCAGGTGCTTCTCCTGGTCTCCCGTGCGGGTGCAGGGCCCAAGGATCTGGGCCATCCTCCACTGCACCCCCGGGCCATAGCAAAAAACTGGACTGGAAGAGGGGCAACCGGGACAGAATCCGGCGCCCTGACCAGGGCTAGAACCAGGTGTGCCGGCACCACAAGGCGGAGGATTAGCCTATTGAGCTGCAGTGCCAGCCGATTCTCCTATCTTTTTCAATAAAAGACATATACTTGTGTGTTTTATACTTAAGTCCTTGATGTATTTTGAGTCCATTTTTACATGAAGTGTGAGACTTAGACCAAAATTAGCTGATTGGTTAGTTCATTTATTTTCACCAGTAGATATCCATTTATGCCCATATCATTTGTTGAAAATGCTTTCCTTCTTCTTCTTCTATTGAATGTCTCTTGTGCATTGTTTTGGACATAAAATTTATCCAGAAAATGAAATTTAGTGAGACAGAAAGTAGACTAGTTATTGTTTTTTTTTTTAAGATTGATTGATTGATTGATTGATTGATTTGAGAGGTAGAGCTATAAACAGAGAGAGGGAGAGACAGAGAGAAAGGTCTTCCATCTGCTGGTTCACTCCCCAAATGGTCCCAACAGCTGGAGCTGAGCTGATCCAAAGTCAGGAGCCAGTATCTTCTTCCGGGTTTCCTACATGGGTACAGGGGCTCTAGCACATGGGATATCTTCCACCACTTTCCCAGGCCATAGCAGAGAGCTAGACAGAAGAGGAACAGCTGGGACTTGAACTGGTGGCTATACGACATGCTGGCACTGCGGGCGGAAGCTTTACCAGCTACACCACAGCGCCAGCCCCTGACTAGTGACTGGTCTAGGACTGGCAGGAGAAGAGGGGTTAGGGAAAAATGAGAGTCAGTAATACAGGATATAGACTTTTTGAGAGGTGATAAAAATCATCTAAAATTGATTGTGGTGATGGAAGCACAATTCCAAATGCATTACAAGCTATTGAGGTTTACATTTTAAAGTAGGTGAATTGCATGGTGTGTGAACTATATTTTGACAGAAGAAATCAGTTGGCTGTATTTGTGTGGAGCTCTCTCTGGGTCCCCTGCTCTGTTACGTGTCTCTGCCAATCCCACGAACTCTTCCTCACTGTTGCTATACAGTACATCTTGAAATCCAGAAGATAATTTACCCTCCCCCTTTGTTCTTTTTCAAAATAATCTTTAGCTAATCTTAATCCGTTGCCTTTCCACATAGACTTTGGAATAATCCTAATCATAGCATCAAACAAAAAAATCTTACCAGGACTTTGACAGGTGTTTTCTTTCTTTTTCCCCCTAATAACAATTTTTTAATTAATTAATCTATTTGAAAGGTAGAATTACAGAGGAGAGATGGAGAGAAAGAGATATCTTTCATACACTGGTTCAGTCCCCAAATGGCTGCAAAGGCTGGGATTGGGCAAGTCCCAAGCACTTAATGTATCTTCTACTGCTTTCTGGGTACCTTAGCAGGCAGCTGGTTTGGAAGTGTAGCATCTGGAACTCAAACTAGTGCTCATATGGAATGCCAGATCGTAGGTGGCGGGCTAACTTGCTGTGCCATAATGCCAGTCCTGCTAAGCATTTTCTTACTGCATATTAATTTGGGGGAAAACAGACCCCTCTGTTGAATTTTATAATTCACGAACATAGATTACCTCTGCATTTATTTAGATATGGTTCAATTTCTTCCATCAATATCATCTGGTTTTCTGAATACAAGTCCTATACATGTTTTATTAGGTTTATACCTAAGTATTTCTTTTAAAAAGTAATTATAAATGGCATTGTTTTTTCATGAGAAATCCATTGTCATTTGAGTTGTTTTAACCTCTTTTAGGCAATATATAATTTCTCTCTGTTTCTGTTTTCTAAGTTTTTTGTTTATTTTTGCTTTAGTTTTCTGAAGTTTGACTAACATATATCTTTTTTTTTTTTTTTTTTAGCTAACATATATCCTGACTCTGATTTTTTGTTTTGTTTCATCCTGCTGGGATTCTCTCATCTTTCTGAATGGATAGGTCTTTTGTATTTTGCCAAATTTGGGACATTTTCAGCTATGATTTCTTTGAATGTTTTTTTAGTTATACTCCTTTTCTCTACTCCTTCTAGGATTCCAGTGGTGAAAATGGTGAAATGTTAGTTCTTTGTTTTGGTCTCACAGGTCCTAAGACCATGTTCATTTTGTTTTTTCGGTGTTTGCTTGTTGTTCAGATCTGATAGTAATTTGAGTAACTGCTCTGTCTTCAAGTCACTGATTTTTTTTCCTTTAATGTTTTCTCCTTGAGTTAGTCCATGTATTTGAGTTATCATATTTTTTAGTTTTAAAATTTGGTTCTTCTTTACACTTTCTATTTATTTGCTGAGACATTCATCTATTTGCTGAGATACTCTATATTTTAATTTGTTTCTAGCATGTTTGTAATTGTTCTCATTATTTTTTGACAGGCAGAGTTAGCTAGTGTGAGAGAGAGACAGAGAGAAAAGTCTTCCTTCCTTTGGTTCACCCCCCAAATGGCTGCTACGGCCGGTGCACTGGGCTAATCCGAAGCCAGGAGCCAGATGCTTCCTCCTGGTCTCCCATGTGGGTGCAGGGCCCAAGCACTTGGGCTATCCTCCACTGCCTTCCCGGGCCACAGCAGAGAGTTGGACTGGAAAAGGAGCAACTGGGACAGAATCCAGCGCCCCAACTGGGACTAGAACCCAGGGTGCTGGCGCCACAGGCAGAGGATTAGCCTAGTGAGCCGCGGCGCTGGCCTGTTCTCTCTTTTTTTTTTTTTTTTTTTTTTTTGACCTAACAGAATGCAAGTTTATTAGAGGGGCCATAACCAGATGAGGACAGGGGCAGGCAGGGAGGAGGAGGCAGGGCTATGGCTAACGATGCTGGCCTGAGGTCCGGGAAGGGTGCAGACGGCCGAGTCCCGGTGGGCAGGCAGGCAGCATTTATCCCATGGGCTCCACTGCCCAGGCCTGGTTGGAGGCCCAGGCCATGCTCCTCACAGCTCTGATGGCTCACGAGGGCCCAGAAGTCCATGCGGGCCAACAGCTTGTCTCTCTGGTGCAGGAACCGCCCCTTCTGCGAGAACCAGTCTTTCCCCAGGGCCAATATGATAATCTCAAGCTTGGGTTCCTGCAGGTCCTCGTCTATGTCATTTGTGAGGAACAGCGCCAGGAAGAAGTTGTCCTGGGTGTACTCGTGAGGCAGCAAGTGGGCACGCTGGAAGTAGACCAGCACCATGGCCAGCAGGTACTTGTCTGAATACTGGAAGCATCGGTCTTTGTGGAGGCACTCCCAGATCGTTCTGTTCTTGAGCAGGTTGAGGAAAACCCGGAGCTGGCGGTGCTGGAGGATGGGAAGTAACCCAGGGCTCCAGTCTGGAAAGCCCCAGGCCCCCAGCCCCTCCTGAAAAGTCAGCATGGAGACCGAGGCAGGCACTAGGCTGTCACTCATCTCGAGGGGCGGGAGCAGGGCGACCTGAGCTCAGAAGGGGTCTTCTCATTTTTTTTTAAAGATTTATTTATTTTATTTGAAAGTCAGAGTTACAGAGAGGCAGAGGCAGAGAGAGAGAGAGAGGTCTTCTGTCCACTGGTTCACTCCCCAAATGGCTGCAATGGCCAGAGCTGAGCCGATCTGAAGCCAGGAGCCAGGAGCTTCTTCCAGGTCTCCCATGTGGGTGCAGGGGCCCAAGGACTTGGGACATCTTCTACTACCTTCCCAGGCCTTAGTAGGAAGCTGGATCAGAAGAGGAGCAGCTGGGACTCAAAGTGGAACCCATATGGGATGCAGGCGGCAGCTGTACCTTCTACAGCACAGCGCCAGCCCCACTGACTGGTTTCCTTTTTTTTTTTTTTTTAAAGATTTGTTTATTCATTGGAAAGTCAGAGTTACACAGAGAGAGGAGAGGCAGAGAGAGAGAGAGAGAGAGAGAGAGAGGTCATTCATCTGCTGGTTCACTCCCCAGTTGGCAGCAATGGCCAGAGCTGTGCTGATCAGAAGCCAGGAGCCAGGAGCTTCTTCCATGTCTCCCACATGAGTGCAGGGACCCAAGGACTTGGGCCATCTTCTGCTGCTATCCCAGGCCATAGAAGAGAGCTGGATCAGAAGAAGAGCAGCCGGGATGGGAATCTGTGCCCATATGGGATACCGGCGCTTTAGGCCAGGGCGTTAACCTGCTGCACCACAGCGCCGGCCCCACTGACTGGTTTTCAACATGCTCATCCCTGGGGTGACAGGAGCAGAGTCCCATGGAGTAGAGGCCACTCCCCAGAGAAAATCTGTGGCCCAGCCTCACTCAGTGGACACCACGGGTGGCCCACCCACGCCTCCTGTCCCTTTGGAGGACTGCTAAAACCCTCCTGCAAACATCACACCCTAGGGGCTGAAGCCAGGCCTGAAGCGCAGGAACAGACCTCTGTCGTCAGGCCTGATCACTGAACGTGAGAGCTGGAAGTGAGTTTAAGGAGGCCTTTCATAACAAAGGGGCCTTCGGGTCACCAAGAGAGAGAACAAAGCCCAAAAAACCCAGTCCCTGTAGGGTATATATGCCCAAGGATTTCCCGGTGACACTGCAGTGCACTTGCCTAAAAATAGCGTGGCTGAGGGCTGGGACACATTCCTGGGACATCGGCAGTGTGTCCTTCCAGCACCCAGGGGGACGCACAATGCTCAACCTTGGGTGCTCACAGCCAGGGAGACATAGCGTCCTGTTGGCTGTGGAAGGACTCCTGGTTCTGTCACTTATTCACCGTGGGAGCTGGTGACCCTTAGGGTTAGTTCAAGGTTGCCAAGTACCACCAGCTCAGTTTCCTCATCCGTGAAATAGAAGTTAATGAAGTGCCTACCTCCTGGTAGAACATTGTGAGTTAGAGGAAGACAAGGTCATGCACAGAGCTTGCCGGCTAGCAGGTGAAACTCCCCCTGTGGTGGCTGTTTTTAATATCCTGCTAGCGAACTAATTTTCTAGCAGGTGAACCTGTACCTGTGGAGCTAAACATGGGCGCTACACAACCATAGCCAAGCTCCACTTCCATCTTTCCACAACCCATTAGGAAAGAAAGGCAGAAGAGTCCCCTGGCGAAAGGTAGGTTGAGGAGATCGGTTCTTCTCTCCTTTCAGGGGTCAGTACAAGCTGGAGACAAAGGGCGTCTTTGGGGCTTCACTCTGACAACATTTGTGTCTCAGGAAAATCAGATCCTTGCAAGGGAAGGAAGAGCAGAACTTCCAAAGCTGGGTCCAAGCCAAACACCCACACCAGGTAAGAGACGTCTCTAAGCTTCAGCCTGTGCCAAGAGACAGCCACATCGGCCATTGCCCGTGGGGCCAGAGGGGTACCATCTCGATCCTGAGTGAGAAGGACTGGCTATTCAGGGACTGGACTGCCCATGCCTAAGGAACTTCACACACTTTCAAACACATTTAGCTAACAGAAAATTAGGCTCTTCAGCTTAGAGCCAATAAGATCTGTGGCTCTGACCTGGGCATCCTTCGACTCCAGGGCAGGTCCATTTCCAGTGATCCAACTCTTGGCAGAGCTGCCAGGGCTCTTCATAAGCTGACTTCTGCTGAAGCCCAGGCTTACCACATTGAAAGCCACTGCAGTGGACTGGCCTGTTGGGTCTCCTTGAGGGCAGATCACTGTACAGATCAGCCATTAATAGGCCTGCCACCCATTGCTTCTGATGCCAAGCTTTCTTTTCCTCCTGGTTTGTGTTAAAGCAGACCAGAGGATGCAAGTCAAGGGAGTGCCCAACTTCCAAAGTGACCACTGCAGCTGAGGAGATGGTCAAGTAGGGTCAGCAACATTGCAGGCAGAACTGTAAATTTCTTGTTAGAGATGCCCCCTGCCTTTACCTGGCCAGCTCTCCTCCCAGGCCAGCCAAGTAATGAAAGTCAACAGAGTGCCTTCCCCTAGGAGGTTCACACCTCCCTTAGGATATACCCCATGTGAAGAGATAGATAGGTCTGGGCCTCTGAATTTACAAGGCCTAAAGCCCACCAGATTATTATCAAGCCCCTTCTATCAGGTTCTATTTGCCTCTCAATCAGAAAACTTCATTGTAGCTTAGACAGCACCTTTCTTAGCTCCTCTAATAATGACTCTGTCCTTTGTTCTAGGCCCTGTCTAGTGCACTTGGGCCTCATTTCTTTGTAATCATAACCTCTACTCTACCACCAATGGCTCTACTCCCAACCTGTGTGTACTGATGGTCCTCTTCCCCACTTAATGCTGTATAATTGTTCAAACCTGGTAAATGCCACTCTTAGGATCATTGGTTACTATCCTCACTCTGTCTTTTATGACCTTGTCTAAATATGATCAGAGTCGGCAAACTTGGAAGGCTTCCATAGCCTTGGCAACTCATGACGACAGCCTAGGATGGTTACTGGCGCCATAAACTAGAGTGTCAATTTGTTGGGTCAACAACAGGAGCCACTGTGCACTTGCTCCTCATGTGGGATCTCTGTCCTTAATGTGCTATCCATTGTGATTTAATGCTATAACTAGTACTCAAACAGTATGTTTCACTTTGTGTTTCTATGTGGGTGCAAACTGTTGAAATCTTTATACTAAATTGATCTTCTGTATATAAAGAGAATTGAAAATGAATCTTGATGCAAATTGAAGGGGAGAGGGAGCGGGAGAGGGGAGGGTTGCGGGTGGGAGGGAAGTTATGGGGGGGGAAGCCATTGTAATCCATAAGCTGTACACTGGAAATTTATATTCATTAAATAAAAGTTAAAAAAAAAAAAAGAAAATTAGGCTCTTTCATTTCGGTCATAGCGTAGGCACCTAGTCCCACCTGCCAAATTATAGTCACCGTGGAGCAATCAGCGTCTTGTTAAGGGGACATCTCATGAAGAGAGGGCCTCTGCCAAGGAGCTTCCGGCTAAGGAGAGATTTCTCTCTCTCAATTAGCCTGCCAAGACTCTATCACAGTCCATAGGCCGTCACGGTTTATTGAGCCATTGACTGATTCATTGATTGGTTAATTTCCTTCATTCAACAAATGCATACTGCAACTTACTCCTCTGAGGTTCAAAGGCCAGAGTTGATGAAGTCGCTGTCCCTGGTCTCGTGGGAGCGTGGGGAAAAGCTGATTGTGTTCTCAGGAAGCCTGAAGTTAGTGCTCCGTGAGTGAAGAGCTTGGGAGCTCAGCGGGAGGAGAGCTGCCCAGTGTACAGGAGCCCCCCCCAACAACGCATGGCTAAGCTTAGTCTGGCCGATCTGGTGGACGACTGGCTGGTGGGGAGGTGCTGGACCCCTTGACATACTCGGCCAAGCAGCCTCCTCTGGGCCCGCTGAGATCTGCGCCCCTCTGCCCACCAGTGCCCCTGCCCGAGGCTCTGGGACTGTTCCCGCCCCTCACCGAGGCGGGCCTGTGCATCAGGCATCTGCTCCTCCCAGCATTCTCGGCTCTGCCTGTCTCCGCTGAGCTCAGGCCAAGCATTGATTTTCCTGCGTTGTCAACATGTCACGTCACTTCGCAAAGCCTGCGTCTTATGAGCTCAACTAATAACTCCCGAGGGATGGCAGATGGGAGGCTCAGCCTGCAGGAAAATTGGCTCCGTTCTGAGCCCTGCTGTAGCTAACCTTTTCCACCCACTGTGAAATGTGGAGCTTGTCCATTTGAGGGCTTCTCTTGCTCTGCCTGGGAAACAGACTAGGCAGTGGGACGAAGCAAGCGGGGGTGAGGCAGGCAGTGGCACCAGGATTTTGCCAAGACGCACGCAAGTGCTCAGCAGCTGCCAGTCTCCCTGCTGCCCAAGCAGAGCCGTCTGATGACCTCATGCCATCACATCGCAGTGGGACCCGGATTCGTCACAACCTTAATGTCTGGGACTTGTCCATTGTGAGGGTCCCAAGAGGCTCGTCCTGGTCGAATGGCAAAGTGGAACCCAAGTGCAGCCTTTGGAGGATGTGACCTCATCAGCCCTGGGGCTGCTCTGGGGGAGGGAGGCTGGGATGGCCCAGGGGTCAGAGCAAGGAACAGGCATGAGGCATTGTCACCAGACACAGAAGGGCGGGCTTTCAGTGGGAGACCTGGCTCCCTGCAACCCCAGACAAAAGGCTTGAGATAAATCACTTCACCCTTATATAACCTCGGTTTTCTCATCTTTAAAATGGGAGCATTAATATCTACCCCAATAAGATGCTCCAGGGACTTAAACACCCACAGGATCCTTTCCTTCAAGACAAAAATCAGTTCAAAGGGAATCTACACTCAGTGATTTGTGGGTCGAATACCACAAATCTGCACCAGACTTAGCATATATTAAGAAGCTAGTTTTTTTTCGGACTTTTTTTCTGTGTTGACTATCCTTTAATCTTTAAGCACTGTAGCTCTCTAAAATGATAATGAATTATAACTACAACAAGTCCTTGCTGGGTGCTTGCTCCGTGCCGGGCTGGCCCTGTGCTAACCTCTTCACATGTATTATCCCAGGTGGTCCTTACAACATTCCTAGAGATTTCACAGACAAAGAAGGACAGAGTCAGAGAGGGAAGTGGTTTTCCCAGGGTCACATAGTTAGGGGCACAGGGACGATGGGAGCCAGAGCTCAGTCATCTTTGGGGTGAGTGCTGGTCCTGCCAGCAAGGGGCGGGGGGCGGCTGATGCTGAGCCAGTGTGATTCTCCTGGGTTATGAGGGCGGAAGCACGAATCTCTCCTTCCTCCCACCTTTCCTGAGACCCTTGCCATAGCAGGAGTGGGAGAAACCAAAGCACGGAGCCTCCAGGTTCCTGTCCCTCCTGGGTGCCACAGTGCTCTGGCACCAGGCAGCAGGCAGTTACAGCAACTTCTGTTTCCATAGCCACACGGAGTTGTTGCTGCCCAAGCTCAACATTCAACCTTGGGCTCACTGACCCTGTGTGTCCTGCTCTGAAACTCCCCTCCCTTCCCACATTGGGAGGCAGGGGCCAGGGATGGAGTTAAGGTGTTATGACCCAGAGCTCCTTGCTGGTGTCACTGTCACCTCTGCTGGCCGACCCTGACAGCCAGAGCAAGACACCCCTGTGTTTCAGATAAGCTGAATTCAGATCCCTCCCCGCGGTGCAGCTGTGGTGGTGGGAGTAAGAGGGTGAGAAGAAGGGTGCACGGCTCTCGCCCACCTGGCCCACCTGCACGTGGTGAAGAGCGATCCCAGCTGCCTGCCTGCTCAGCCCAGGGAAGCATCTTTTTGCCCCGGGAGCATTCTCTCTGCAGATTCCTGAGATTCCATGGGCTTTGCTGGGCCACCTTATCCTGCTGACCTCTGAGCTCAGACTGCCCTAGGGCACCCCTCCCCTATACGCAGGAAGGTGCACTGTCCCAGTGGAGGCTGCAGGCTCCTGCTGTGTGCCTGGTGCTTGGCTGGCCCTCCCTCTGGCAAAGTGTATGGTGAACATGAGATGGGGGGCAGGAAGGAGGGAGGGTGAGGAGGTCAGAGGCCAAAACCAGAAGCCACCTGTAGATGTCTGGTCTCTCTGCCACGTGGCTCTGGACCCACGCTGGACATGAGAATGAGCAGGCCTGGTTTCAAGGTGGAAACTAGAAGCAATTCCAAATGGGTGAGACCTTAGTAACAGGCAGAATGGGGGGGCTGGTGTTGTGGCGCAGTGAGTTAAGCCACTTGCTGCAACGCCATTATCCCCGTCAGGGCACTGGTTCAAGTCTTGGCTGCTCCTCTTCTGATCCAGCTCCCAGCTAATGTGCCAGGGAAGATAGCAGAAGATGGTGCAAGTACTTGGGCCCCTGCCACCCATGTGGGAGACCCAAATGGAGTTCCTGGCCCCTGGCTTCTGCTTAGCCCATCTCTGGCCATTGCAGCCATTTGAGGAGTAAACCAGCAGATGGAAGATCTCTCTCTCTCTCTTTGTCTCTCTCTTTCTAATTGTCTTTCAAATAAATAAATATTAAAAAAAAAAGAACAGTCAAAAATGGAACTAGCAGGCCTGGACCAATGCACCAGAGTTAAACAGGGCAGAATAGAAGCTTGGGGCTGGAGTGGGAGTGCATAGGGGTTCACATGTAGGAGCCTGGGGACCGTGCCGGGCCAGGAAGTGGGGAGGTGTTTAGGAAGCAGAGCCAATGCAGAAAAGGTCATTGAGAAATTCTTCTGTGGAACGCGGGGCTGGGTGGGGATGTGCCCAGACAGGGAGGCCGCTCTGTGCCCTGGCTGTCCCACTCCCGCTGCCCCCTTGTTCCCCTGAGGCCAGTCTACAAGCAGAGCCCCCGGCATCCCCTGCAGCCCTGCTTCTTCCCGCCAGGTGCTGAGGGATCTGCTCTATAGGAAACACCCTGGGCACGGGCTCCTGGGGCTTTCTGATCTTACGAGCATGCCTTGAGGCTGACTCAACCAGGCCCACCCCTAAAGGACAACCTGGG
Source organism: Lepus europaeus (assembly GCF_033115175.1). Lineage (NCBI taxonomy): Eukaryota > Metazoa > Chordata > Mammalia > Lagomorpha > Leporidae > Lepus > Lepus europaeus. The sequence goes on from NC_084831.1 coordinate 110,308,866, forward strand.
CTGTGCTTCAGCCACAATGTCAATGACACAGCCAGCTCCATCCTACAGAAATAAGGCAAGCTCCTGAAGCGACAGGGACAGAAACAAACATGCACAGAGCTTGCGGGGCTGGTGATTTCCATGCAAACACATCACCCTTGTTTGGTGCTTACCCAGCAAGGTACTGGCTTGCTGGAGAAAGGCTGTCCTCAGCCCCACCCCCTCCCACCAACCTTACCTTGCAGACACGCCCTTGAGGCCCTCCCTCTGCCTGCACACTGGCTAGCATGAGTCCCAAATCCATACTCTGCCAGGCTGCCCGACATGCCTCACCCCACGCAGCCTCCGCACCCACACCTCAACAGCTGGGCTGTGAGCCCTGCGGAAGTGGAAGAGGAGTCCCTGGCTGGGCTCCTGCTGTACCTAGCGGGATAATAGAATCCCACAAACATGGTGGTGTCTGGTCCCTACACCCTCCGAGGAGTCCTGGCCACCAACATTTTGGGAACAAGGAGCACAAACTGATCAAACGACACAGCCGAGATCGCCCCACAGAAAACACCGGGGCCGACATCTCCCAGTTTTTTCAATCTGCTTCTCCAGCTTTTTGTTTTTCTGAAGTCTGCACTTAGCTTACTGGGCTTTTCTCAGTCTTGTCTGTCCAAGAGCTGGTTAACAGGTGTGGAGCAATGAGTAGCAGAACAAATAAATGGGCTTTGATGATCAGAAATTAAGGTGTTGCTTTCTTCAGAGCACAACTCTCTCTGTTTGGATCCTGAAGACACCTCGCAAGCAATGGTCCCATTTCAGGTAGAGCTCTCTTAGCCAGCTCCAGAAACACCAAAGCTTGCTCAAAGGAAGACGCCAGGGTTGAAAGGAGCTACACGATGATGGAAGATGAGGCACGGTTTTGCTAGGACTGGCGGACGACAGAATAGTCGGTGATGAAATGTTTGAAAGCTCATCAGGGTGGGTGCTGTGAGGGAGCGGAAGTGGGCTGGTTCTGCCGTGTTCCAGCCCTTGGGATCTGGGATCCAAAAGTGATGCTGGGAGGGGCTGATTTACCATGGGGAGATCCTGCACCAGGCAGGATATTCATTCGGCAAACACATGTAGGGTACTTTCCTGCAATCAAGACTCAATTAAAGGCATGGAAAGAAGAAATCTTATGTAACACACAATTCCTGAGGCTCCCCTTAGGGGCTTGAAAGAGGTTCTGAAGCTTAGGCTCTGCTCCCCTCATAGTCCGTTAACCCACGTTCCCTCCCCCAGCAGTAATCTTTTCATTTAAATGTTGTGGTTTGTGGGCTTCCACGAAAAATAAGAAATCTGTGTAAATATCTATAACCACCCTTTCTGACATAAGATATAAAACACTGTACTTTTTTTCCATTTCAAATTAATATAGCCTGCAGGGATGGTTTGTCATTACTTTTTAAAAAAAATTTATTTATTTTATTTGAAATGCAGAGTTACCTGGGGCAGAGGCAGAGAGAGAGAGAGAGAGAGAGAGAGAGCCTTCCATCCACTGGTTCTCTCCTCAATTGGCCACAACAGCCAGAGCTGCACTGATCTGAAGCCAAGAACCAGGAGCTTCTTCTGGGTCTCCCACGTGGGGCAGCCGGGACTCAAACCAGCGCCCATATGGGATGCTGGTACTGCAGGTGATGGCTTTACCCGCTTCGCCACAGCGCCAGCCCCTGTCATTATTTTTTATGGCTTCCTAGAACCCCATTATGTGGCTATTTCAGGTTTATTCAACTATTGCTGTGTTGATGGACATTTGATAATTTTCCAATCTTTTTACCCTCTAAACAGTGATTCAATGAATGGCCTTGAGCGTCATCTTTTTGTATACTTTTTGCCAACACAGCTGTGGGATAGATTTCTAGATGCAGGATTTCCGTGTCAGAGGGTCCCTCTCTTTGTTGCTTTGTTACCTGTTGCCAGGTTCCCTGCTGCTCAAGTCCCTGTTGATGTCACATCCCACCTGCTGTTTCTTCATGCTCTGCCCAGGTGTGCAGCTGCACGGTCACGCCCAGATTTGTCAGTATCCAGGGACCTGGTGGGCAGAGAATCAAGCACACAGGGCAGGTTGGGAAGGGTCCCACCATGGAGACTCCCCGAGGAGTCTCTCTGAGCTGGGAGAGGCAGAGCACAGGGGCCACAGTAATAACTTGGAAGGTGACGTGTGACGGCATGCTGAGAGTGCAGGAGGCAGGGGGCTGTACCAGATGTGCCCCCACAGCCCACAGCCCACAGCCAGAAAAACAGGGCTTCAGCCCTACAGGGTGAGTCTGTTCATCTGGCTCAGCCAATATGCTCGCACTCAACACCAAAGTCAGCCACTGGACAGCAGCTGCCCAGACGGGGCTTATTTATAGCACAAACTAGAAATATGCCCCCCTGCCACGTGCCCCCTCCCCTGTGGGAATCATGTGGAGAGAACTTCCCGGCAGCACGCACTGCGTTGCCATCTGTGACTCTTTTCCACAACAAATGCTTCACAGCTGTGCGTCAGCTGCCGGGCTCTGTCAGTGCTGCCAAGGCACTTGGGCTGATGGCATTCAGGGTGCAGCTGGGGTAGGGCCAGTGGAATCCCAACCCTCTGTCGCCTCATCACTTCGCAGGAACAGCTGATAACAGGACAGCCTTCGGAGGTCACCCTGTGAGCTCAGGAACGTTCCCTGGGCTCCTCCGGGCACGCCCAGCAGGTGCTTCTGGCCCTTACCCACTGCAGCAGCCTGGGGCCCCTTTAAGGTTTCAGGGGTGTGGCAGGGAGCAGCAAATTCCCCTCCAGCATAGAAGCTTGCAGGTGAGCACTGTTAGAAACTGGGCAAAAACATTGAAAATACGCAGCTCTGTTTGGGAGACTCAGCGAGGAATGTCAGGCTCAGCCTGTGTCACTGTGCTATTTCCAAGTCAGTGCTGTTGTTTTTAAATTGAGAGGGTCACAATCTCTTCTTCTTCCCTGCCCACACTAGCCAGCAGGCCCTTCCTGCACTCAGGGGCTGGTGACCTGGCTGGGAGCCAACGGCCCCCCAACTCTGGCTGCTCTTCCACTTCCTCCTGGCTCCCGATCTCTTGCAGGACTCCTGGGTTGCTTTGCCCAAAGCCCAAGCAGCAGCAGTTGGGTAGGAAGGCTTTCAGCGTGTCGTTGACTAGACAGGGGTACATGAAACCGCCTCTGCCTCTAGAGCCAGTGCCAGCCAGCCTCTCGGTCAAGTGTGAACGTGGCCATGGCCAAGGGAGGAGAGGCTGCTTTTATTATTTTATCTATTTATTTTGAAAGATTTATTTATGGATTTGAAAGGCAGAGTTACGGAGGGAGAGGGAGGGACAGACAGAGATCTTCCTTCCATTGGTTCACTCCTTAAATGGCTACAATGGCCAGGTTTGCGCCAAGCTGAAGCCAGGAGTTTCTTCCAGTTCTTCCCCGTGGGTGCAAGGGCCCAAACACTCGAGCCATCTTCTGCTGATTTCCCAGGCACATAAGCACGGAGCTGGATTGGAAGTAGAGCAGCTTGGACTCCAATCAGCACCTACGTGGATGCCAGTGCTGCACGCGGCGGCTTAACCTGATACACCACAACACCAGCTCCAAGAAGGTGATGGTAAAGCCTGTATACTCATGTTCATAGCAGCATTGTTTACAGTAGCCAAGAGGTGGAAGCAGCCCAAATATCCATCTGCAGATGAGTGAGTGAGTACATGCCATATTGAGATACAGTGAGGTTAGGAAGGAAATTCTCGTGCATGTTACTGCGTGGAGGAGACTTGATGACATAAAATAAGCCAGACACAGCCAGAGACATACTGTGCCACTCCACTGACAGGCGGCACCTAGAAGAGTCAAATTCCAAGTGACAGAGAATAGGATGGTGGTTGTTAGGAGATGGCAGGGTGGGGAGAGTGGGCTGGTTAGCTGTTTAATAATATGGGGTTTCAGTTTCAGAAGGTAAAAAACAAGTTCTGGAAATAAATGAGGGAAGTGGTTGTACAACACTATTACAGGTGTTTGGTAGAGCAGTTAAAGATACCCACATTCAGGCTAATCCTCCGCCTGGGGTGCCAGCACCCTGGGTTCTAGTCCCGGTTGGGGTGCCGGATTCTGTCCTGGTTGTTCCTCTTCCAGTCCAGCTCTCTGCTGTGGCCCGGGAAGGCAGTGGAGGATGGCCCAGGTCCTTGGGCCCTGCACCCGATGGGAGACCAGGAGGAAGCACCTGGCTCCTGGCTTCGAATTGGTGCAGCCCACCAGCCGCAACGCACTGGTCATAGCAACCACTTGGGGGGTGAACCAACAGAAAAAGGAAGACCTTTCTCTCTGCCTCTCTCTCTCTCACTGTCTAACTCTGCCTGTCAAAAAATTAAAAAAAAAAAAAAAAAAGATGCCCACATTCCATATCAGAGTGCTGGGGCTGGAGTCCCAGCTCCACTCCAGATTCCAGCTTCCTGCTAATGTGCATCCTAGGAGGCAGCAATGGTGGATCAGGCGATCGGGTCTCTGCCACCCATGTGGAGGACTCAGATGGAGTTCCTAGTTCCAGGCTTCAGCTTGGCTGAGCTCTGGCTTTTGTGGGCCTTTGGGGAGTAAACTAGTGGACAGGAGATCTCTCTGCCTCTTTCTCTCTGTCCATTTCAAATAAATAAATATAGTTTAGATGGTTGAAATGGTAAGTTTTGCTAAGTATATTTATATCACTAAGAAACTTTTTCAAATAAACGTTCTAGGTAAAGGTCTAGAGCAAGTCTCATTTAAAAGGGACACTTGGCTTAAAGGCTAATGCAACAGTGAGTTTAAAATAAACATAAGATTTATCAAAAAAGATGGTGGATCTTCAAAGAGAGCATAAGACGAAAAGTGGAGGAAACTGGAGCAGAAGATGGCCTTGGGGAGAAAGAAAGAAACCGCACTGCAAGAAGATCAGCAGAAGGAATCTGAGTTGAAATAGCCTGGAGAAGTCGGTAAGAAATTCCCCATGCCTTCTGGCACAGCAGACTTTGGAATGCAGGCCTGGTGGGAGGGTTTTAGCGGCTACAGCTGGGATGTGAAGGCAGGTGGCTGCCGCTCCCTTCAACGACCTTGCCATGTGGTTAAGAGTGGAGCAGGGCAGCCGATGGGTTGATTTCAGGAACCTTTCAGCTCCTTGCCGAGAACTCAGCTGACGGGCCTGAGCCTCGCCAGCCTGCAAGAGCCAAACCTCTCTGGACTCCCAGACTCCTGGGGGTTTGCTCTCACCTCCTGGTTCTCAGATTCCTGATTCTGTACCCAGGGTGCTTTGTCTGCACCTGGCTCCTCTGATTTGGCAAATGCCCACATTCTAGCCTTTTGGGCACAAAACTCCTCACTCTAGGCTGCAGCAGGGAAGGTAGTGTCTGCACCCTGCAGCTCAACTGCCCTGAATCTAAAACACAAGTGAGCCAGCCTTCCAGGTCTCGTGAGAGCAGACCTGTGCACTGAGGTGTTGGAATGCTGGCTTCCCCACCCCCACCCCAGAGTGGAGGGAGGGCCCTGGCCCCTGCCAAGACCACGCCTGGACAGCAGGCTTCCTAACCCATTGCACAGCAGACACTCGGGCCCTCAGACTAAGAGCCAAGATTAGGGGCTAATCTGGAATCTCAGCTCTGCAGGTGTTGGTGATGGCAGCTGCTCCCAGCCTCTGCTGTCAACACCTCATCCCTTCCAGCTCACTCTGCGGGGCAGGGGGCTCCCTTTGGCCTCCGAGTCCCCCGCAGCGGCCGCCCTCACCCCTGCCTGTCTCCGCCTGTCCCACTTTAGACACGGTGGCACTTCAGAGACTCGGGCACATCCAGCGTCAGACAGACTTAGGGAATTCGGCCCGTTAACCTCTGGGTGACTGCCCTGAACTAGTCTGCTACTTGGCCACAATGAATAAATAAACTTCAGCCAAACCTTCTACCGTTACTAGAGATCACTTACTTCACTGAAGATCTGATGTGGTGCACAGGGCTCAGACCAAGCCTGTGACTGTTGCCTGCTTGGGGACACGGCAGAAAGCAACGTAACAGGCCCTGCAAAGGAGATGGCCTATCAGCTCCCTCCTGCCTGCTCTTCATAGGCAACTGCTATGGTTTGGAATGGCTTGAGTTTGTCCCTGAAGAGCCCAGGTGTTGGAAGCATAGTCCCCAGTATGGCAATGTTCAGGGCTGGTAAGACCTTGAGGAGGTAGGGCTAGTAGGAAATCATTAGATCATTGGAAAGCCCCTGGAAGGGATTAACTCCTCCTGGGACACCAGTCTCATTCTGGCTTCCCGTCTCATCATGTGAGCTCTCTCTTGCCTTCTCTTTCCCCTCCCAAACCCACCATTGAGATGCTATTCACCACGAGGTCCTCACCAGGGCCAAGCTGATGCTAATTCTGTGCCCCCGAACCTCCAGAACTGGGAGCTAAAAAAAACTATTTTCTCTATAAGGTACCTAGCCTCATGTATTTCTTTTTTTTAAAGAGTTATTTATTTTTTTATTTGAAAGTCAGAGTTACACAGAGAAGAGGGGGGCAGAGAGAGAGAGAGGTCTTCCAACTGATGATTCACTCCCCAATTGGCTGCAATGGCCAGAGCTGTGCCGATCCGAAGCCAGGGGATAGGAG